>NC_040040.1:35605804-35793927 GCF_003713205.1 Coffea eugenioides
TGGTTATATTTTGTAAATTTGATTTGTAGGAAAAATGAATGTGTGTGTGTGTGTGTGGCGTATTTCTGACATCATCCAGTTTGACCATGGGTTGAATCCATTGACCCCTAACCCTTGAACTCAATCGAGTCGATACCTAGCCCGAGTCTGAAATTATAGACAAAAACCATGCCTCCAGATGGCTAATAATTTCTACAAGAATAGGCATAACAGCAAAAGCATCGGAACTATGAACATATTGTGGATGCCTACGGTAAAATCGCAGTTACATTTGGGTTTGTATTTCATACTCCTCTTTCATATGCTCCATCTACTGAATTCTCAATTTCTTATCACGCTACATACAAAGAGGGGAATACTGAACAAATAATGTCTTGCTAATTGATTGCTAACTTTCAGAAGAAATGAAATGAAAGCATATTCAAACTGCCACCAAATGCAAGACCAGTAATCAATTAGTTTTGATGAGATTACTTGTCCTTTGGTGGAAGGAAGAATAAAATTCGAAATCTGATGAGTTCCAGTTAGTGATACCCTATTGCTCATTTCCTTCAGACTGTGTGACAGGAGATCTAAGGAATTCTCAAAGTGAAACATTTTGAAGATGCTGGAAACACTATATGTTTGTGCTTGTTTATTAGCATGTACATTTGTAAGTATATAGATTACAGAACACATGACAAGTTATAACATTGAACCATTCATTCTGTGTGTACGTAACAATTCTTTGCAGCTGGTTTATTTGTCTTAGTTACAGTTTATATTCACCTTTCACACCTTGCAAAACTTCTTAATCAAGATGAAGCAATCACTTGGTGCATAGAGTTCAGGTACTAGCAATCTTGAGAATTTACAACCCAGAGAAACTTTTAATGGTCAAAATCCAACATATATAACAACTGCAAGGAGTTGGTGAACATACCAGTATTCCATTTACAAACCGCACGCTGAGAGTTTGTACAAGAGCATAACCAGCAAGATCCAATTCACTAATGTGTCCGACAAATGATTGTGTCACCACTATGCACCCAAATGAAGACACTCGTGCGAGAATACCGGGCAATGCAACCTTCCATATCTTCTTGGATTCATCAGCAATCCGTCCTTTCAAATTAACAACCTCTTCTTTTCCTGAGCTAAGCAGCCTCTCTTGTTAAAGAAGCAAATTAATCATCTTGTACTATTGATGACAAAGATCTAAGTTCAGACATATAATTCACAGTTTTCACTCGCAATGGAAACTTGATTGTGCACCCACGATCATAACAGTTTGGAACTTAAGAAGCAAGTATATAATGATTTGACTAGTCATTGTCAACAAATACTAATTAGAAGATTTCCAAGAAATGGTACCACATTATCAGCTAACCAAGTTTGGCTACCTTGTCTGTAATTTCACCAATCTAAGACACCCCGTCAATCATCTTCTTTCCGGTCTAAATACCATTATCAAAAAAACATATTTCTGAGTTGTTTTCAGATGTTGCATTCAAGTATTTTAAACCACTAACAGCACCAAAATTGCTATGCAGCCTCCAAACTGAAGTATGTAAAGGCTGCTACTCCTTTTTGAATAGGCTAAACTGGAAGCATAAAATTCTGATAGAAAGATCTAATACAGCATATTTTTAGAGGGATGCACGTGCTAGAAATATGAACTCTTTGAGTAGTAGATAAATAGATTCCTGGCAATTATGAAACAGTTATCTCCGAAACAATTTGGAAGCACAAAAAATTGAAAGGAATGGCTAGCAAAAAATGATTCCTATCTAGTCACTGGATAATGTCTTTTTAAGAAAAGTAAAAAGGGAAACGCAAAAGAGAACTCCAAGCTAACCACCATAAAAAGTTGCTGCGGATGGAAAAGAAGAAAAATATATTGAAAAAGCACAATGACAAAAGTGTGTGTTAGTATTGCTTACACATTCCTTTAATTATCAAAATCTATTTAAAAAACCTTACATACTTAGATTCAATATTTCACTTTTACCTTTTTCTTTTTTTCTTCTTTTTTTAAGGCTTAAATATAGACCATTGCATATAATATTTAATTATCATCAGTTTATTATAAGAAATTGAAAATTATAATATTTAGTAAACTTACATAATTTCTTTTTTACCAACAATTGATGCATTTATAACATTTAATTAACAATTATGCATACTAAGAAATTATTAATTAGAAATAAAATACTTAATATTTTTAGTAAAATATATTCATTTCATTATTGTCCAAATTCGTATATAGTAATAGGAAAGAAGGATGAGGAAAACAAATCTAAAAATTAAAAAATTTTTAAAAAAAAATGCATTGGACTCTTAATCATTGAGCGTAATTTGTATGTTTTGCCAATACAAGGAATAATTTGCTGCTAACACTTAATTAGAAAAGACAAATTGTAATTAAACTTTAAAAAATTAGAAATATAAATAGTATTGGCAAACTTTGAGTCTTATATTCGCTTTGCTTAAGATGTTATTTACCTCTACCATAATCTGCTTCTAAAAAAAATTACCTGTACCTTAGTCAAATTAGCCATGGGATAGCATCATTAACGATTTACAAGTATGATTAAGGAATAAAGTTTTCTCAGCTCAGAACCACTTTTGATTTTTTGCCATCCATGCTATATTTTTAGTAGAAATAATAACGAAGATTTAAAAAATAAAACAAAGGTGCACCTAAACTGCCCAAAGGCAGAGGAATATAGATGGGCCCAGCAAATTTATTGCCTAACAGCAAATTTATTGCCTAACGATGGTCTATGCTAGAATGAATAGACTCTGGCCCAGAGCAGTTTCAATCATCATTCAGGAAAATTCAAAAGTACTAATGATTACGTCTCCAGACAGCAAAAGGATGAGATAATTCATAACCAAATGCCCGATGCAAAATGTTCAAAGAAAAGAAATTCTTTCAAAAAATGAAGATGCTATGGACTAAAAAAATTTTATATCATTTCAGAATAATTATTTGACAGGTCTAATAATTATTCTAAAATCGATAAAAGAGTTCGAACATACAAGAATTAATAGAAGAGCTCGAACTTTTCTATTAATCCTGTACTAATTATTAAACATGTCAAGTAATTATTCTTCACCAATATAAAATTTCCCGACGGACCAAGAGACTTGTGCCCTTCTACATAATATAATAATATAGTGGCTGTCCATTCCCATTTATTGGATAGACAGGTCACGTTACATCTAGCCAACTGTCACCCAAGCTTTTAACCCAACCCCTTTATTTAGGATTCTAGCTGGATATGCACATTTTTCTGGGTGGTTAGGTAAGTGAATTATGTGGACTGTCCAAACAGAATATGGGAATAGTATAAAAGCTCAACTGAGCCATCTGAACATTGAGCAGCAAATTCCTTCTGTTTATTTATTTAGACATTGTTTTCAAAAAGGGATTAAAAACTCAATAGGTCCCACGATGTGAATGAGCACGTGGAGAACTGATGCCATTCTTATAATTGATCATATTTTGTATCAAATTGTTGATTAAGGTATAGTATTGTGTGCAAACAATAAAAATGTACGGTTATTAGTAAACATCATTGCAATTGAAATTGGTTTTATAGCTAAATTATGCAAATGGGTATTTTTTGGATAGCTACATATAGTTATGCGTAGTTACTGACATAACTTAAAAATTCTAATAAAAATGTACCCAAATAGGTTTCGAATAAAAATTAAAAAGAATAAATTTTTTTTTGAAAATGATAGAATTATTTTACCCCTTATTATGAAAGTTAAAAAGGTAGTTCAAGAAATATACAATTTAACAACATAAACTTCCTTAGACTTTATATATAAAGAAAAATATGGATATAGACATACCGATATTTTAGGTTGTTTTCTTCGATATTTTTTAGTACAACATATACAATCTGAGAAAAATTAGAAAATAGAAATTAAGCAATCATGAGACTTGAAAATATCTTCCAAGTATAAATTTGATTCAAGAAAGCAATTAATATTGTAGGACGAACAAAAAAGTAAGATAATTATTACAACTTATCACAAAGCAAAAATTAGCACATCAAATCAAATGGAAAAGGGCTAGAATAAAAGCGGAATCAAATGGAAAAGGGCTAGAATATCAACATTTATAGTGGACAAAATAATTGAACCCAGTAAAAATAATTTATGAAGTGAAAAAAAAAAAAAGAAAAAGAAAATGGCACGATTAAATTTGCCAATGCCTGCAGGACTGTTAGAATTCATCTACCTAACTTCAGTGGTAACACAAAAGAATAAGCCAACCAAACTTTGATCGCTAACGTCCAAGATGCCAATGTTGAACTACATTTCTGGATTCATGAAGGCCACGTCTCTTTCATTAATGCACGTGAGACACGACCATAAATCTACACAAAAAAAAATTGCTAGTTGGCAAGAAATGATTACTGAACCACTGAACTTTGTCTCAGTAAGTAACCACAATCCTTCTCCAACTGTAGATCAAGACTTCGAACCCCATTTACAATAAAATAAAATAAATTTAAATAAAATGTCAAAGCACCTTTTGATCTAGTAGACCTTATACAGCCTAAAGATGGATTCTTTTATACTAAAGATAGATTAGGTTATGCAGGGAAAAAAATGGTATAATATTGCTACCGTCAATTTAACTCATAACAAGCCAAATCAATTCGGTCGATACAATTGTCCCTTCTGAAAAAGTGCGAAACCTACACGTAATTGATGAAGCAATGCATACGTCCATTATAGGAAACTTCTGTCAGCAAATTTGAGGACCTGGTTCCTCTTACGGCTGGCAAAGAAAAACCGCAGAGGAATTGCATTGGGCTATGGACGGTTGGAATTCGGGTCGTAACAATTTTGCTCGATCTCAACCACTCATTTGAAAATAAATAGATTTTCAATAAACGATTGAGATTGAACCAGATAAAATTATGATTTATCAACATTTTCATTCATTTGTCGTGAAAGATTCCGTGGTACAAAAAATCAAAAATGACAGCTCCTTTAAACTTTTCTTGACTTCCTACTTTTCCAACTTTTAACTTGTACAAAATTTTGTTTTTCTTCCTCATCTTCTCTCAAATTCTTTTATTGTAATTAAAAAAGCACACAAAAGAATATTAAAAAGCCAAAATTTGTATGAGTCCATTTTCAGGTGAATTGAAATTTAATTTTATAAAATTTCGGAGGATACAAATTTAATTATCAGCTTTTTCAAGAAACTCAGATGATTTCTTCCCGGTCATCCTCTAAGACCAGTAAAAAGGCCCAATAAAGCAGAAAAGAGAAAGAAACATAAAATCAAAGAGCTTTTGTTGAAGCCAGAAGTAGATAAAGAAATGTTATCCAAGAAACATGCAAAGAAAACTCAAAAAAGGGAAAAAAAAAAAAAAAAAAAAAAAGGGGTATGCGCAGGCTCTAAACACAGCAAAATGTTGGAATAAACGCCATCAGAGAAAAGAAAGAGAGAAACTTACTTGAGTCTTTGTAGTGGGTATCTACTATCCACTTGATCAGCTGCTTCAACAACCCCTAAAGCTGCTGCTTGGGAGAAGAAGAAGAAGAAGCAGAGGAAGAAGGAGAGAGTTGGGAGACTCTAACTCAGTCCAAAAGAGGTAGTAGTAATACTGAATATGTAGAAACTAGTACAAGAAATAGACGAGAAGCAGGACAGGTGGTTTTGGTGGTAATAGGGCAGCTGGTGGCACGTTTTGTACGGGTTTCGCACGGACAGGTGGAAGCTTACTGTCAACAACTACCATGGGGAGGGACGGACTGACCGACCGCGAAGACCAAAATACAGCCACCAAAGGTAGGTGACAAAAAGGGGAAAAAAAAAGGTAAGTGAAATTGAGCAAGATACAAAGGTTAATTAGATTTACCTCCCCCGATGTTTAATCAAACTACCGGGTGAGACGCACCCAATATGTGTGCAACTATCGGACGAGTAGCGTTATTTTTCGTGGGAAGGTAGTAAAAAAAATAGCTCAGCTGTTTTAAAAGTGGTAGCTTTTAAACTAGGAAAGTGATAATTAATTCAAAAGAAGCAGAGTGGTAATAGACAGGTGGATAGTTAAAAGGGATAATTTCAGAAACCTTCTTTGAGTTTTTGAATATTTCACTGGCTTCTCTTTAAATTTTAAAAATTATACTAATTACTTTTGAAATTAATTATCTTATAACATTTAGATTCAACTAGTAATTAAAAAGTAATATTAAGAGAGAGAAAATAATATGATTTCATCATTGCCCCTCATCTACTACATTATTTAGTTAATTTAATACCAACACACACATATCGTTAGGGATCAAATCACATATAATATCAAAAAATAATATATCATTATATATTTTTTACTTAATGTAAGATCCAAATTATTTTTTTTTGTTATAAATCCATTGTCAAACATGATCAACAACAAATAATAATAAAAATTTGCAATTGAAACATTACAAAGAGTGAACTTTAACATCATAAATATCTTTGTCAACATATTAAGATTAGTTGTTGAAAATTTTTATGATCTTAAAGTTTGCCTTTGTAATGTTTTGGTTTTAGATTTTTTTTATTATTTGTTACTGGTCATGTTTGACAATAGGTATGTAATTGAAAAGTGTAATTTGAATCTTAATATTAAGGAAAATGTATAGAATGATATACTATTTTTTTATGTTATATGTGATTTGATCTCTAATAATAAACAGCAAATTCTAGCCTTTTTCTTAATGTGTACGCTGATATTAGATTAAATAAATAATACAGTAAATGAGGGACGATAGTGGAATCATATTATCTTATCTCTCCTAATATCACTTTTTAATTGTTGGTTAGATCTAGATGTTATAAGATAATAAACCTTGAAGGGGGTTAATGTAATTTTTAAAATATAAAGGGAGGCTAGTGAAATAGCTAGAAACCTCAAGAGAGGTTTCTGAAATTATCCCTAGTTAAAATGATGTAATTGTCTTTAAAGCCTGACAATTGGGGTAGGAAGGGTGTAGAGAAGGATGAGATGTTAAAAAAATGATGTAATTGATTTTAGAAATAAGTAATAATGGTAGATTAGATGATACACAAAATGACACAATTTGTTTACATCGAACCCTTCCTTCCTGCCTTATATAGAATAAGATTATTAAATATACTTTTGTGGTTTAAGTAAGGGTGTGCTTGGATAGGAAGATTATTTAAAATATTATTTAAAATAATTACTATTGTACTTTTTATAATGTGATGCATGTGAGATAAAATATGATAAAAAATGTGTATTAGAAAATATATTTGCGGTGCAAGCAAATAATTTTTTGCCAAATAATCCTTATACAAACACACCCTAAATTAAGTACATCTACCCTTGATGGTAGCCATGATGGAAGCCATGAAATGACAAAAATGCAATTTTCCGTAGAGGGTTTTTTAACTGACAAATAGGATTCCGAAGCTTGAAAAATAAACAATCTAGTCTTTGAGTTGCTAATTGTTTATAAAAGCCATCCATTAAAATTCATCCAGAAAATCTTGAACAAAATTTAAATGAAAACAGTCAACTGGTAACACCGTTAGAAAACGAAAAACAACACGAAATGGCAAAAAAAAAAAAAACAAGTAAAACTCTCCCTCTCATCTATATTTCTTTGCTTTTGCCTTATTTCAACTCTGCATACTTTCTCAACCGACATTTTCAGTAAAAGAATCAACCATTATATAAAGATTTAGAATTGAATATAGAACAAGAAAATTTAGCTAGATTATGCGTAACAATAGGACTTGGTATTTTGATTCAAAGATGGTCTCTTTTGAAATTTGAATTTTTATGTTAATTTGAACATTTTATTAAAATTTTTGTGGACATAAGTTCGACTTGATGTAGAGAAGGTCTATTTGATAATTGTCTGAGTATTCAAAACGTAAGACTGTAATAAGACGCTCCATCCTTTGATTTACTTTATTTAATAAAAGTTGGGTTGGCACCCCAACCTCTTGTCAGGCTTGCTAATTAAAAAAAAAAAACGTAAGATTGTGATTCAGACAAACCACAAGATTTATTTTCTAATTTTTATCAACTTCAAAGGTGATAAATGTAATTGACTTAAACTGCAAAAGAGTACTACGGGGGTTTAAAACATGCTAGTGGGTTGGGCACACATTATGTGTGTGCTTATTTTAGAAAAAAGAAAATAATAAAAAAGATATCGAATAAAAAATTAGTTAGAAGGATTTTTGGGAGGTGATGCAATGTTCATTAGTGGAGTAATTAATTAGTTAATCGAGAAGTGTAATGATAATTATGTAACGGTAGTTATGTAAGAGTGTGCGTGTTTTCAAATACGACGTGGATAGATAATCATAAATATTGAAAGAATATTTTTGGAAGGATAAATATTAACACTTTTTGTTATACATCAAACCCTACTCATGCTTTATTATATAGTAAGATAGTAAGATATTACGCTTACTTAAGCCAACTTTTGTGGCAATAGGTTGACGTGAGAAGCCTATTTGTTGGCATTCGAGGGGTTTAGTGCAATTTTGTTAAACCATTGGCTAGTTTTGTAATATGGTCAAATCTTAAGAAAGATAAGTGTACTTAACTGGAAATTAAGGGCCTGTTTGGAACCTGAGTTTTTTGGGAGTTTGTCTAAAACTTTACTGTAGTGCACTGTAGAATTTTTTGAAAAAATTTTGTAGAAGTTTTTGTAAGGTGAAAATTTTTTTTGTAGAAGTTTTTGTAGAGTGAAAAACTTTTTTTTTTCTTTTCTTTTTTTCTTTCTTTTTCTCTTTCTTTTTCTTTTTCTTTTTCTTTCTTTCCTTTTTCTTTTTTTTTTCCTCTCTTCTCCTTCTTCTTCCTTTTTCTTCTTCTTCTTTCTTTCTTTCCTTCCTCCCCGTTACCTCCTAGCAGCACTCACGCCCACCCCTCTCCTCCATTTTCCCTTCTCCTCCCTCCACCTCCCGCCACCCCTTGTGCCCCTTCCCCCTCTGCCACCACGATGCCCTCCCCCCCGCCACCCCCTGCCCTTTCCTCTGCCAGAGCGACCCCCTTCCCCCGCGCACCCCCTGCCTTTTCCCCAGCTTTTCCCGCCACTCCCCCTCCTCCGCCACCCCTGCCCTTTCCTCTGCCAGAGCGACCTCCTCCCCCCGCGCACCCCCTACCTTTTCCCCAGCTTCTCCGGGCCACCCCCGCCCTTTCCCCAGCTTCTCCCGCCACTCCCCCTCCCCCGCCACCCCCCAGCTTCTCCTGCCACCTCCTGCCCTTTCCCCAGCTTCTCCCGTCACCTCCCCTACGTGACCTCCTCCCCTACCACCCCCCTGCCCTTTCCCCAGCGCAACCCCCTCCCCCCGTCACCGTGCGGACGGCGCTGAAATAGTCCCGCGGTTCCGGCAAAAAGCATCGAGGAATTTGGAGAACTGGCAATGCTTTGTCGTGGAGGATTTGCTTTTCTACATCCAGTTGAATAAGGAAACCATCACGTTGAATTTGATGTCCAATTCCTCCATTCTGCACTTTTTTTGCCCTTTTTCGGCTTTTTTGGGCTATGATTTTGCTTGTTCGGTTCTTGGGCTTTTATGTTCATTTTTTGTGTTTGAAAATGAAGGATTTAAAAACTGCCAGAAAGGGGAAGGGGGAAGAGGGCGGGGGAGGGAGAGAAAAAAAAATTGTGTATGGCCGGAACTGACCGCCGGAATAGTAACCGGCGCCGGAAGTGATGGTGGAGGTGGTGGCTGGCAGCGGACGATGTGGTGGGTTAGGTGGTGGAGGAAAAAGAAGAAAAGTTGAATGGAAAGTTTTTTGTGTATTTTTGAAGTGTGTAGGTAAAAAGTTTTGAGAAGTTTTTTGGGGTTCCTGTAGCAAAAGTTGTTAAAAAACTAGTAGGTAAAAAACTGGGTCAAAAAACCCACTTCCAAACAGGCCCTAAATCAGTGCGTCCTACTAATTTTGTGTACAGTCTGACGATTGAATGGAAATAATGGTTCTAATATTTTGTCCTATGACATTAAAAAAAATGTTATTGGAAAATGAAACAATACAAATAATAAATGCTTGAAAGCTTTTTATAGAAGGACTAAAAAGTGGTTGCTTTTTTTTCGGTTATATCCTTCCATAGTTAGTTATCAATTGTCGGTTTGTAAGACTAAATCGGAATATCCCTTAAAAAAATAGCCTAAAGTAGGATATATTTCTCAATTTGAAGTATCAACTTGGAATGAGATCTTAAATTTTGAAGTATCAAGTAGGAAGAGTTTTTTAGTTTGATGAACCAATTTATAATTTGGCTATCCAACCATTTTAATTTGATGGTACACAATTTACTTTTTAAAGAAGTAATAGTAATTTTTTCACAATGAAATATATTTTCTTCTAGAAGAATAAAACAGATAGGAGTATAATTTTGCAAGAGACTTTGTGAGTAGAATAAAATATTTATTTTCAAAGTGTGGATAATGTTTCACTTCAGATATGTTTTGTAAATTAAAGCTCAAAATAGGAACAAGGGTCAATTACAATTTATCCTCTGAAGTATACCTTAATTCTCACTTTACCTCCCTAACCTTTATTTTGTGTCACTTAACCTTCTAAGTGGCAAAAATATCCCTCTACTATGTTGATTTTTTTCCTTTGTAGGTATTTCTTTTCTTTTTTTATTCCAAATTATTTTTTTAAAACTTTTATTTTTAAGTAAATAAAAAATTTTTCTAAGAAAAAATTTATGATGTACATTGGCTAATTTATAAAATTGAAGAAACTATGTATATTTTTTATAAATCAATTTAATCTATTCTCCACTTTAAGGAATTAAAAAAAATTGTATTCTATTGTCTTATAACTAGACAATTCAAAGTCAATTACTCATTTTCACAATCGCATATTTACATGTCAAATGTTGGACTCTCTTGTTGTTGCTTTTCCTCTAATGAATTATTGCTTATTAGGATCTTTTCTTTGTCCTTTTTTTTTTGAAACTACTCAATTTCTAGGGTATTCCTTAATATATGGACTAATTTCATATGAAACATTACCACTACCAATTAGAGTGGTCGAAATCAATCCATAGGTAAAAATTCAATGTTTAAAAGGAGTAGAAAATTTGAAATAAAACTTAGTATAATATATGGGCATTTTTGTCTCTTATGGGATTAAGTAATAAATATAAAGATTAAAATAAAAATCAAGGTATACTCTAGGGTAATTAACCCTAGAAACAATTTAAACACGCAGCACAGATTTAGCCTTGTGCCGAATCCTTTAGCTTAGAAGTCCTTTTCATGACTCGTAAAACGCTAGTTTTAGTGATTGCACAATCTAATTACCGTCAATAAATTAAATCACGTGATTTGCCTGGTTTGTTAACTGTAGCTCCAACTACAAGCTATGAAGGTCCTTATCGATAAGTTTCTTCCCTTGTGGTTTAGAAAACGACGCATACCCATAAGTTGTTGTTCCTTTTATTTCTTTGAGGAACAACTTGTTTCTTCTTAAACACCAGAAAAAAAAAAAGTACAAACAAAAAAAATTATTTTGAGGTTGTGTGACACAGCAGCTTCCTACTTTGAAGATGAGGAGAAGGAAAATCAAATTGAAAACAGAGTTAATGACAAAAGGCAAAGCATATGCATATATAATTTTGAGATAATATTAGAAACCTCCTTGAGCTTTCTTACAATATAACTCAGTACCCTTAAACTTTTAAAAATATCAGTGACCTCCCCTATTTTTAAGTTCTTGTAACATTTTAAACCCTATTTAAAATGTATGAGTAAAATACTCATTTTGAAGGAGGGAAGATAATTCTTTCCATGCTTTCTCTTTGTTGTCCTACTATTTCGCAAAATTGTAAGCATATTCATCAAAGACAAAAAGTCTGAAGGTGCAACTCTAAAGAGACAAAATACGGCAACAGTAATCATAAGCACTATATTTATTTAAAGTACAAACAAACAATTAAAACTTTACTAAAGATGTTTTCAATCTGCAAAAGAAATTTTTTCCTCTAGGATTCATTTAGTTGGTAGTTTAATGGCGCACAATAAAGAATGGACCCAGTATTATTTTGTTTTTAAGATGGGGTAAGTTAAAAGTGGTGAGTTACAACAGAGGGTAGATGTAGAAGTGCTGGAACTCAGAGGGTAAGTGGTGAGTTAAAACTTCAATATTGGACCCAACTTTATTTTTATTGTGTATCCTTAGGGCACCAGATAGGAAAAAAAATTAAAAATTAATGTAAAGGTGTTTTGGATGAATTTAGGAGTTCCGTAAATTATTTAAAAATCTTAAAACTTTTGTTCTCCAGATAGACGGCTTGAGTAGCACAAAAAGACAAAGTGCTTAAAATTATAATATCCATAAAAATTAGGTGTTTTCAAGGATGTATTTGAAAAACAACACTGTAGTATTGTATTTTAAAACTTTTTACTTTAGATGGGTCCGTATGTATTAAATATCTTTGAAAATGTATTTTAGGATTTTATTTAAATTTAAAATTTTATTAGGGTATTGTTAAAATTTTATTCATTTTTCACCACTATCCACCATTGTCCCTCCCTGCCTCCCTCCTCCTCTCCTTTCTCTTCCTCTTCCTCTCCTCCTCTTCTTCCTTCTCCTCCCTCTCTAGGCATAGAGAGGGGAAGGGTGTTGCAGGGGAAGGGAGGGGAAAAAAGACCAGAGGAGTGAGGAGGTGGAAGGAGGGGAGGGAAGGCCAAGAAAGAGGGGGGAGGAAGAAGGAATGAGGAGGATGAAAAGAAAGAGAAGAAATAAAGAAGGGAGAGGGGCGGTGTTGGCAATGAAGGAGGAAGAAAGGGAAGGGTGGTGGCGGTATTGTATTCTGGAAACAATATGTTGAGACCAACTACACCGGATTATATTCCATGGGGGTACAAATCATCTTAAAGAGACTGACTTATTATGCGCCTCAACCTATGCCAAATATACTTTAACGGTACAAATTCTTTGTATTTTTTCCATGCAATATTGAGTTAAAGAGAATCTTGTTTGTTCTTTTGATTAAATATAATTTAATTTGGGAAATTGTTCGAGTTAATGTATATATTTTGGCATAGAAGCAACCATATATATTTGTTTGTTATCAAAATTAAAGGACCACGAGAAAAGCGCAATTTTGGAAGAATATTATCTTCTCTCTCTCAAAATGAATATTTTAATTATGCATTATGAAATAAGTTTAGAATGTTACAAAAAGCTAAATCTAAGGAAGGCTAGTGATATTTTTGAAAATTCAAAAATGTTAAGTGATATTGTCTCAATATTCTCGTTTTTGTATATTTGACTCCGTGAGCAAGTTGGTAAAATACCAATTAAAAGCCCATTTATACCCGTCGCATATTTTTTATCTGACATTATGACTGAAGGTGCATGAAGTTTAATCAAAGATATGCCATAAAATGTCAATTTTCTCAGTGTGTTTAATTTAAAGGGACAAAGTGGGTGGATGTGGAAACCAAAGTTGTAATATGTCCATACTTGAAATTTCAGGGAGCAAAGTGAAATTTGAAAAGAATTTACGGGATGCAAAGTGGAATTAGTAAGTTCATATTTTGGAATTGTGATTTGTCATTTATGTGATGGCTCTAGAATTTGTCTACCCATGACATAAGATTAAAGAACATATTCAATAATATTTCTTTCATTGCTCTGTTCTAACCATTAGCTCATTGCTCATTAGTGGGCTCAAGTGCTAGACCTGAGACAGAACTGGCTTGAGTTATCATAGCAGAAGTCGAAACAACAAAAATGGTCAACATAAACTATGAAAAAGAATTGATAAAAAATATCAATCTGTGGTATTTTCTTTCGGCAAACAAATTTTCAGGGGCGTGAAACGCCAGACAATATTCTCTTAGCACAAGGACTTGTTCAATCAATTGACAAGGTACCACAACAATTTATTTGAAATTGGATATGATGAAGGCTTTTGATCGTGCACCATCGTGGTCTTGCGTCTCATTGCTACTTAAAAATATTGGATTTCATCCCAGATTTGTGGCTTTAATTACTCGATTCACAATACTTGTTGGTTCTAGACTCAAATAATCATATAAGTAATAGTAATTTCTTTGATAAAATTTAACAAAGAAATTAACAAAAATCTCATGCCTCAATATTGCATTAATAAATACAAATAATTTGTACCATCAAAAGTTAATTTGGCATGAGTTAACGCGGACTAGATCTTAGAATTATTGAAAGAGAGTACACGAACAACTTCTGATTTTCAATCCAACCACCTTAAATCTGATAGCTGCTATAAAGTTCGGTAGGGTTGAAGCGTAGAACGCTCTATTGAAGACGATATGCGCCCCTATGATATTTGTTTAACCGATGCAGAAGGTCTAGCATGCCTACCGCCTTCAGCATACAACAGCCGACTCTATAGTTGTTGCTTCCCTTTGATCTGCACGACCAAGAGAAGCAGAAGCTTTCCAATATCTTACTTTGTCCAAAGTAAACAGAATGAGGGAGAAAGAAATGAGTGTGAGAAAAATAGTATTTAGAATGATCTTTTGTTGAGGGAAGTGTGTTTATAATTTTCCAAAGAATTTCACTATTTATAGGTTACAAAAACCTTTAGAAAAAGGGTTGAAAGTCCAATGTATAACAATTTTTCCATATTAAATTGTAGTTAATTGATAGAATTTGTAACCTAAAAATTGATTCACATTTGAATGGTTTATAAAGACTCAATAATTCTTCATTTGACCAAATAATTCATTTGTAACTCTTATTCAAATAATTGTATAATAACTCCATTCAAAATGCATTGTAACTCCCAACATTATAATTCCCATAACTTCCAAATAAATTATTATAATTCCTTGTAAAGATTTGGTCAAGGCAAAAAATTAAGATTTTATTAAAATACACCAACAATACTTAAGCCACATCACAGTTCACACGAGCTTTTCTTTCCAAGAAGTCTATTGAAAAAAATGTCTCCATTGTTACGTGGAGATTTATCGGCTTTCATATGGTTTCCAAATGTCCGTTTTGTGATAGCATTAATCATGCTTTTGCTCTTTGTTACAGGTTGCAAGATGTGTGGCTGAATTTGAAAATTTTCTGGATATTCCTTCTACAAGAGGCGTTGATGCTTGTCTTAAACTTCAAAGGGGGTGGAGTTTTTCGCATCTCGTCTACTCATGAAGAAGTTGTTAAAAAATATAGCGGCTTTATCATCTTTTTATGGACATTGCACTAATATGGAGGCAGAAGCTAAAGCATTACTTGAAGGCTTCAATTGTGCGTGTCTTGGGGCTTTGCTCGATTGATTGTTGAGATGGACTCGCAGGTGCTATTATCTTCTATTGCTTCACACAAGGTTCCTTGGAGGATTCATCAGTACATAGTGCAAATAAAGGCTCCAAGTTTCTCAAAGAGAGTTTGTTTTCAGGCATGCTTACGGAGAAAGTTAACAAGGTAGCGGATCATTTGCAAAACAAGCTGTGTTGACACAAATATATATATGTGTTTCCTCTTCAAATGTTCCTTTTTGAAGTTAATGGCTTTCTTAGATTAGATAGAATGAGTATTCCTTGTATTGGCCTTGTAAAGGAGCAGTACTGCTCATTTATAATTTTCATATAATTGTACTCTTACTTAATGTGCATGTGCACCTCCCTTAATTCTTATAAAAATGTACCCAAAAGGATTTCTAATAAAAACTAAAAGGATAATTTTTGAAAAAGATAGAACTGTTTTACCCCTTATTGTGAAAGTTAAAAAGTGGTTCAAGAAATATAAAACTTAATGCTATAAACTTCGTTACATTTTATATATATAAAGAATAATTTAGATATTGATATACCAATATTTTAGACTATTTTCTTTCTTTTTTTATGTACAACATTTACAATCTAAGAAAAATGAAAAAAATGAAAAAAATAGAAATTAAGCATTTGAGACTTGAAACTCGGAAAATATCTTCCAAGCAGAAATTTGATTCAAGAAAGCAGTTGATATCCTAAAAGTATGGCAATTATTACAACTTATCACAAAGTAACAACAATTAGCTTATCAAATTAAATGGAAAAGGGCTAGAATATTGAAATTTACAATGGACAAAATAATTGAAACTAGGAAAATTATTTACAAAGTGGAGAAACTTAAACAAAAATGGCACGATTAATGTTGCCAATCCCCTACAGGACTGTCACAATTATTCCGAGTTTGGGGAGGGAATTGCAGCGCAACAATTCTTGGAAGGTTTATGGTCAGTAAGGGTGGCAATCAGGTCGGGTTCGGGTTGGCGGGTCGGGTTGAGGCCCAAGTATAACAACTGACCCGAACCTGACCCGCCAACCCGAAACGGGTTAGGATACCTGACACGAACCCGAAAATTTTGGGTTGGCGGGTCGACCCGAAATGACCCCGAAACTTAATTTTAATTTATTAATTTATCACTGTAATTTCTAATAAAATCAATTTCTTACAAAATTAATTACATCATCAAGTAATAAAAATTTAAATAAATAATTTCAAACCAAATGTAAAATAAATTAAACACCGTAAAAGTGTTTTATCCCAAACCAAATATAAAATAAATTAAAATAGCATAAAAGTAAAAAATAATGTAATATATTATTTGTCCAAATATGATAATTTTAACTTCACACAAGTTAAATAAATTCATTTAGGATTAAGTAATAAATGATTTAATGCCTTTGAAAAAAAGAATGATTTAGTTTAGTTAGATCAAATAATTTTTATGTGTATTAAATTATTTTTAATTTGTAAACGGGTCATATCAGGTCACCACGGGTTGACCCAAAATCAACCTGTTTTCTTTTCGGGTTCATCTGGTTCGACCCGATTCTGACCCGAACCTCCCAAACCCATTAATTTCGTGTTAGATTCGTGTCGTGTTTTTGGGTCGTGTCAGGAATTGCCATCCCTAATGGTCAGGATTGACCAAGGAAAAAAAAATATATGGCTCAAATTATGAGCAATAAATCATTTTTTGTTATGAAACAACTAAAAGTGTGGATGTCCCTTTGTATTCTCAAGAGAATTAATTCTTGATTTATTGCTACATTATGTATAGAAGTTACAATCTATTCATGTAGTGGAAGAACTGTTTCATAGGGTTTTTCATATTCTTATAGTAATGGGTGTTTAATATGATTGATGTACCCCTTAATCTTGTAATACCTAAATACAGAGGTACATTGTCACCTTTTGTGAGGACTTTTTTGTATTAGTTGGAATAAGAAAATCATTTTCCATTCCTCTATTCTTTTTCCCTAATATTTCAATTCCTATTATAGTATTTCATTTTATTAGTTTTACAACACGTTATCAGCTCGAGTCTCTACTTTTGAGCAAAAGGTGAAAACGGAGGCTCTACCTTGAACAAAAGTGAAACACAAGATTTTGCCGAAATTCTGCCCATATTTCTTCAAGTAAATTCTGAGGTAAATTTCTTACTCAAAAACTTATTTTAATTTCTTATAGCTAATCTTACAAAACAAGAGTTTGTACCTCTTGATATTTCTGGAAAAAATTATTTATCATGTGTATTAGATGTTGAAATTCATCTTGAGACAATAGGTCTTGGTAATACTATTGTTGAAAAAAATGAATTCTCAAACCAAGACCGTGCCAAAATTATGATTTTCCTTCATCATCATTTAGATGAAAGATTAAAAATAGAGTATCTTACTATCAAAGATCCTATTGTCCTTTGGTAAGATTTGAAAGAAAAATTCGACCACTTGAAGTTGGTCGTTCTTTCAAAAACCCGATATGATTGGCTTCACTTACGGCTACAAGATTTCAAATCTGTCAACGAATATAATTCAACAATGTTCAAAATTACTTCTCAATTATCATTATGTGGTGAAAAAATCACCGATGAAGATATGTTAGAAAAGACATTTTCTACTTTTCATGTCTCCAACATGCTCCTGTAACAGCAATATCGAGAGAAGGGATTTAAAAAATATTTTGAACTTATCACATGTCTTCTCTTGATTGAACAAAATAATGAATTATTGCTGAAAAATCATGAATCCCGACCAACTGGTGGAAGTCCATTCCCTGAATCGAATGCAACTCAATTTCAAAATCTGATCGGGGTCGTAGACGTGGCTATAGAGGTGGCTGTGTAGGAGGTCGTGGACGTGAACGTAGCCTTGGACGTGATCGTAATAGATTTGTGCCCCGTGAAAATTATAACCGTGGCAAACAACAAAATATTTCCCAAAAGAGGGAAAATAACTACAATAAAAAAAATGGAGAAAAGAAAGTTTATGAAGAAAAATGTTACCGGTGTGGTATGGATGGTCATTGGTTCCGTACTTGTCGTACGGCTGAGCATCTTGTTGACCTCTATCAAACATCATTGAAAAAGAAAGACAAAGGTGTTGAGACAAATTTCATTGATCAAAAGAATGATGATAGTGATGATGCTGATATGACACACTTTGATGTAGCTGATTTTTTTGAACATCCTGAAGATGTCAACAAATACTCCATGATTATTTAGATATTTTATGATATTTTATATCTTTCATGTAATTTTCTTTCTATTTAATATTTATTTTCGCATCTTTATTAATATTTATTTGAAATTTGAAATTTTCTTCCTGAAGAAGAAATGGATGCTTAATATTTGGGATTAAATAATTGTGATGATGACATTTGTCTCATTGATAGTGCTACTACGTACACCATATTGAAAAATAAAAAATATTTTTTTTGTTTAAAAATAAGAGAGACAAATGTTAATACCATCAGTGATAGTGCAAAATTGATTGAGAGCTCCGGAAGAGCTACTCTATTTATTCCTGAAGGGACTAAAATTGTCGTAAATAATGCACTACTCTTTCCCAAGTCTTGGAGAAATTTATTGAGTTTTTAAAAATATCCGCAAAAATGGATATCATATCGAGACAATGACTGAGACAAATGATGAATTTTTATTAATCACAAGTATCATTTCTGGGAAAAAATGTATAGTAGAAAAATTATCTTCTATTTCTTCTGACTTATATTATGCACAAATTAGTACAATTAAAATTCATCACCTAGTAGATCAGAAGTTTACTCATCCTAATGATTTTATGGTTTGACATGATCGTCTCAAACATCCCGGATCTATAATGATGAGACGAATAATTGAGAATTCACATGACCACTCATTGAAAATTAAAAGGTATTAAAAACCAATGAATTCTCTTGTGTTACTTGTTCTCAAGGGAAATTAATTATTAGACCATTACAAGTTAAAGTTGGGACTGAATCCCCTACATTTCTAGAACGAATTCATGGTGATATATATGGGATTTTAGATCCACCATGTGGACCATTTCGATATTTTATGGTGCTAATTGATGTATCAACTAGATGGTCACATGTATGTTTATTATCTACTCGCAACCTGGCGTTTGCGAGATTGCTTGCTCAAATAATTAAATTGCGAGTATAATTTTTAGATTATCCAATAAAGAAAATTCGTTTAGATAATGCTGGTAAATATTCGTCACATGTTTTTGACGATTATTGTATGTTCATTGGAATATCTGTTGAACATCCTGTAACTTATGTTCACACACAAAATGGTCTAACCGAATCATTTATTAAACGGTTACAATTAATTGCTAGACCATTGTTGATGAGGTCTAAACTTCCTTCATCTGCTTGGGGACATGCTATATTACATGCAACAACACTTGTGAGAATTAGACCGACAAGTTATCATACTTATTCTCCCATACAATTAACTTTTGGTTATGAACCCAATATTTCTCATTTACGAATATTTGGTTATGCGGTTTATGTTCCAATTGCACCGCCCCAACGTCGTAAATTGGGTTCCCAAAGAAGATTAGAGATATATGTCGGCTATGAATCACCTTCAATCATCAAGTATATGGAACCATTGACAGGTGATTTATTTATTGCAAGATTTGCAGATTGTCATTTTGATGAATCACATTTTCCGACATTAGGGGGAGATAAAAATTAATCGAAAAAGGAAATCACTTCAAAAATATTATTGGATTTCCATGATTCTCGTACTAAAGAATGTGAACTAGAAGTTCAAAAAATAATACATTTGGAAAAAATTGTAAATCAATTACCGAATGCATTTAATGACTCCATAAGAGTTACTAAATCACATATTCCTATTGAAAATACTCCGATTAAAATCGATGTTCCTGAAGGATAAATTACAAGTATTAATGAGTCTAAAACACGCCTGAAACGTGGGAGACCTCTTGGTTCCAAAGATAAAAATTCTCGAAAGAAAAGAAGAGTAGATGAATTAACAATTAATAACAAAATTCAATCACCTGAAGAGGTCGCTCCTAAAGAACCAATTCTTGAAGAGAATGAAATTATTAAAAATTCAATAAATTTTATTACTTTAAGAAAAAAGTTTGAACAAAAAATAAATAATTATTGATGGTATTTTTGCATATAATGTAGCACTTGATATTATGGCAGAGGACGAGAATCATGAGTTTAAATCGGTTGATGAATGTCGATGTAGAAATAATTGGTCAAAATGAAAAGATGCGATCCAATCTAAATTGGACTCACTGGCTAAAATAAAAGTTTTTGGACCTGTAGTCCAAATACCTAAAGGTGTAAAGTCAGTAGGATATAAATGGGTATTTGTGAGAAAAATGAAATTGTGAGGTATAAAACAAGACTTATAGCCCAAGGATTTTTACAAAGGTCTGAATTTAATTATGATGAAACGTATTCACCTGTAGTGGATGCTATCACATTTAGATATCTTATGAGTTTTGCAGTACATGAAAAACTAGATATGCGTCTAATGGAGTTGTTACTGCATATTTATATGGAATCTTGAAAATGATATTTATATGAGAATTCCCGAAGGATTCAATATGCCTGAAGCATGCAAATCAAATTCTAAAGATATTTATTCTATTAAATTACAAAAGTTTTGTATTGGCTCAAACAATCTGGACGTATATGGTATAACCGTTTCAGTGAATGTTTAACTAAAGAAAGTTATATTAATGACCCAATATGTCCATGTGTTTTTATCAAGAAAAATGGGTCAAATTTTGTGATAATTACTGTATATGTTGATGATCTTAATTTAATTGAAACTCCTGAAAAGATTCAAAATGCTGTTGAATATTTGAAAAAGGAATTTAAGATCAAAAATTTTGGAGAGACAAAATTCTGCCTTAGTTTACAAATTGAGTATTTGAAAAGTGAAAATTTTATCCACCAAACTGCTTATATCCAAAAGGTATTAAAGCGATTTTATGTGGAAAAGCACATACATTGAGTACTCCAATGGTCGTCAGATTACTAGATCCTAATAAGGATCCTTTTAGACCATGAGAGGAAAATGAAGAGATATTTGGTCCTGAAGTACCATATCTCAGTGCAATTGGTGCACTAATGTATCTTGCTAATTGTACAAGACCTGATATATCATTTGCAGTGAATTTATTAGCAAAATTTAGTTCCTCGCCCACAAGACGACATTGGAATGGTATTAAACATACTTTTCGCTATCTCCAAGGAACAATTGATCTTGGTTTATTTTATTCAAATAAATTCAAATCTGAATTGATGGGTTATGCTGATACTGCGTATTTATCTGACCCGTATAAAGCAAGATCTCAGACTGGTTATCTATTTACATATGGAGGTACAACTATTTCTTGACAATCTACAAAATAATCATTAGCCGTTATTTCATCGAATCATGCTGAAATAATAGCAATTCATGAGGTTAGTCGAGAATGTGTTTGGTTAAGATCAATGATCTACTACATCCGAAAGAGTTGTAGGTTGTCCTCCGAAAAAGAAAATCCTCCAACTATATTATATGAAAATAATACAGCTTGTATAGCCCAATTGAAAGGAGCATACATTAAAGGAGATAGGATGAAACACATTTCACCAAAATTCTTTTTTACCCATGATTTGCAAAAGAATGGTGAAATTGATGTGCAACAAATCTGATCAGATAATAATTTGACGGATTTATTTACCAAGGCATTGCCAACTGCGACATTTGAGAAATTGGTGAAGAATATTAGAATGCGACAATTAAAAAATCTCAAATGATGTTTGCATCAAGGGGAGAAATTAATACACAGGAATAGTATACTCTTTTTCCTTCACTAGGATTTTTGTCCTGATGGGTTTTTCCCTAATAAGGTTTTAACTAGGCATATTCTTTGTGTAATGGACATCCAAGGGGGAGTGTTATAAAACAACTAAAAGTGTGGATGTTCCTTTGTATTCCCAAGAGAATTAATTCTTAATTTATTGTTATATTATGTATAGAAGTTACAATCTATTCATGTAGTGGAGGAACCGTTTCATAGGGTTTTTCATATTTTTGTAGTAATGGGTATTTAATAGGATTGATGTACCGTTTAATCTTGTAGTATTTATATATAGAGGTACATTGACACCTTTTGTGAGGACTTTTTTGTATTAGTTGAAATATAAGAAAATCATTTTCCATTCCTCTACTCTTTATCCCTGGTATTTCAATTCCTATTATAGTATTTCATTTTATTAATTTTACAACATTTTTAATAATATGTATGGATCCTATGAGAATATATACTAAACTTATACTGTACTTAAAATGATTTACATTTTGAACAAATGTATTTACATCTTGTTAAAATCTTTACAATAATAAAACTTGTGTAGGTAGTTAACTTGGTATTTACTTTGTGTGTTTTCAAATTTACCCTTATCTCTATTATCCATTATCCTTATCTCTATTATCCATTAACGTTTATCCCTATTATCAATCTCTATTATCCATTAAACATCTTTTGTCACTTTTTAAACTTTCATTTTTATCCTCACAAAAACTAAATTTTATCCTAACTATCCAATTTTATATAACCAACATAATTTTTGTTTCAACTACCAATAGATTTAAATATTCAAACTTTTTATTATGAAAAGGGTTTAATTATCAAGATAACTACCAATTGACATAACTATCAAGATAACAATCAATTTATTAAAAAAATTTTATAAAAATTAATTTATTCTTAAATTACACACACATGGGTGTGGCTTTAGCATTAGCATACATAATGGCTGAGAAACAGTCACTAATGTAACCGTTCCGGCCCCTAATTCATATTATTCCACGTAACATTAACAGTCACACAAAGAACAAGCCATCCAAACTTCAACGCTAGCCTCCAAGGCGCCAATGTTGAACAAATATTTCTGGACTCGTAAAGGCCACGTTCATATCATTAAAGCACGCGAGATTCAACCACAGATCTAGAAAGCACAAAATACAACTCCTAATTGACAGGGAACACTTGCACTCTTATTGTACTGCTACTGTCAATTCAGTTCAATACCAAACCAAATAAACTACGTCAATACAATTGTCTTTTTCGAAAAGTCCCAATCCCACGCGTAATTGATGCGCGTATCGCCATTACAGAATTAAAAAACTCAATGTTTGGTACATTTTGTCTGCAAAGTGCAAACGCTTGAATTTCCATTGTTATAGGAGTGAATAATAACGTTAAAATTTTATAGTGAACCCACCTCCTTTTTTGGTGTATTTATTAATATACAATGTTAAGTCCCTTTCAACTAATTCCGTAGTTTGGAAGTTACCAGTAGATTTCGTGATTGACTCTCATATACTACTTTACTGTATTCTAGTATTGCAACCCGTGCTATGCACGAATTTACGTTTAATATAATAATAATAGCAAATGAATTATTTATATTCGTTACATAAAAAAGGTTAAAAAAATCAAAAGAGTGCTATTTTAGTATCCAACTTATATTGTATTTATGTACATTATCTAAAACCTTAACGTATATTAAAAAAATATGAACAAAGGTTACAAAAATATTTAAAAAAATACTAAAAGCACATCAACTATAAATTGTTACCCCACACCTTCCATGTTTTATTTTTTTATGCCACTTCTTGTTAACATTTCCTTGCTCTTTGTCACCTTTCTAACCTAAACTTCCTACATCTTTCCAACTCTTCTCTCTACCACATCACTACATTTCCTTCACCCTATCCTGCTTCTATCAAATTGTGTAATCTCTTATCCAATTTCGCAATCTATTTACCTCCTATACTATTACTCTTTTCACCCATATATAGTTGTAAATAATGATCAATTTTTTAACTTGTTCTTCAACAAATGAGTATGTGTATGCAATTTTTTTTACTTCAAATGGGTAACCCAATTAAACTCATTAATTAGTGGCTATTAAATTGATAGATTGGAACTACCTATTCAGACCTAATTAAATTAGATGTAGATTCAAATTCATTAATAAGTAATTTAAGTCACTACAAATTCAATAATTACATTCTAATTTTTGTAAAAGCATATTTAATGTTCTTTTCCTGTTCTTTAATTTTTCTTTTAATTTTGTTAAATTTTATCCTACTTTCTCTCTTCTTCCATCAAAGTTTTAATTAACTCATTAAGGGTTAATTGATTTCTTGCACGCAAACCTAAATTATTTTGAGATTCTTGTAGAGTGAAAAATTTGAAACTCTTTATGATCACCACTATTGGTTCTTCTATGTAATCTTTTTTATTTTTTAGGTAAAAATTTATTTATTAATGCAATGTGTTTTTATTTTTGTTGATTACAATGATATCTTATTTTGTTGCTCAAAGAAAATGGGAGAACAAATAAATAAAATTTTGTAGTGGATTGTAAATGGGTAATATAATCAAAATTATGTAAAACTATATCCATTTAATCCACATAAATTACTCATTTTGATAGTTTCATCCTAAGCCACAACTACATCTTCCTTGATTTTACCTTCTCCAAACCTATGCTCTTATCTTTATACTCATTTTATTATGTAGGATTCATTATCTTATTTTTACCCTTCCCAACCCTATACTCCAATTTTCTATTCCTTTTATGATTTAAGATTGTGAGAACCCTGAAAAATATATATATAAATATCAGTTTGTATTTCATTTGCACTTCTTTTAACTTTTTAATAAACTTTAGCATTAATTTCCCTTGTCTGCGAATAAGTCCGTAAAAACAATTTTATGTGAAGAATAATATAATTTTCCCAAGATATGATTTTTCTTGACTTTGCTAGACTAAATTAATACATCTGGAGTTAGAATAATTTACCGGCTTAAAATAAAATGCTAAAATACTTAGTTTTCTTTATGTTACAAATTAATGCTACCTGAGTAGATTAATTATATAAAATTTCTTGAATTCCAATAATCAATCCTAATTAGTGAATAACGTTAAATACTAATAAGAATTTTCACGTTAAGACCAAAACCAATAAATTTTATGTGCAAAATAAAGGAATTGTGTTAAACTATTAAATTTCTAGTTTTGTCTCATTAAATTCATATTTCGAAGGTAAATTATTTCATTGATTTAACAATTAAACCTCTTTGAATTCCGATAGCTAATCTTAAGCGTTAATAATGGTTAAGTTAATAAATGTTGATAAAAATGGTTTAGGTATATTAGAAGTTTAAATCACGCTTGGGGATAATTTTTAGAATTAAGTTAGAATTGAGAAATTAAGTTGAGGTTAGGGAGCAAAGTGAAAAGACTAAAATAACCTTACCTTACCTCCCCTGCAAACCAAACAAGACGTCTGACCGCAAATCAAATCGTATCTGTTATTACCAATTCGATACGCAAACCAATTGTTAAACGAAATCGATTCTTACACGTAAACCACTCTCACAAACTACGGCACCACCAAATTATTCTTTCTATCTCACGGCTAAAACTACCTATCAATCACTCTACTTCACATTTCATTCCACAACCACAAGACACAATACCATTCCTTCATTTTCACTGACACAAACCACAAATGTTAATTCCTTCTCTGCACAAACAGCTCCTCGGACAGAAGCTTCAGCACCGCACCATTCAACCAATCAAAATGCACTACCAACACAACACTCAACCACTTCTACACTCAAAACCACGGAACCATCCCTCTTCCTTTACATTCCTACACCGCAAACCACTGCACTTCATTTTCATTGTGAGGCATCCGAGAGCAAGGGAGGGAACGCGAGTTGAAATCTTCTGTCCGTTTTATTCTGACCGTGAGCTGGAAGAAAGGCAGAGAGAAACCGTGAGCAAAACTTCAACCATTCTGCAACCAACTTCACGGCTGCAACACCACCAGCTTCCACCTCCACCAGTTGAAGCCGCTACACCAAACCAGAACCAGCAAACCTGTCGCGTGCGTGAGAGCCGAGAGGGAGCAGAAATTTTTCAGATTTTCGTGTGTGGTCTTAGCTTGCTTTGAGGTAAATTTTCTGGACTAAAAATGGATAATCAGAGGTAGTTTAAGCCAGCCATGACCTTGCATGTGTTAATTTGCGTAATTAGATGATGAAACCAAAGCTGTGGAAAATATCTGTTTTGGTTAAAAACATTTCTGCCGAGGAGCTTGCTTGGAATTGTAGTTTTTATTTCTGACTTTATGCGACAATCTGAGTTGGATTAAGTGTCTAACTAATCAAAAACAAGAAGTTTAAGTCATCTAGTAATATGCATGTGAGGTTAGGCAGTCGGATGATGATATTAAGCCATTAGAAATTTCTGTTTTGGATGTTGATGTTCCAGCCGAGAGCTGAGATGAAAATGCAATTTTATTTCTGATTCCCTGTGATAATCTGAGCATGAAATGGAGCTGAACTAACTGGATTTTGGATGATTATTAGGATTAAGGCCTTGCATGATCATTTCATGAAATAAAAAGCTAAGGAAATCTTGTTTTGATGGAAAGTGACTGCCGAGAGGTTATCTTGCTAATGTAGCCTCATTCGGTTTAGTTTTTCTGTTTTGGAGCCTTAATCTTGATTAACTAGTAATGACAAGTTAATTAGGCCTGCATGTAGTTGACTAGTAAGTTTTAAAACAGAGAAATAAAATTAAGAGTGCAATCTGCCTCAATGCAAGATTATCCGAGCCAAGCTGGAAGATTGGTTGAAATTTTTTGAGGTTAATGGTCGCTGCTTGAACTTGATTTCTGAACTGGAAACGTTTATTGTCTGGCTAGATAAGTGTATAAGGAAAAAAATTGAGAGTTTAAAGGCATGTTTAAAACCCGAAAATGAAATGAAAACAGAAAGCCCTTCATGCATTAATGCAACCGTGACTAGTTGGATGAGATTTCTGATTTTTGTTATTATTTATTTGTTATATGAACCTGGTTTTGAAGTGGAATTTTTAGCAACTAACTAGGTGTTTATATGCTGAAACTGAGTACCTAGCACCATGTTTAAACCAAGGGAAAATTTGATATAAAGCGTATTGGTGGCTGGAAAATGTTGGAGGCCGCTAGCCAGGTTGAACCAGCAATTTCAGTTTGTTTTTGGAGTTTAATTGGTTTTTGGTAATTTATTTTATTTTCCTGGAAGTATGATGGTTTGGAAGTACAATAGGGTTGTAAGTTTAAATTGTATAATTTGTTTAGCAAGGAAATATTTGATATCTTGAATGATTTAACCAAACATGTGGGTATACAAATGCTGGAAACTTTCTTGTGGCTGCCGAAAGTTGAGTTGAAATATCAACTTGGATTTTGGAAATTTTCTTGGACATATAATGGATGTCAATGCCTGGAAAATATTGTTTTGAAGTTCTATAAGAAGTATAAAGATGGTTTGAATAAAAACATTTTGGTGTTAAAAGAGAAAAAGGAATTTTCACAAGTGAAAAATGGAAATTTCAGATTTTCGGATGCCCTGACCAGTCTCAATAAAAGGTTGATATCTTGGTGTAGGAAAATCCGTTTAAGGCGCCGTCAGTGGCGTTTGAAACTAGAATCATAGGCCTTTGTCCTGTAGAAATTTTGTATTTTTCCTCCATGTGTACTGCTGTCTGTGAATTTTTAAAGTGAACTAGTACTATATTAAATATACCTTAATGACTTTAAGCTTAAAAACTAAGTAGAAACTTATAGTTTCAAATTCTGGTTTTTAGGGTTTTTCGAGGACGCGGATTTCGATCCCCAACTTGATATCTGAACTCCACTCTTGGTGAGTGTCCCTGCTTGTTCTATGCCTAATCGTTTAAAGTGCTTCCTTGACTTGTTATGTGATAAGTTGAAAAAAAAAAATTTGGTTTCTGATCCATCGAAGTGAGCTGTGTGTACTTTATCACACTAGCCGTTCGAGTGGTGACTGGTGCAAAATAGTTTCTCCTAAATCTTTGATTCAAAAATGGAGTTGCGTCGTTGGGTGAATCCCTCGACTCTTGTATCCAACTACCATGAATCTAAATGTAGTTACGTCGTTGGGTGAATCCCTCGACGCGTGAATCTAACTACAAAAGTCATTTGGGTGAATCCCTCGACGCGTGTATCTGATTGCAATCACGTTGTTTGGTGAATTCCTCGACGCGTGTATCTGATTGCAATCACGTCATTGGATGAATCCCTCGACTAAATTTTATACGGGTATATCTCGAGTATACTGCGTCGGTAGACGAAGTCGGGCCCGAAGCAGAAGTATGAACGGTGACGGGTTAGGATTAAAATAAGTGGATCTACATGGACCATAAGTAGTGAGAGTTGACGGAGGGTCAACTACGATAATTGGTGATCAAGCGAGGAAAAATGGCTCCTGAGAGCCCACGTATCCTACCTTGTGCTGTTATACGCTTTTCTAACTGTTTAAATTTATGCAATTATTAATCGCTGTTTGAAATTATGTGATTGCATGTTTTGGGGCACCACTGAGCTTTAGCTCACCCCACGTTTATTGTTTTCCTTAACAGGTTCTGGAAACTGAGAGTTGGATGTTACTTAAGTTTTTCTTTTGGACTGTATCTGAATTCTATAACTTATTCTGTGGGCTGTAATGTGTTATTTGGGATAGTGTATTTTCCTTCTTGGATTGCCACTTGAAGCTGGAAAATGTGTAAACCCTAATTTGACTACTTGGCTTGTAAGTTGTATTATGGATTTATGTATTTACCTGTTTTGATGGGTACGACTTATACTTCGGTTTTAACACGTAGGTCGTTTAAGAGCCTCGACTGGCTAATTTATCACTACTATCTCTGAAGTTAATGTGGCTTTAAGGATGATCCTATTCGGGAAAAATTGTTTTGTAATAGATTAGGTTATTCCTCAAAAGGATTCGGGTCAGATTGCTCGCGTGAGTCCTGGCGAGAGCTGGGCAGACGGCCCGCCAACCCTTTGGTTCGCCTCAGGGGGAAGTGGGGTCGCCACAAAGATTCATTACCTCACTTTTCAAGTTTTTTTTTTTCAAATAAAGAGTTAGATTTATGTTCGTTAAGGAAAAGTATTTGGGTATAATTTTGGTGAAATACTATTATTTTTTGTGATGATCACCCACGATAATTGTTTAAACAAATATTTATTTTAAATTTTTTTATAAAACTAAAAAAAACTACCATCTAAATGCCCCTTTTATTAATTTAAAATTCATATAAAATTTTTGTTTAATGTGCACTTTTGATGTATGTGTTATATGCAAAATTATCCAAATAAAATTTTGTGCATGTCAAAAATTATTTAGATGACATTGTATGTCAGAATGTTTATTTCATTGGTTGGAATAATCGTCTAATAAGAAAAGTTTAAGGCCAAAAAAATTAATTTAGTTGCAATAGGTAAAATGGTTAAAGAACAGTTATAATTGGATATGTTATTTGAATGTTTGACAGATATATATATATATACCTGGAAGGAAAGTGCTAAAAATATTACTATATAAATGATTAAAAAATAGGACTAATCACATTATTGCTCAAATTTGACAAATCAATCTTTATTAATCAAGGAATAAAATGGGCTCAAGTGATAAAATTGGAATGGGGTGAATGATTTTAATATGGGACTAGTCAAATTATGCAAATTTATTTTCTTTACTTATGGAAGGAAAAAGGGTTTAAATTTTGATAACAAAGTATAAACGATTTATTAAGCACTCATTTGAAGTGGGAAAGATAGTTTTAAATTTTAAATTTGAATTGTCATAGGACTATTTATAAATCACTATTTCAACTTTTTAATTGAATTTATGTATTAAAATAAATGAAAAATCTAGAAAAAAAATATGGGAGATTTGGAAGTCATCGAGGAGGCCTCCACTAAAACCTCTCCTGCAATACATATAGACTAGCATTTTGACCCGTGCTGTGTACGGATTTATATTTCAATTCAAAACAATACTTATTTATTATAATATAGGATGAGGTATATTAAAAAGGCAAAAAAGTTCAAAGAAGTGTAGGCTTAACATGTTAAAAAAAAGTTTAATTTGTAAGTACAAAATGGACTTTCTAAATTTTAATATCTTAAATAAGTTGAAACCAAATTTTGTTAACCTATTGTCTGCCAATATATGATAACAATTTGAATAAAATAATTTAATTTATAACAATTTACATGATAGAGCAAGTGTAAACTTATTTATCAATATATCGTGTTGTACCCATATATCAAAATTTTTAACATTAAAATATAAAGTATAACTAATTCATTTTCCTCAATTTTAGAAAATTTTTCTTTCATCTTGTAATCCTAAAATTGTTGAGTGCTTATAGAATAATGGTCTTCATAAATTTTAATATAGATTTAAAATAATCTTTGTAAGATGTGTTCTTAAAATTTTCAAAATTATTCACAACTATTATCCTTTCCTGTGACGCCCCGAAAAGAATGAGAGTGAGAACCCAGAAATTTTCTAATTTTCTAGGGTTTATTTTTTTTAATCGCCCGCCTTTTCTACATTTTCTTTATTAGAAAAATTCCCCAGATAAAGTTTATAAGCAAAGATAGTTTTAAAATGATTTTTCTAGTATCGGTTAGTTTTTGAGAAATTAAGAGCGTATTTTGAACGTGGGACCTGCAAGTGCGGTAAATGCATTATATTTTTGACAACTTATTGGAATTTTTGTATTAAGTGATATTATTTTACAAAGTGTTAAGATATTTGTGTTGGAGAGACAAAAAGATAAGTTTTAAACCTAAAGGTGACAAGTGTCACCATAAGATTTAGTCTTGAGTTTGACTACTATTCATAACTTTACCATTTAATTAAAATTGGCCAAAAATCTCTTCATTTTGCAAGCTTCTTGGCCGAATTCTCTTGCTCAAAGAAAGAAAGAAAAGCTCTCAATTTTCTAGTCTCCAATCTTGTCCAATCTTTCAATTAAACCGATTAATCTTCCAATTACTCCGTAAAACCTCTTAGTTTGGTGGAGTTGAGCTTGGTTGTGTAGTTGTTTGGAAAGTTAAGGTGACTAGTTGCTCTATCTCTTGTATTGCTAAGGCGAGTTGTGAAAAACCACTTTCCTTCCTCTAATGATGTTCAATTCATGATTGGTGGTGGTATAAGATGCAAGTTTATGGATTATTTCTTGATTTGTGGTTGAAGTGATGAAGTTTTATTATTATTGGGGATTTTTCTGTTTCATATGGATATGATTGTGTGGTTATATATGATAATTGGAAATGATATTTAAGGACTCTATGAGGTGGAAAAAGTGGATAATTGCAAGCAATTTCTGTTTTGGAAGAAATCTGGAAAATTAGGGTTCTTGGCAATTACATTCTGCCCGAATTTATAGCTCCTAGTTAGAGGCCGAATTGGCCTTGGCTTAAAACATGAAAGTTGTAGGGAATGACATTTTAGAGGTGCCTACAAAATTTCAGGTTAATCGGAATAGTTTAGAATGAGAAAAGTCGAAATTACTATTGCTGTTCTGGTTTTACCCGAATGTAAGAATTGCGCCTGTAATTGGTTGTTTTGGCTGGAATTGCTTCCGAATTGGTTGTTGAGGTCTTCTGATGAAATTTATCCCTGTTTCTTATCTTTCAGTTGGTTTTGGAATTTCTGAATTTGGACTTGGATAGCCTGCTTTATGATGTTTCCGCTAGAATGCGTTCTGTGGATCTGTTTTTGTGATTCTAGTATGGTATCTTGCATTTTTGACCTGGTTACACTCGAAACTGGGTTGAGTGACCTTCTGCAATATTGTAGCCCTATCTCTTAGATTCGAAACGGTGTATCTTGCACCTTCATCCGACAATCGTAGCGCCTTTGGTACCATTACCGCAAAATGACGTCAAAACTGTTTTTCTGGTTTTGAGCTTAACTTTCATTTCCGGACTTTTCCCTAGCTTGACTTGTACTAGTACTACTTGGAGCTTGATGAATGGCTATTGGATGAACTTGTTGTTGTGTGTGTACCTTTGGGTTGGAATGAGGAAATAATGAAGCCATGATGGCTGGAAAAGTTAGCAAATTCAGGGGAAGTGCTGTCCGAACTTTGAAGGGATTTGTTTGCATTGAGTTTGTGATCTAAGACTTGGATTTGAGCAAGGCAATGTTCTATGCTGGATGATTTCTGAGCCATGGAGGTGAGTGACCCTAAACTATTTCCAAAGTACTTGTGAAACGTTTCTTGCATTATTTACTTTTGAACTGTTTCCAAAGTTACTTTTGAACTGTTTACAAAGTTACTTTTGAACTGTTTTCCTGCATATCATGCGTGCTTATATGAGAGTGTTCCTTGTTTGATATATTTCCTTGACTTATTGGCTTGCTATTATGGGTTGATAATGTGTTAAGTGCTTTCAATGATTGTTAAAACGAGTTTTCTGGGCGAGTGTGTACTTTATCGCACTCGACCTAAATAAATGTGAAATTTTCATGATTAATGATTAAATACTACTTGCGCATGAATGTAAGCCTTTTGGGCTGAACTGGCCATTGCCCCTTGTTACCGGTCGTCTCGAGTCAGAAGCGGACTCGGTCGGGCGATTAGGGACCTGGGTGAACGTTTGGTATACTCGAGTATTACCTTTGTAGGTTGGTGGAGGTTGGTGGAGCCTGGACGATGTCCGGGAAATGTGGAATGAAAAAATGCAATTTCAAATGAAAAAAAAAAAGAAATGGCAGGAGAACGAACGTATCCTTTTCATGAATGTTACTATCGCTTTCCATTGTACATGTTTCTTGAATTATTGATACTCCATATTTAATGTCTTGTAAATGTTGTAATTATTTCTGGACTTATCATTTGATTATGACATTTGATTTATGACATCATTGAAATGAACTATTGTTAAACCGATTTGATTACTGATTTTACCGGTTACTTGCTGAGCTTCTAACTCACCCCAAAAATATTTTATTCCCCTCCACAGGGCTCAAAGCGAAGGAAGGACTTGTTGTGCTTATTCACATGTCTGGATGGCCTATATCTTCTACAGTTTGGATTTGGAATCATTTTATGTATAGTTGGGAATTGTTTCCGCTTCGCTTATGACATGTAATTTTTGGAGAATTTGATGTATATTGGAGATTTATATTGTAATATTTGAGGTTTATTCTTGTAATTCATTTGAGAATTGTAGTGAACGACTGAGTTCCGGCGAGAGCTGGGCAGGCGGCCCGCCGAACCCTTTGGTTCGCCTTAGGGGGAGGTGGGGCTGTCACATTTCCATTGTCTTCTACTTACTAACTGATTATCCACTGCCTTCTATGACTTTCAAACCTCTTATCATGGTGTCATCCTTCTTGTCATATCCCTACAATCGCATTCTTTCTTTTCCCCTCTTTTCGTCCAATCTTGTAGTAGTTTACCTTTCTTTTTTGACTTTTTCCACCACTCTTTAATTACTTACTATTTTCTTTCTCTCACCTATAGTTAGGCTCTAACTTTCTGTCTTTACCACCTAATTTCAATTCTTTTCCCTTCACCATTCTCCCAAACCCTTTAAATTCATAATTTATTTTTTTAGGCTAGTAGTACTTTGTTTTCTATTTAGTGATTTCATAATCTAGGATTCACAAATGGTACCATTATTGATATTTTAAATCCACGACCAATAAATACTATGTTCTTTTTGTTTTCTATATAATTTGCCTCTTTAGTTAGGATTACTAAGTTGAAAAGTAAAATATTGTTATTTACTGTTTTACTTTTAGTAGGGTTAGTGATTTTCCTTTTTATTTACCCTCACATTAATAGAATTCAAATCAAATTTCTATATAAGTGGACCACTTCTTATTTTTAAATTCAAAAGACATGAAATGATATATAACAATTAAAAAACTTTAAAACTCTATAAAACAAAGAATGAGAAGTTATAAGCATTTTGATTTAACCATCATAAAAACCCTCCCTACAATACATATAGATATAGATTCTTGGGACAAGACTCTATACAGTCTTAAGGAATTAGACTGGGCGAAAGATTGGGATACCCTTAAGTGAAAAAAAAAATTAATATACAACGTTAAACTATAAAAATTCAAATATTTTTTTAGAATACCCTTATAATCATATGCTTTTCTAAAATTTCTTAGTAAAAAAGAAAATGTAAAATGAAACCCCAGAAAAAAGTTAGAAAAACATAAAAGCAGAACCGTAATAATTGACATATATATATATATATATATATTGTAGGCCACAGCATAAAGGTTGCTGTATCCAGTAGGGGTGGGCAAAAAAATCCGAAAACCCGAAAACCCGAGAAACCCGATCCGATCAGCACCAAAAAATAGGATACCCGATCCGATTTTTATCAACGGATCAGATAGGGTCGGGTACCCTAAACATTCGGATACGGATACGGATCATAGAAATAAAAACCCGCGGGTACCCGACCCAGGGGTATAATATATAAATATTAAAAATATAGGGTAATTGTGTAATATCTTAAAGTTATTAACCCTAAGGTCAATTGGAAAATTTGGAATGGTCATCCATTCAGATCAGCGGCCGACACTTTACTTTCTCCTTCTCTTTCTCGAAAACTCCCTTTCTCCATCTCTTCAATTTTGTCAAGTTGAACTCAAGCCTGCAAGCCTCCTCAAGCAGACGATTCAACAGAGACTTTGGATTTCGATTTCTGCAAGCCTCAAGCAGACTGTTCAACAGATTTCTCAAGCCTCAAGCAGAAGTTCTACACCAACCTTCATCTGCAGGTTTGTTTTTTTGTTTTTTTTAGAATGCCGACCTTCAGTGAAAACTTTGATTTGTTGAGTAGTCTTAGTGCTTGAATGCTGCATCTTGCAAATTGTGATGGATAGGAGCCTAGGACAGATAGTCCAGAAAATAATAATGTAAACGTAATTTAAGACCTGCTATAGTACTAATCATCCTAATTCAGCCAACATGACAAAAACTGGGAAAAAAAAGAGAACGAAAAAGCAAGTTCCTGTTCCATGAATTAAATAATTAAGCAAAGTGAAAAAAAAGAAAAAAGTTACCTCGTAATGATCCACAAGTTCTTGGAAATAAGAGTAAACCTGATTACACATATCATCAGTCCAAACGAACTCATCAGTAGGATCAAGAATAAGAGTAAGTTTGTCCATCTGTGTTTGATCAAATTCACTAGTTTCAGGGTCAAAATAAGCTGCATAGATCCTAACGTGTCTTGTTGCAGAGCTAATTTTTTTTCAGGTTTGACAGAGGACCATTCTATTATTAATATTGAAGATTGATGATTCTTGAAGATTGTGCTCCTTAATGTGTTGTAGAAGGTTGAGGTTGATAAAACATTTTAGGGATTGTAATTTTTCTTGAAATTTTATTGTATTTGTTGACATTCAAGTTGTTGACACAAGTCTGAACTATTGAGAATTGAATATGCTATTGTCTTTGTCTAGTTTAAAACGAATGCTGCTATTGTCTTTGTTTTGGCTGGATTAATCACGCACGGCAGGTTCATATACAAGAATTTGCATTCTTTAAATAGGGGCGGGTACCCTATGACCCGCCCCTATTTTTTCGGGTATCCGAGGATCGGGTACCCGGGGATGATCGGAGCGGATTAGGGTCAAAAAAATAGCGATCCGATATGTTAGGGTCGGGTCAGCCAATTGTCGTTCGGGTCGGGTACCCGACCCGTGCCCACCCCTAGTATCCAGGATGGACGCTGATGACATGACTTGTCACCATGTTGATTTGTTTGTCCTGAAAGATTCTTTGCCGAAAAAAAAGAAAAAGGACAGCTCCTTTTATCTTTTCTTGACTTTCTACTTTTCCAACGTTTTACTTGTTGAAAAAAAAAAACCTTTTTTTCCTTATCTTCTCTCAGTTTCTTTTACTCTAATTAAAAAAAAGGCACACAAAAGAAAATTAAAATCCGGTAGATTAAGAAAAATGTATATATGAACAAAGGGTTAATTACATTCACCTCCCCTGAGATTCTTTGCCGAAAAAAAAGAAAAAGGACAGCTCCTTTTATCTTTTCTTGACTTTCTACTTTTCCAACGTTTTACTTGTTGAAAAAAAAAAACCTTTTTTTCCTTATCTTCTCTCAGTTTCTTTTACTCTAATTAAAAAAAAGGCACACAAAAGAAAATTAAAATCCGGTAGATTAAGAAAAATGTATATATGAACAAAGGGTTAATTACATTCACCTCCCCTGAGGTTCAATCAAAATGCCAAACAAACCTTATGGTTTATGGTTTAACGAAATAACAACAAACCCCCTTCAATGTCCAAACATTTATCACACAACCCCCCTTGCCGTTATCAAATGTTAGAAATGACGATGACATTACGACTTGAGAAGTTTCAAGGCCCAAAATGTCCGCGTATCAGAAACGCAATTCTTCTTAATCCTCGACCTTATTTGGAAATCTATTTGTCTTTAAAAATTTTTTTATCTTTTTCATAAATATATTTTTTAATCACCTTTTTTCTCAAATATATCAAATCATTATAATATATTTTTTTCTATAAAAATTTCAGAAAATAGCAGACCAAATCCCAAAAAAGTACAGTTTTATTCTTCCTCACCAGTCATTAACCCGACCTTATTAATTCAACCCCTATCCTCCAGCACCCACCTTCACTAACATCAACCAAAAATTTTGCAACCCATAAAGGAAAAACAGCGGAAATAGCATCCCTTACATCCTCAACCCATCTCCTCCCACTATAATAAGCATTACTTTTTTTGATCCTAAACCCACTTCCACCTACATTTGCGTTCTGTTCGGTGAATTGCCATAAAAGGTGATCTTTTGGTTTATAGTTGGGATTAGTGAGATGGGTTTTTCTGGAATTATTATTACGTGGTTTCTTGAAATGGGATTTCTTGTAATTCTTGCAATTCTACTAGAGTACTAGTATTTGGGCTAAGAGGATCTTGTTCCATGAATTTTCAACCATGAAGACTGCATTGTTTTCTCTATTTCTTTTCTCCTGAAATTGGAATCTGGAGTTGAATTGTTGAGCATGGGCTATGGACCTTCACATTAAAGTTGGATTTGGTGTACTATTCCATGATGAGAGATGAACCTATGCATGGTACATTTGGAAGTTGACGAAAGTCATACTATTTTTTTATCCAACATTGGTTACTCATCTGGAGCAAGTCCTGTGAGAGTTGTTATAATTTTTGTACATAGTTAACTCTAAATTGGTGGAGAAGCTAGATAAATTGGACTTAGCCCGGAGGTAGAAGAGACGGTAGTGGTATGGCGGCGGCGGCGGCGGCGGCAGTGGCCAGGGGGAAGGATGACGCGGCAAATTGTGGGTTGAGGCTGCAAATAGGGGATTTATGTCTAGTCTGGGAGCATAGGATAGAAAAGAAGAGAAAAGTTACAAAAGAAAAGAAAAGAATAGAAGTGATTTTGATGTTATTTGGGAGCTTAAGAAATAAATACTACACTAATGATTTTGGATATATATATATATATATATATATCATTAAAATTTTGTTTCAAATTTGTATTTCTAAAAAAATTTGTAGGCGAAACTTTCCGTCCCAATCAGTCCATAACCATAGGTGGGAAGAAAAGTTTTCCAACGGTAGCGGCAAAAGGGATCCCTCCAAATCAGGCTAAATTCTTTGTTTTTTATCATGAGTAAAGTCCAAACGAAAGAAAAATATTCCTTCCTCCTACTTTCTTTTCTTTTCCTATCAAATCCAATCTCCCAAATGAAGTGTTAAATTTTCCGGACTTTTGCATGTTTATCTCGACTCCTAATTCCCGGATATTCTAAGTGGTAATATTGACTTTTCATTAGTTCCGTTAAATTAAATTAACATAAGTTACTGTTAGGGGGTATTTGTTATTTCGCCAAATCACAAGATTTGTTTGGTAATATGATTAAACCTTAAGGGAAGTAAACGTAATTAACCCTGAAAAAAAAAATAAGGTAGGGATGGGTCTGCCGTGGCACCATACTGGTGGATGTAGGAGTTGAGAGTTATGGGGACAAAATTTATGCGAGTCCATTTTCAGGGGAACTCAAATGTAATTTTATAAAATATTGATTTAGAATGATGCAGAGATTAAAAAAAGGTGAAAATATATATTTTTGGTATACGCACACACAGTGTGCGCTAAAAGCCTCTAGCATACATAAGGACAGCGGGCAGGAACGGTAACCGTTTGGTAACTGTTCTTGGCAGTTTTGGTTATTTTACACTGTGCATAATTTTAGTTGCATACGGTGTAATTTTATTTGCATAACGTGTAATTTTAGTACAAAAATTTGTACACCCACACACATTGTGAAAATCGATATACAACTTGTGATGTGAATCGCACATTTTTTTTGACCAAAATCTAGCCGTTGACTGTTCAAGGACAGTCATTCTATGACCGTCCTGCCCCTTGTCCCATACATAAAGAAACTGGCACTGCAGAACGTGGACAGGAGGAGTAGGAATAGTAGCTTTTATGGTGGTAAGTGGGGAAGCAGTTTTGTCGCGGGGCGTAAGGATGCGTGGCAGTTCATTTTCAACAACCGCCGGAAGGGGGTGGTTGAGCATGTAGACCATGAGACAGCCACCAAGGTAGGCGAAACAAAGGGCAAAAATGGTGAGTGAAATTTGACCAAAATTAAAGGATTAATTAGATTTGCCTCCCTGAAATTTAACCAAATTGTCAAATGAAATTTGCAGTTTAATTAAATTACACTTAACCCCTGATGGTGTGCGAGATGGAAGATGTGAAATGACAAAAATACCCTTTTCCCCAAAGTTGCATGCAAATGACAAGGGATTCTATAGCTTAAAAATATGCGATATTCTAAGCCTTTGAGTTGCTAATTGTTTGTTGAAATAAAACATCCATTAACACTCATCCAGGAAATATTGAACAAAAGCTAAACGAATCCAAGTGATAACACTACTAAAAACGAAAGACAAAAGGAAATTGAAAAAAAGTAAGAAAGCTCTTCCTCTCATCTCTGTTTTTGTGCCCCTTTTTTGGGGTTTATTTCAACTGCTACCATCCTTTATTGTACATAAAACCATTATCTTTCGATGTATAGAACAAATATAATGGTGAGATAGATAATGCTTTGTACATTGAAAGGGTATTATTGTGTAATGGTTAGACTTGGTATTTTGATTTAAAAATGCTCTTTTTTAATTTTAAGTTGAATTATTGAGATTATTTCGAGCATGTTCTTAAAATTTTTGTGGAGATAAATTCAATTTAAAATGGAGAAGGTTTCTTTGAAAATTGTTTGGCTATTCAAAGCGTAAGATCGTGATCTACGCAAACCATATGACTAAATTTGTAATTTGTACAAACATCATTTGTGGTAAATGTAATTCTACCAAAGGGTGTTGTGTGGCTCTTAATATATCCTTATACTATATAATAATGAGTTTTAGTCAAACTTATCTTTGAATTTCAACTGCATGAAGGGTTATCTTTGTCTTTTAAAGTGAGTATTGATATGTGGTTAACCTTGAAATACAAATAATGGAAGCATGAAATTTTGTTAACTTGACTATATTATCTTTCTTGTGCTTTGAATGTGTGGTTATGCATGTGACAATTAATTAATTATTACACTATTTATGTGTGAAATTACTGCTTTGCCATTTGACGTGGCAATTAACACTCAAAGGTTCCACAACTTTGTGGATTTTTTGTCATTTCGAATTGGTAATTAAATTTGCAATATCCTAGTCATTGTTTGAAGTAAAGGTACAACGGTTAAGGGAAACTAGAATCTCTCTAATTATCATATAATTACCTCTTAATAACATTACGATAATATGCGATGGTTTTTCTTCCTCTTTTATTTCTTTTTGTTATTGCATAATAGTTGTTGCCTTTGGGTTTTGATAATCGGGCATTCTTTATTCCAGGTATGACTAATTGTTTTCTTTTTTGTGAAAAAAATCTCCCTCTTTTGACATGCTTATTGATTTTGATTTTGAGGAAAGATCCCGCTACATAATCCTGTGATCCTTGGATTTGAACATAGCATGAATAAGAAAGAATTTTGTTCAACATACCATTATTTCAAGTTTCTAATGGACTCGTCATTATTGTCTCAACCCCCACTATCTCGGACCTAATCAATAAATTTCAACTAATCAAAATTCTTTCTTTTTGTCTCCCATAATGTACAATCAATTGAATTAATTATTATCTAAGTAACAGTTGTTTCTAATTATCCACACATTCATCCATTTGCTTCTTGCTCTTCCATTTTTCCCCAACATTGACGAATGTAGGATTTTTCTTCTTTCTAACCTTAAATTGCGCCAGTTATGTATACCACTCTATAAAACTAAGATCAGTTTCTTGCCATTTCCAATTTTGTTCTAAATTCATATATTTCTTTGTGTTTCTTATAAGGGGGAAAAAAACAATTGGGAAGAAAGAAATAAAGGTAAAATTAATGCAAATTATTATGAAACTTATGTTGGATGATCATTATCACAAACACGGCCAGCTTGTTCCAATTCATCTTCTTTATTTCCAATTTAATTGTATCAAAGCTGTGAAGCTTATAAATTAGAATTTTGTTGATTTAACTACTCCCTTCAGTTTAGTACAACCTTCCAAAGAGGTATTTTCTATTCCACCAAATTTTCATTGCTTGCTTTCACAGAACTCTATGTATGATTGTTTTCCACTAGCATAATTTCATTATTCATATGGAATTTTTGAAACATAGAGTGAATGTTTGATCATCATTGCAGGGTTGGTACTGAAAATACCACATCTGCAAGCAAATATTGGGAAATATCATTAACCACTTTCTACTTATGGCTACCAACTCCAATTCAGGTGTGCAATTTCTTCTCATTTTGGCTTCATGATGGGTTTGTTCTACCAAATAAGCTCTTTTCACATAAGGGGTGTTTTTCTATGGTATTTCACCATTACGATTGAGATGTGTTATCAAATAAAAAACAAATATTCACGTTTTCCTATAGTGTGAATCTTTCAAGAGAGTGTGAAGGGCATTCTCTTTAGAGCTAAATTGTGACAACGGGTCACTTATTCCTTTCAAGAATGCTTTATGAAATAGACACCTTGAGCTCCCAAAGAAGTTTTACTCATTTTTGTTTGTCCAATGCAACAAATTTGGTGTCGACATTATCGATTGCTTTAGGAGAGGCAAAAGTGCAAAAATTATCCTCAATAAGTTCTATGAGCCAACTCTTAATTTCAAGTTATTAGTTCTCAATGGATTTCCATCAATACGAACCTATAAATTTATTTCCTTCTAAAAATCCTGCTTTTGGAGGATCATGTTATGTTTTGTTTTTCTATTGATCAAAACAATTATAAATTCTATGCTCCAATCCACATCATGCTTGACAGATTGCTTGACGAGACCAAAAATATATTAGGCATCAACTTGTTTGGATTTTGGATTCTATGTGCACAAAAACTTAGGGACTTCCTCGATCATAGTTAAGATGGATTGTTTGATACTTCCAAATTATTTGTGTGATACTTTTGAGCTTTCCATAATATATTTACTAGATTGATTCTTTCTTTTTGAGTGTCAGGTTTGTCAAAATTGATGTGAATGAGATAAAACTAGCTAAGAACAAACCTAAAGGTTAAACATTTTAAATCTTGTAATGAGCTGTAGTATAAGGATGAGAATTATCTATTTGACATTAAAAAAAAAGTCCTCATTTGTTATGTTGATGTTGAATAATAAAAAGTAACATATTATAACTTCAACTTTGGATGTTTTCTTATTACGTTATTCAGTTAGCCTTTTTTGACATTTCCTTCTAGGTTCTTGATTAACATATGTAGAAGAAATGCTATGTGCACTTAAAAATTGACTTTATTTTTATGTAGGGTGTGAAAGGATTTGTTTATAGGTAATTCTACGTCAATTGAGTTGATACTTACTTTATATATACATATATATTTAATAACTTATATCTGTAATACTTTCTGTTTTCTCAATCTTATTGTATTTTTTTTAAAAATTATGTAAAAAATTTTAAATAGAGGCACCAAACACCTACGCGTTGTGCGGGTTTTCATCCTGTGGTATTATGTTGATGTAAGTCATAATGTGATGACAGTTGTTGAAATTCAAAGGGTTGAGTGCATTTTGGTCAAACTATTGATAGTTTTTTAAATTTGGTCAAACCTCAAGAAAGATAAATGAAGTTAATCTAAAATTAAATTAGTGAATCCTACCATTCTTTTTTACAGTTTGACGATGGCATGGAAAGATTTGTATTATTAATTGTAATACGTTGTCCTATGATATATGTAAAAAAAATGTTAATGGAAAATCAAACAATACAAAGAAGTTTTATATTCTTCAACGTAATACTACTTCTTGATGAATTTTTGTTCTTATTTCCAGAATTTCATTAAGAATTTTTTTATCATTACCTCAATTGAATAATGGAGGGGGTTTCTTTGCCAATTGTTTGGCATTCAAAATGTTGGATACATTATACAATTGATTTTGTAATTTGAACAAATCTTAGGAGAGGTAAATATAATAACTTAAACTTCGGAAGGTATGTTTCGGGTATTATGCATATATTGTGCTAGCATAAGCCACTTTTGTGATGTTGATTAGTGTGAGGCTGGTATTAGTTAAATTTAGCAATAGGAGTTGACTGTATTTTGATCAAAGCAGAGGGTAGATTTTCTAATTCGGCTTTGAATGTAAATGTAGTTAACCAAAATCAAATTAGTGGATGCCATCAAATTTGGTTTGCAGGTCCGCTTGGATTGAAGATCATATGGGATTTAAGGCAGTGGCGGAGCCAGAAAAAATTTTTAGTGGGGGCAAAAATAACACTAAAATTTTTTATCTACTTTTTTTTATAGTTTTTAAGCAAAAAAAAAAAAAAAAAAATTCACTAACAAGTACAAATGATACGTATATTTCATGAAAAACATAAAAAGACAAACTCAAAATTATTAATGTAATAATAATTTTATTTCAAAAACAAACTAAAATATTTACAATTGTTCAAGATGAGTTTTCATATTTTGATAACGGTTTATAACTTTCTCATTTTGAATTTCATGAAGTATATTTTTCTCAATATAAGTAACTAAACTAAATTTTGTGACCTATTCTTTCACATTTTTTCTAAAAAAACTCTGGGGGCACATTTAAAATTATGTCAAAATTATATAAGTATTATAGGAATTTAAAGGGGTAGTGGGGGCCGTGCCCCCAACTTAAATCCGCCCCTGATTTAAGGCCAGAATTAGAGGTACTGAATTAAAATGCCCCTGCCTTCTCTTTGTTTCTTAATTTTCATTCTTCCCCTATTGAAAAAAAAAATTTAAAAAAAGATCGTATGGGAAAATTTTTCTATGGTTTTAATATTACATTTTTTGTGATATATTATATGTGAAATAAAAAGATTATTAAAAAAAGGAATAATAGAGAAAATTTTTGTAACTACTTAGTGATGAATCGTTTGCAAAATCACTAACTATAAAAGAGTATGAATTAATATTTCCTATATTTTCAATTTAAAATAAATTGTACATTCGCAGGATTAGATGCATATGACATGTACAAAAAGATAATTTAAAAATTAGATACAAGTTATGTATCATGCATTAAGATCCATTATTATCAGTCTAAGAAACATTAACCCAAAGAGCAACATAAGAAGTATTAATATTACCACATGAAAAGGAAACTTTGAAATCTAAGCGTGAACTAATAATACTTGTGTTCGTGTTAAACCATTGGGCCAAATGCTTTAGTGAATCTCAAACTATTACAAAGTTCAACTTTTGACTCTTCAATTATTAAATGGGTACTTTTAGCCATCTAACTAATTAAAACTCATATTCATAACTCTTCCGTCAACTTGAATAGTTATGTTCAATGGTAGATGTGATTCTTGACACTTTTGGTACTATTTTTTGTTAGATATAATGACTCAAATTGACGAAAAGACTATGAGTATATGTTTTAATTAGTTGAAGGGTTAAAATTACACATTTAATAGTTGAAGGGTCAAAAGCTAAAATTTGTTATAATTTGAGAGCCATTGGAACATTTTATTTTATTTTTTTCTTGGGCGAAGGGGGTAGGGGCAAAGGGAGTAACCGTAATTACCACTGTCTTTGCTGCAATGTGGCGGCCCTGGTTTTGAGCCATTTTTTGGGGCTATTTTGACCAGATTTATTTAAAATGCAAAGAAATTAATTATTCGGTTAATAAAAGAATTAGTATGAAAGAGTTTTGTTGTTTCAATTTGAACATCACTGCTCTTATTTAGATTTTAGTTTTCATAAAAATTTAATCCAATTTAAAATTCATTGTTCAAAAAATGTAGGCATAGAAAATAACAGCTCAATAATTGATGAAAATCTCAATTACGTCATTTCATATTTTTGTCTAAACCATACAAGTAATTGTTCCAATAAGAAATTAGAAATAAACATATCAAAAAATATGGAGACTTTATAATTTGAAATATACCTACCCAAATCACTGCATTTTTTATGTTCATTTTCACCTTAAATTTACTCTTTAAAATGAGGGGAAATACTCTTTTCTTTTATTTTTTTTTATGGTAAATAGGGAAAAGATACGACAAAAACCTGTAGGAATACTTTCTCTTTTGATTTTTTCTTCAAATTGCCTTAGGAACTAACATGTATGCTTAATGTTTCTATCTAGTAATAATATAACAACACTCTTTAAATAGTGCACGTTTAAATTTGTCTAACGATCTAAAATTGCCAAAAAAAATAATTAGTAAAACTAATTTTCATAGGTCCCAGCTAAACTAAAATATTATGCAGGTCTAGACTGTAAATTGCACGGCCAGACTCTCCTAATTTTGGTGACGAATGTTTAATAGCGCCCATCGCTCCATAAATAGTATGTATTGCTGCATTAATGATCTAAATTATTAAATTTCAGCTGCCACACTGCAACTCCTATGGTTGGTCTAAAGTGTTTCTACAATATATCAATATACATTTATTCATAAAAGGTAGTATAGTTTTTAACACATCCTTAAAAGTAATTAATTTATTCAATCAGAGTAATTTCACCGATGTGAAACTACTTAGACGAGCTCAAAAAATTGCATCGGGTTATTAGACAATTTTGCATTTCCATACTGTGAAGAGTGAATGGCCAAAATTATCACAAAACTATTCAAAATGATATTAATTGGTCGTCTAACTTTTTTCTTTTTTTTTTACAAAAAGGTCACATAATTCCTAAAACAAGCCATTAGAATCTCTTTCTGCTAGAAATTTTAAAGGATAAAATGTCTAAATAATGCCACCTCACTCTTTTCTCCATCCTAATCATAGGTGTATCCTTTACTACCTTCCTATCACATCCTCCTCCTCTTTCCCCTCCACCACCACCCTTATCACTTCCTTCTCTCGTCCACTTTTTACTACTCTCGCCACCGACTTCTCTCCTCTCCTCCTCCACCACCACTCCCCCAGCACCCTCGCTCCCCTCTTTCTCTTCCTCCCCTCATTCCTCCCTCCCTCCCTCTTCTCCCTCTTGTCCCTCCCCTCCTTCCCTCACATTCCTTCCCCTTCGCTACCCTTCTTTCCCTATGACCAAATCTGGTCACAAGGTCCTCCACTACCCTTCTTCCCCCATGACCAAATCTGGTCACAAGGTTGAGGGGAAGGAGGGGCGGGGAGGGGAAGGGGTGTGAGGAAAAGCAAGGGAAAGGAGGGGAGGATGAGCATAATAAAGGAAGGGAGGATAGAGTGTGCAGCGGTGAGGTTGTGCAATAGTGACGGTGGGTGGGTAGTGGTAGAGAAGGAGGAAGAGGATGATGTTGTTAGTGTTTTGTTGTTATTGTTTTGGTTCATTGCATTTACCTCTTATGAAGTATGGCCAAAATACGGACTAACCCCTAAAGTTCGATTTTTCTTTAGGGTTAAATGCAGAAAACCCCATGAGCTTTCGTAGCCGTTGCACAATACACTCCGAAATATATTTATAGACACTTTACACCCAAGCTCTACTGAAAAGTAACGGATCTTTACACACCGTTTATTTTACGACATAAATGACAACTTTATCCTCAAATAATAACTTCGTCCCAATCAAACCCATTATGTCCGGCGGAAAGTACAAGGCAAAGAGATCTTGACGTAAGTGGCAGCCTCCTCATTGTAGATCTTGGAGAAACTGAATTCCACAAGCTTCATCTTGAACCTGGGATCCATGACCACAGCAATTGCTAAAATAAAACAGCAAATCTTCCAATACTTATCAAATTTCTCTTGCATGGATTTGGTGAGGCTGCTAATGAAGGGATCCTCGCTTCCTGCTGCGCGTCTAAGCTCCAACTGAACCTTCCAAGCTTCGTGGAAGAATGTGTTTGTAGTCAGGACGGTTGGGGCTGTCAGGAGGTTAGCCGTCTCAAAAAGGGGTTTCAGGTACCTGCACAGGGTCTCCACCTGCTTCCAGTCTTCCAGTGACGGTGCCTCCTTGTAATCAATGTCTGAAGTATCCAGACACGAGAAAACTTCTTTCAGTTCAGATGCAGCCAACAGCATTTCATATGTTGTGTTCCATTTAGTTAGGTCGTCAATGGCTAGAACTTTTGTGCTAGGCACTTGAAGTTGCTGCTTGAGCTCAAGAAACTTCTCCTCGTGGGATTCTGAAGTTTTCACATACTTCACACTGTCTCTAACCTTCTTAACCGTTCCGAACACAGACGTTAATGCATCTTGGGCAATGCTACTTAGACTTCTAGCGAGACAATTGCCCAGCAAGAGCTGACCATTGAGAACAAGAGGGTTCTTAACAGAGAGTAGAGCTCTTAAATTATCAACCGCAGCATCACTCAAGGACTGATTTATGGTGACAGAGAATAACTTTCCCTCCATGCTCCAATCTGATACAAGCAGCAACTGCATGGCTGAAAGCAGCATCTGAATCTGGATAAGGTTCCATGATGACGTCGAGAAGCTTCCTGTGCATTTTCCACTCACTATCAATAAAATGCCCACTTAGAAAGACGTAGCCTAGTCCTCGGCAGGAAGACCACATATCCAGGGTGAGGCAAATACGTCCTGGCATTGCTTCAATCACCTTTTGAATGGACTGTTTTTCCCTGAGGTAGGTTGCAACACAATCCCCCTAGGACAGTGTTGAAACTCACCATATCGAATAGAGGCTGAAGATTCTGAACAAAAGCAACAAAGCCAGGATGCTCAACAATGTTAAGGGGGTAATCATGCATGATTATCATCCTAGAAATCTCATCGCGGCAGCGGTCAGGATCAAATGAAACGTAAGGTGCTGCAGTAGTTCTGTAACGACGTCTTGGAGTATCAGTACCTGCCCCATATCCACCAACCTTTGAAGGTGCACTAAATGGGCTGGACTGATTTTTCTCCTGATTACGAAGGACAACTGGGCTGGTTCCTTTAGCAATATGGCGTTTAAGATGACTAGTGCCTGCTACTTTTGAGCCCGTACTGTATGCGAATGATTGCTTGCATTGCTTACAACATGCCTTTCGACAACCAGCACCAACTGTTTCAATGGTGAAGTGTTCCCAAACTATAGACTTCTTCTTTCTACGCTCATTAGGTTGAGTTTCTGGGTTGCTTGGTGGTGTTTCCATAGTGTTGGGCTGTGGCTCAACTGGGACAATCTCATTGTTTGCAGCAGCAGCAGGCATCTCAACATCAGTGGCAATGTCAGGGCAATTCTGTCAGCAAATTCAACAGAGAGAAAGTGCAAGCCACGTGCTTTGTTTCACGGTGAAATGTGTGAACGGTCGTTTTCTAAAGGTGCAAAGTGCCTATAAACATATTTCGGGGTGCATTGTGCAACGGCTATGAAAAATGTGAACTATGTGAATATTTCGGGCTGTATTGTCCATGTAATTTTATATATAACATAACCTCCTAAAGTTTGAAATATTCACATAGTTCTATTGTGTTTTTATGTAAAGTAAAAATGAATACAAATTACCTTCGATTATCGTGGTTGATCCAAACATGTTTTGAAAATGGGTATATGATAAAATATCCGCTTAACTCTCTTATGATTTTATATAAATATCCATTTAATCCCGATATACAGTATAGTTTTACACAGCGGAGCCACGTGCAAGCAAGTGGGGTCAATTGACCCCACTTAATTTTGAAAAATTAGTTTTTAGGCACAGGTAATTTAAAAAATTTTAAAGTTGATCTTAGTTGACCCCACTAAATTTTACCAAATTCTCTTTTCTTATATACATGGGATAATTGCATAAACCTCCCTTGAGGTTTCTGACACTTGCACTGACTTCCCCTGTGGTATGAAAAATTGCACTGACCTCCCCTGAACTTACTAATCTTTTGCAAATTCAGTCCAAACGATTAAAATATTGTTTTAAGGAGTGAAATTAGAATTTTGTACCAGATTTGCCCTTTGTGCTACATGTTCAATGAATGACAAAGTACTACAAATCAATTAACAATTAATAAACTTTAAGCGGTGTAGTATAAATATTTGATTGTACTAGTAGGGGTGTAGTACAAGTCAATTAACAATTAATATTTGAGAGTACAATGATATTTGAGAGTAAACTGCTAGGGTGTAGTATAAATATTTGATTGTACTCTCAAATATTTAATTTTTGTTAAATATAAAACCTACCAGTTTTTCTTCCATAAAAATATTAATGTAACAATTTTTCAATTTTAGTTACAAACATTTATGTATGTAACATAAATTAAATGATTAAGAATAAAATGCCCATAAAGAGCCAATACCTTACTCATCTAATGGATGAAAGCCACAGAGAATTAATACTTTATGGGCCATTTCTTTTTTTAAAAAAAAATATTTAATTATATTAAATAGATAACCTACCGATTTCTTTTTTGTAAGAATATTACTGTAACACTTTTTGAATTTTACTTACAAACATTGATATATTTATCATAAATTAAATGTTTGAAAGTAAAATATCCATAAAGAGCCGGTACTTTAAATGGGTAATACGTATTTACTCATAAACTACACTCCTTAAAGTTTATTAATTATTAATTGATTTGTAGTACTTTGTTATTCATTGGACATGTAGCACAAAGGGCAAATCTGGTACAAAATTCTAATTTCACTTCCTAAAACAATATTTTAATCGTTTGGACTTAATTTGCAAAGGATTAGTAAGTTCAGGGGAGGTCAGTGCAATTTTTCAAACCACATGGGAGGTCGGTGCAAGTGTCAGAAACCTCAGGGGAGGTTTCTGCAATTATCCCTATATACATTGACCCCAAACAATTGAAATTTCATAATTCTTACCATCACCATAATTTTGAATTTATTTCAAGTTATTTATAGAAGTTAGTTCAAGAATAAATTCATCCAAAGTTTCCAAAAACAAGGGGTGAACTTTCTTGAATTGAGTGAGAAAATCAAATTTTCAAATTTTAAAGTTTCAAAAAACAAGAATTTTTCAAGTGGACGATAAACTTTTTTATTTGTAATACAAAATTAAGTTACTATTAGTCATAACACGGCAAAGATAAATTTCTTAAAAGAAACCCGTACAAGATCAAGTTGATGGTAATGCACAAATTATTTTTAAAAAAATCAAGAGATTCATTTAGTTACATTGAAAAAGATGTATTTAACAAATTCATAATGAATTGATTTTGTAACATTTTAAAAAAATGAGTACTCGTATGGTACAATTTGAACTTATATATAAGTTAGTAATTATTTTTTTTAAAAAAATAAATTTTATTGTACTAAAATTTGACCCCACTTAATGTGGAGTCTTAGCTTCGCCCCTGGTTTTACATCCTCCAAATAATCATTCTGTTGTAAGGTGGTTTGATTCTTGTTCTATATAGTGTTTAAGTAAGACGAATGCTAGCATTCCAACTACAATGTTAGGGATGTTATTTTTCATTAAATTTTCACATTGAAGTTGTGTACATATATTAAACTGTTAGGAGGAATGTATTATAATATACAAAATGATAAGGGGTTAATAGTGAGGGGCTGCTTGTTTCACAGATTGGAATCGGAAATGGAAATGGAATCATGGACTCTAGTTTTGGAATTAAACTTTTCATTCCAATATCTAACTTGGTTCACACATTGGAATTAGCATCATTCCAATTCCTGATGCTTGGTTTGATGAGTGTTTCAGAATTTAATGCAATTAAATTTCAAATTTACCTCTGATATAACAATTCTTATAAAATAAAAGAATTACACATACGACAAATTAACATCTCCATAATTGTAACTACAATAGTTATTAACTTTTTGATAAAACATAAGAAAATCATAAATTTTAAAAAAATTAATACCAGAAAATAAATGTAGTGGCTGCATTAACAAGGAGTAAATTCCCAAAAAGAGGGAGTTTTTAAACTAACTTCCCAAAGGGTGGCGATTTTTGAGTCTCTTCCCAAAGGGTGAAAAATGCATCCAAGGAATGCGTTCTTCCAAATAAAAATGCAACTTTCAAATACGTCATTTTAATTTTCATAAATTTGTTTAAATATGAAAAATTGGTTAAATAGTACATAACATACCAGCTCTTTATGGGAAACTGGCAGGTTTTGTAGTATGTTTTGTACCAACTCTTTATGGGAAACACACCAGCTCTTTATAGGAAAAACTGGTTAAATAGCGGCCAAAGGAATACTAGTGTGTTTTGTATTTAACATAAATTAAATATGTGAAAGTTAAAAAAAAAAAAAGAAATAGCTCATAAGATACCTGCTTTTTATGGGAAACTCGCAGGTTTTGTATTTAATGCCCATAACTATGAAACTGAAAGGTATTCAGGCAAACAATTTTACAAATAGGTACAAAGCAACCAGAAGCCCACCCAAACTATACCAGTATTCACGGATCAAATAACCAAAATATCAAGAATCGATTGACCCTTTGTTTCTGAGCTTCTATTGAATGCGTAATTCAAGAAAACATAGTGAGTAGCGTGAGTGGAATAAAAGTGAGAAGGTGATGGGTCCAGAGCATAGCATTTTCGTCCAGTTAGTGTTATTGTATCAGATTCCCTTCTTTTCTTTTTTATTTTTCGCTAACCAGTGAGTAGCCTGAAAAAATAGAGAAGAAGGAAGAGAAAAGCTTACATACGGAGAAGAAAATTGCAAAGGCAACGGAGAAGAAAATTGCAGAGGCAACGGAGAAGAAATTTTGGATAAGATATGAAGAAGAAGAGAAAGGAAATCTGATGAAGAAGAAGAACAGAAGGTGCTGCGTGTGATGGAGAGAAAGAGAGGTAGGCCCGTCATAAATATTGTCTGAGGGAATCAGTTGAGGGTTTTGTCCAAAACCTCCCAATTTGCTCGGGAATGAAGGAAGTCCAATTTTTTAGAAATGATTCCAAAGATTGCATTCCGATAGGTTTAAATCAAGCAACAAATAAGGGGTTTATTCCATTCTGTGATTCCCAAACCCTTTAACCAAGCAGTCCCTGATTTCTTCAATGCAAGAGGCCTTGCATCTCTCCACGAAGTTAACACTCACCCGATCAAGGTCATCTGGAACTAGAATATTCTGTTCAGATGCCTCAAGCTCAATTCTCAGTTTGCCGACGCAGCGTGCGCATTTCCACCAGACCAAATGCTCACACCCGTCATCTATACTACTGCTTTTTTGCTACACAGAGATTGCAAAGTGCTGCTCCCTCTGTCCTAATATTAGAGCTATTTTTTGAGAATTCAATTTTTTCATAGAGATATGGTAATCATTATATATAGATGGAATGATATTGGTGAATTTATATATGTATTATTTGAATTCAAAATATTCTTCTGATAGATATATATTGAGATTTCAAAAAATTACTTTTTCAAATAGTAAGATTAAAAGTACGTGTCAAATTTAAAATGATAATTTTTATTTTAAAATATTAATAAAATAAAAACATGATAATAATAATAGGACGGAGGATCAGTATATACTCCACTACTGGATATATTAAATTAATTAATGGAGCGTGTAATAGAAAAAGAAAAGGTCAATGGATATTTCTTGAAAGAAGTCTCCTTTAGAGAACCAGTAGCACGTGTACTTGATGATATTGGAGAGATGACAAAGTTTTTTTTTTTTTTTTTTTTATTTAAAAGGCTCAATTGCAAAAGCGTTTCACATTTGGTCCAAAGACTGCAAGCAACAGAGCATTAGACAATGCCAACTCTTTTCCATGCGTTTTCATGTCCCTTTGATAATAACTAATACAACAAGCACATGGTGGTCCAACTTGTTCATGTGAACTGAGCAGGGACACCATTGATTAACAAATGACAGAGAGAAAAGCAAATTGATCAGGTTACAACATGACAAATTTTATAATTTCACATCAAGACATGACATTTCCAAATGAAAAGGGTAAATTACTAAAAATCCCATATAGTTTTGTATATTATTACATAACCTCCTAAAATTCAAAGTATTTACATAACTCTATTGTGTTTCTATGTAAGGTGGAAGATGGATAGAAAGTACCTTCAATTATTCCGGTTGACTCAGACATGTTTCAAAATTGCGTGTGCTCAAATTATAATATCCACTTAACTCTCTTTTAATTTTGTATAAATATCCACTTAATTCTAATATAGTTTTGCATCCCTCCAAATAATCTTCTTGTTGCAAGGTAGTCAGATTCTTGTTCTGTCTATGTGCTTAAGGAAGACGGATACTGGTATTTCAATTAGCAATGTTAGGAATGTTATTTTCCATCAAATTCTTACTTTGGAGTTGTGTAGATATATCAAAATGTTAGCAGGATCATGTCATAATATACAAAATCATAAGGGGTTAACAGTACTGATCTCTTCAATGCAAGAGACCTTGGATCTTTTGATGAAACTAACACTCACCCGACCTAGGTCATCTAGAACTAGAATATTCCATTCAGATGCCTCAAGCTCAATTCTCAGTTTCCACAAAACCAAATGCTTTCACACTCGGCATTTATAGAGAATTTAATACTTGCATTGAAGGTTAAACTTCGGTTTCATACTACCAATCACTGTGTATTTTCCTTCTTTAGGCAGTGGAAGGAAATTGAAAGTACTTGTTGCTAAAAATTAAGGGTAAAAAATAGAAAAGCCTCCGCGATAAACCTAATATACAGAAAAGCATCCCGTAATTTCAAAACATACAACACGACATCTTATGTTTTGAAATGTGATACCTCTCTCAAGCAATTTAAATTTTAAAAAAAGATTTGTATTTTACCTCTATTCACGTGATATGGTCTCAAAATCTAAAACCTCTATTTAAATTTGCATTTACTTTCACATATTTAATTTTTGTTAAATACAAAACCTACCAGTTTCCCTTTCATAAAAATATTAGTGTAATACTTTTTCAATTTTAGTTACAAACATTTATGTATTTAACATAAATTAAATGATTCATAATAAAATGCCCATAAAGAGCTGATACTTTGTTTATATAATGGAGGAAAGCCATAAAGAATTAATACTTTATGGGCCATTTCTTTTTTAAAAATATTTAATTTATATTAAATAGATAACCTATTGGTTTCCTTTTTGTAAGAATATTACTGTAACATTTTTTGAATTTTACTTACAAACATTGATGTATTTATCATAAATTAAATGTTTGAAAGTAAAATGTCTATAAAGAGTTGGTACTTTAAATAGGTAATGCCTATTTGCCCATAAACTGCACCCTTTAAAGTTTATTAATTGTTAATTGATTTGTAGTACTTTGTTATTTCTTTACTAATACTACTTGGCATGTAATACAAAGACCAAATCTGACACAAATTTCTCATTTCATTCCATAAAATAATAATTTAATCTCCTGGACTGAATATGCAAAGAATCAGTAAGTTCAAGAGAGGTCAGTGCTATTTCTCAAACCACAGGGAAGATAAGTGCAAGTGTCAGAAACCTTAGGCGAGGTTTCTGCAATTTCCCATATTCCAATATATATATATATATATATATATATATGTATGTATATAAGTATGTATGTATACACACACTGTATGTGTGTGATATATATAAGATGTGAATACATAATCTGTAATTAGTATCATAAGTTAAATTTCTACTTACTATTCATTTTCTAAGGACCCGCCCACTTTATTCAAATTCATATTGGCGTTATATGAGGATAAAAGTTGAAAAAGATACCGGCCCATTTATTGATCACTTTCATCTAATTTCTCCATGCTTCTTTTATGTTTCTTCTTGTTGGAATCGTAGATCTACGCAGCAAACTGGTGCTCCATTCTTTGCTGTCTGTGCTGGCAAGTGATGGTAGTAATTGTCCTTTTTCTTTAACATGAGGTTCCTATGTGTGTATGTGTGTGTCCATATATATATATATATATATACAATCTGGAAATAGTATTTGGATTTAGACACATAATCTGTAATTGGTATTAAGAATTAAATTTCCCACCTATTATTTATTTTTTAAACGTCCACTCACTTTATTCAGATTCCTAACTTATTTGGCTATTTCACTAAAAAGCGTAGAGGTAACCGTGGTATTTTATGAGGATGAAAAGCAAAAAAAGGTGCTAGCCCCTTTATTGCTCTCTTTCATCTGATTTCTCTATCCTTTTTCTCCTAGTGACTTGCAATGCTTAGGCCATCATTTCAGAAAGGTTAGGTGTTGGTCTTGGTGAATTTTTGATAGGGATGTAATTTGATCTGTTGGTTGGCATGCAATTGGTTAATCATTCAACTATTGCTACTGCTCTATGCAACTTTAATAAAAGGGCCAAAACTAATAAAGAGTGAAGTCATTGAAGTGGTGATGATTTATTAATCACAGATATTGGTCACAAAAAAACGCAATTGCTTATCAAAATACTGTTCATGATCCAATGATGCTTGCCTTCAATAATTTCTAGAGAACAACGCAATATGCAGAAAGTATTCATCAATGGTTTCCTGATGGAGCTTACTTAGGCTTTTCTTCTTGGTTTATTATTTGGGGTCCAACTTCGCATCTATAAATGAATGTAACAATTGGCAAGGCAAAAATTAATGAGGGTAGTTGGAATAACTTGTTTGGTGAATGCAACAACCGGCAAGGGCTTTGGCATCTGACAAGTCTTCAATTCTGAGGGACCAAAATTGGCAGAAATGATCTTCAACCTATGTGTTCTCTCTCAATCGATTCATGAAAGGTCTTGGACTTCCACATGCACATCTGACAAGTCTTCAATTCTGAGCTACCAAATTGGCAGAAATGATCTTCAACCTGTATGTTCTCTCTCAATCGATTCATGAAAGGTCTTGGACTTCCACAGAAGCAGATGAAACTATTCAATTTGCCATTCCACTTATAGCTCGTTGATTTTGCAGAGTGACATGAATAAGAGTGCGAATAGATACCAGTACATTGTGGCTTAACTCTTAAATGAGAATAAAATCAGAATTATGGTAAAAAAAAGAGAAAAAATCTATATGATGGTTAATTATGTGAACCTCAACTTTCACAGGTTTCTTAGATTGGAAGACGGTGCTAAATATAAGTGAAACTTGATGAATACAAAAGTTAGTAAAAGTAAGTTAGCAACTAGTATAGAGATGGTTGGATTGGGTAGTCAAGTGAGAGAAATCGTAAGTAGGAGATCTTCGTCACGTCCCGAGCCCGCATGGGTCCGTCACGTGACATCCGCTGTATTCTCAAGTCCCACTCAAGAATACAAGACAACATTAAACTAGACTAAACTTTAAAAGTACTAAATAATATAACTAGATAAAGTGTGATACAAATATTATATGAAGGATAGTCTACGAATATCCAATAAGTTCGTACATTTATTCTCTGGTTGAAACAGCGGAAACAAAAGTAAATAAAACTAACAACTTCTGTTCACTTAAAAACTAATAAAAGTCGTCCTCGGGGTCTTCTACATAAATCAACTCATACTCTTCAGAATCTGCAAAGATGATAAATGGTGGGTTAAGCGACAAGTCACTCAGTAGGTAATATCTACCCCTCTGTTGGATCATGCACTCATAACTTTATAGATACATACATATACAAATCAAATTATTTGCACATCATTCACATCCATAATTATGAAAATAATGTTATGAGTAAAACAATTAGTAGTAACGAGTGACAAAACAATTTCAAAGCATTTTATTGGTAACCGTACATGAAAGTCATAAAGTCATTGATCATTTCATATCAATTCATAAGTCTCTTCAGATCAGCTCATAACAAGTACATGTAATGACCGGCTACTGAATACTCAGCCTAGAAATTAAACACCTTCTAGGTGGGTGACCAATAGTTTTCATGACTACCGATTGGTCTCATTACATACATGGGTTGATCGCCCGGACTTTATATCAGAATACCATGAAATTGTCAATCGGCCGGACTCTATACCAGGCTACCATGACCATTAGACAGGACGCTAGTCCATACCGTCTATTTCATGACTGTTTTGAGATTTTCTTGACATAAATTCATTTCATACGTCACATGTATAGTTCTTGATTTCATAAAAGATACAGCTCATTTGGTATATAATAATATATCAAGAGGTTTCAAATAAGTCACATGGTCCATTTTTGTATAGTCAAAATAGAACTTGCTTAAACAGTCAAGTAAATCATTTAATAAAAAACAATTCAGATTAATACGTAAAAATATAATCGATGACAAAAATTTTATTTTAAACTTTTGAAATCTCAGAAGGGTAAGTACCACCTACCTTTATGTGGCTGCTCGAGTGGAACTATTCTAGATCTTTTAAACTTGTGTCGTACCTATCAAACGCATAGGTTTCCTAATTAGTTGATATTTCCTACAGATACATAAATATACAAACTCTGAGCAAGTCGAAGATTCATATCTAAACCATTATATGAACCCTAGTAGCATTTTCCCAAATTGGACGATTTCTATTTTTGGAAAGTTTCCTAAATTGGAAAGTTTCTATTTTTAAAAAGTTTCTTAATTTCGAAAGTTCACCTTTTTGTAAAGTTTCCTAATTTAGAAGAAAATAATTATTCATAATCATATTTATTATCTTGACTATTATCTTACCATACATATTTATGATTTATTATTATCCATTATTATTATCAGTGTTATTGTTAGTATAGTTATTATTGTTATTATGATTGTAAGTGTTTCGTTTAACCATCTAGAACTTATCTTACATTGTATAAATTAATCTGATAAGGTTAGATTAAGATATATTAGATTTCTATCTAAGTATCCTAGATTTAATTAATTAAGTATAAGTTTAAATGGCTAATCTTTAACTCCGAAAATTATCTTTAGGTTGGGTTTTGAAATTTAGTTCCTATGCTAGTCCATAAAAGATGGCCTAGTTATTTCTACATTTATTTACTGTATATTCACTAAGCCCGTGCTATCTTTCTAATCCAAACATACTTGCCATTATACATATATAAATATATATATGTTTACTTATTTAATATTATCATTACTATTGATTAGAAATTTTTTTTTTCTATTGGCTTGCACTCCACTGGCGTTGCCAAAGTTTTTGTCAAGCTTTGGCAGTGCCGCCATTCTTGACTTCTACTTCCTTTTTTTTTCTTTTTTCGGCCAACCTTGGCAATTTGGTTCCTCTGTTGCCAGCCATGCGCTGGTGACTTTCTCCCTTCTTTTTTTTTTTTTTTTCATTCGGTTGGCCAAAAGGCCAACCTTTTCATGTTGCCAGCCCTGTGCTGGCGGCTTTTCCTTTCCTCCTTTCTTCTTTTTTTTTTTTCCCAGGTGTTGCGTTGATAAAGCTAAAGCTTCAGAATGCACACAACAGCAGTGGTAGCCGCCGCCGCTCTTCTCTCTTTCTTTTTCTTTTTTTTTTTTAAATAACTTTCCAACAATTTGGTAACCCTATTCATCCCATAATTAGAATTTAATACCCTAATCCTACTAATCCAAATCTAAATCTTCCTAAATTTCTCATACAGGCATAAATATATCTCAATGTACATATACTCGAAATTTTCAAAATAATTCGTAGAACTAATAAAACTCATGAGAAAAAGAATTTTAGCGTGCGTTCGGAACTTACAGGTCTAGGCGCTTAGTTGTTTGCTTGTTCGACGATGACGTCTTCTTCTTCTCCTCTATTCTTAGTCGATTCTTGCTCTAAGGGAGGCAGACAAGGGAAAGGTAGGAATGGTGCTAATTTTTTTTTCTCTCTATTGCTTTGATAAAATTCTAAACCCTTGCAACTATCCACTAGTTGGTGATTTAGATATGAGTTTTACTTTATTATGAACTCTTATCCTACCTCATCTCCTTACTAACCCTAATTACTCCTCTACCCCATCCTACTAATAAATTTTATATTATTTTTTTTTCACCCATAGTAATTTTGCTTTTTTAATTAATTGAACAAAATAAACTAATAAAAAAAATGAGACAGGACGTGGTTTTTACAGTCTACCCCCTTACAAAAAGTTTTGTTCTCGAAACTTACGTATCTTGATAAAAAAGATAGGGGTATCTATTCCGCATATCCTCCTCTAAGTCCCACGTTGCCTCTTGCGGTGTATGGTTCGTCCATTGCACCTTCACGTAGGGTATGGTCCTTCTTCTCAGAACTTGGTCCTTCCGGTTCACGATTCTTAAGGGAACTTTCTCCACTGATAAGTTCTCCCTCACCTCAATGGGTTGGTCCTCCAAAACATGACTTAGGTCTGATACATACTTCCTCAGTTGGGAGACATGAAAAACATTATGTATCCTTGACAAAGCAGGCGGGAGAGCCAATCCATACGCTAGAGGTCCAACTCTATCCAGTATTTTGTAAGGCCCTATATACCTCGGATTTAATTTGTCACTTCTTCCAAATCTCATCACTCCCTTGATAAGGGATACTTTCAAATATACATTTTCTCCCGGTTGAAATGCTAAAGATCTCCTCTTTGAATCCGCCCCACTTTTGTTTCGGTCCTGAGCTACTTTTAATCTTTCTCAAATAATTTTAATTTTCTTCAAAGTTCTTTCTACCAAATCGGGGCCAGTGATTAGCTTCTCACCTACTTCATCCCAATATAAGGGAGATCTACACTTTCACCCGTACAATGTTTCGAACGGGGCCATACTGATCCCGTTATGATAGTTATTGTCATACAAGAATTCCATTAGTTGTACTAACCTATCCCAACTATCTGAGAAGTCTATAGCACAAGCTCTCCGCATGTCTTTCAGTGTCTGTATGGTCCTTTCTGATTGTCCATCCGTTTGGGGGTGAAAGACGGTACTTAGTCTCAAATTAGTTCTCATAACCTCTTGGTAGGTCGACCAAAATCTAGACGTGAATCTAGAGTCCCAATCTGACACTACTTTCGCAATTCATTTTTAGACTAGATTTCACATTCTTTCCCTCTATAAAGGTTTCGTCCTCAAAACCTAAAAGACATAAACATCAAAATAAGTTAACAAAATTTCCAATGTTCTGGCAATACATCTTGGGAATTATTCCTACAATGTCTAAATTGAATTTCAGTATTTAATTCTATCAAGCTTTTGCTGCGCACTCTCATTTTTCTCAATACCTCCTATCTTCATATTTATATAGCTCAGATGAACAGAATATCTCTCACAAATCCAACAATCTAAATATCGGCTTATAATGCTCCATAGAGATCAACCTATAGAAAGAATGTCAAAAATACTAATATTACTATTTCTTCTTTTGTCATACATTCTATTACAACTTACTTATCCATTATCGTAAAAAGTAATCATTATCTTGATATATGGATTCCTGCCCACTGTAATTGGTAATGAAAATCTCTTATTTCCCTCAAATCTCATATCTATCTCATTTCAAATTCCAAAAAAAAAAATCAATAATATCTCAAATAGCATCAAATGTGACGACCCCACCTCCCCCTAAGGCGAACCAAAAGGGTTCGGCGGACCGCTTGTCTAGCTCTCGCCAGGACTACGAAACCGAAACACCCATTAACCCTACAAAATGTGCAAAAGAACTTTGAGAAAACGGACAGTCGAAAACTGAATTAGTTAAACTAAACGATGCAATAGACTTCGATTAAACGCTCCAACGAAAAGCGAAAGGAACAAATGCCACGTCAGAATCCGACCAAAACTTGGCTAGATTGCCGGTCGGATTCAAGGCAGTGAGCACATCCAATTTTTCAATCTTCCTTGTTAATCCGGCCAAGATCTGGCCGGATATACGGCCGAATTCCCTGCAGTGGATTCCCGCAAAAATCTCTTTTCTTTCCTTGTTCAAGTTCCGCACTCGCCCGGTTTCCAATGGGAACAAGAAAAGTTCACAAAACTATAAAGACATACATTTCTCAACTAATATACATAACCATACGCTTGCAAACATCTGTACATTGGAGTTTTATCAAGTTAACTTGAAGTACAAGCCATAATATCTATACTTATACAAAATACGATTAGGGTTTCTGTTACAGAGGAGCGTAAACAAAAGAGTATATATAACTAGCTCAACTCTTATCTTCAAAATCATAATTCCCAAAATATTGTCCCCTATAAGGAAAAACAAAGATAACGGGGGTCAGAAACCAGTCAAACAGGCAAGAGAACGAGTGTGATAAAGTATACCCTCATCTCATCCAGAATAAACAGAGGTTACAGTCATTCAAATCACAGATTGCAAGTACAAGTAAACTAGTTAAGCAACAAGTCATGCGAGTGGTACACTCACCAGTCAAACAAAACAACTTCACAAGTTTCCTTCCGAAGTACGCCCTTGATCACCGGCATGTTCTAGAACAACCAGGGAAAAATAATTGAGACTCGATTACGAGTCGTATGCCTATCCAATGAACTACTAATGCAAAGCAAAATGTGGCTTGGGAGTGAAAGTAAGTAACAGTTGGTCCTCAAGACTTCCAAACTAAAGACTTTAAGGCTCAAAGGTAACAAGGGCAAATTTGCCTTTCAAACCAGAATTTTCGCAGCCATGGCACAAGTGAAATCATGAGGTTTTTCACCCCCTAATCTACATAGTTTTCACTCAAATTCAAGCACAAAAGGCTTAACCAATGTTTGGAACAAGTTTTGGCCAAAACCAATCATGAAAAGGTTAGAAAACAACAAGGTAATAGACTTCGCTATCACTTGACCAACAAATGGAAATTTCAGCCAACAAATTGAAGGAAAAATACCAATGAAAATCCTTCCATTTCAACCAAAATTCAACATCTAAGTAAAGCTTATAGATATACCAAGCATCTTAAGTAAGTTTATCACCAAATCAACCCAAACTTGAAGGAATCAAGTAGCCCCAAAAATTGGACAGCACTTCCCCTTAAATTTCTTTACTTTTCCATCCTACAATCAACACCAAAGTTCACCCAAAACAGCCTCAATTGTACATACAAATTACAAGCTATAAAACACACCTATTTAAGGCCACAATACCCTTCACATAAAGCCAATTAGTAGCGCCAAAACCAACCACAATCAAGCCAATTTTGGAAACCCTACACTGAAATTTATGCACCCAAACTGAAAATTTCTTTAGGCAAGGTAAACTATCCTATAAAACTTCAATATTTTACATAGCAAAGCTATCAAAACATGGACAACCCTCAAGCATCACATATGAGCAGAAAATTCACTATAAAAACTGAAAATTTCCATAACACCACTTCAAACCACAATATTTCTCATAAAACTACAAATTTAGCAACCCTAAACCACTAGGATGCTAGTATTAGAAGTAAAGAAGGATTTCTTGACAAGGTTACCTTAGAACCTCAAGAAATTTGATAGCTTAGTATTTCTTCCTCCAAAATCACTCCACCAACACCTCTACTATACTTTTCCTTAAATAGCCCTTTGTATGGAGTAATTTGCAACTCTATTGGTTGGAACTCAAGATTGAAGCAAGAAATTGAAGTGCAAGATGAAGTCTTCTCTCCCTTTTCTCCTCTCCAAGATTCGGCCAAGCAAGAGCAAAAATGAAGAAAATTGTGGTCAAATTTAGTTTTAGTAAAGTGAAGAAAGGTTGGATCAAAGTCCAACTTCCAAGGGTTTCATGACACTTGGCCCTCAGAAGTTTAATCTCATCCTCTTGTCTTCCAATGGTTAATCTATCTAATTAATCTCTAATTATCTCCTAGCACCTTGTAATATAATACCCCTTTACGTAAAATTCACCTAGCCGTCAAAAGGTATTGCACTTAACGCACTAGCAGGTCCCACTTCCAATATACACTACTAACGTCACATGAACTAACTTATACTAGAAGAATGATTTAAAAAACTATACTCACTTATAAAAACCTCTGAAAATTAAAATAATAAGGTAAAGTATAGAAAATGTATGCAAGAAAATAGAATAATTAATATAAAATAAGAAAATTTTTTGGGTCCTCACACTCTCTCTCCTTTAAAAGAATTTCGTTTTCGAAATTTTCTTACAGTCATTTTTCCCGATATACGAAATTCTACCACTTTCTTCTTAAAGTCAAGTGGAGTACCATATTTAACTAACCAATCCATACCCAATACAACATCGTACCTTCTACGACCTCAGGTGAATCAGAGACCTGATGTTGTTCTAGTGAATACACTCAAGCTGGCACATTCGATCTAGTCTCTTCCCCCTTCGACTGTTCAGAGTTGGTCTTGGTTGACTGTTGGTTCCCACTCCATTCTCACGATGGGACGAGACAATTCACAATCTGATGATCGGCGCTCCTACAGCGCAAGCACTTTCTTTCTTTCCTCCAGCAATTTTTCTCTGTGTGATTTGGCCTCTCACAATACCCGCAGGGACCACGGGAAGCAGAAGCCGACCCATCCTGTGAGGCATCTCTGGACATCCCTGAAAGTTTTACTCCTCCAGTTCCCCTTCCAAACTTGGGAGGGGTACTCTTATCCTCTTGTCCTAAGCTACTTTCAGGAATAGCTCTTTTCTTCGCTTGAAAGGTTCTAATTTGGAGCCTTGCACTTTCAACTCATTGGGGTTTCTCCACTGCATCACTAAAAGGCATCGATTTGGGCTATAGCTAGGTCCTTTTGGATCTCAACATTCAATGTCTGAACAAAACGCCTTATCTTCCTCTGCTCGGTCACAATTAGTTCGGGAGCAAACTTAGATAACCGAGTAAATTGGCTCTCATATTCAGCTACAGTCTGAGTTCCCTAGCGAAACCTTATGAACTCATCTTCCTTCTTTTCTTGAATTAGAGGAGGAAAAAAACTTTGCGTTGAACTCCCTCATGAAGTTTACCCACGTCCTCAGTGTCTGTTCTCTTTCCCATTTCAGTCTTATCACATTCCACCAAGAACGGGATGCTCCCTCAAATTGGAAGACAGCAAATGTGACTTGTCTCTCCTCAGTGTAATGCAAGGCAGCAAAAATATTGATCATCTTTTTCAACCACCTCTCGGCCACGTTAGGGTCCGGTTCTCTAAGAAATTTTGGTGGGAAGAACTTCTGAAATCGTTCGAGAGCTCTATCCTAACCATCTACATGGTTACCAGGGTTTCCAGGTTGAGAAATAGGGTTTTGACCCTGGTGTTCCACTACATGGGCCAACAGATTGGTCATACGCTGGATAGCGGCAGCTATCTGAGTATTAGGATCGACCCTAGGTTCAGGATTTGGTTCAGACATTGGTTCCCGATTACCCCCTTCATTCGAGGGTTGCTTACGTCCACTCCCACGGTCTCATCCACTACGGGTACGCTCCATTTGATCTAACCTATCTAGGATCGAAGCGTGAATATAATATTAAAGAGAGATAAATGCATGAACAAGTTACAAAAGTATATACAAGTCAAAACCAAATAGTCAACATAACTTTAACATATATATCACACAGTAACAGTCAAATACAAATAGAAGTAATTCCATGAAAGTAGCGGTTTTATATCCAAAATACAATATACAAAACTAGGCCCAAAAGTACAAAACAACTAACTAAGATCTTTCCCCCTAACTACCCTCACACGGGATCAAAACATGGCTTAAAAGAGCTCTAACCTAGTTCCCAACTGAGCCAACGGATTCTCCCTCATGGTTAGAACTAGGTGCATCTTCCCCTCTAGGGGTCTCATCGCCCGGAACCTCTACTTGTACGTTAATGCCAATCACTCCCTGGATTAGCGCCTTACACTAGTCTATGATACCTCCGGACCGATCTTTAACCTCCCGGACCACCCTAGTGAGACAGTCATTGGCTATTTGTAACTGCTCTCGAATAGCATTCGTCCTTTCTTGCTCTATAGCTATGTCCCCTTGGAGCTCCCGAATTCTATCCGCTTGTATCCTCATGATGCCCTTCAACCTTACCATCTCGGTGTGATCCCTAGCAGTGGCACGCCCAAGCCTCCACCTCTCGTCTAGTACCGCCACGACCACACGATCAATATAAGAATAGTTCTGGCAACGGCTACAACGTCGAGTCTGACTAGCAGTACTCTAACGCCGGATCGGTCCTCTAGGCCTCTCCTCATAATCTATGACGCGAAAGCGCCTCCGAGATGGCTCACCTCCACCCTTTCCACTAGCTCCGTCCATAACCTACAAAGATAACACAGTTTATAGTTTAGGCAGGGTTAATCATACTTAATGACGTTCCTGAAAATCAAATTTCTAGTTCGTCCAAGTCATTTCTAGCCTAGGCTCTCATCTCTTTAGTATTCGGGTACAAGAATCCAAAATAAGATAATTCACAACTCGAGCTGGCCAGTCCCAAGAGTAAATAATCTACATTTGAGATTTCTACCCAACATACACATCTAATGTTCCCAACAATAGACATTTGTTCCATACTTAACAAGCCAATCCCCACAGTCCGAGAATCCTCTCTCGGCATGAGTTCGATAAGAGTTATGATACCAACTGTGACGACCCTACCTCCCCGTAAGGCGAACCAAAAGGGTTTGGCGGACTGCATGCCTAACTCTCGCCAGAACTACGAAACCAAAACATACGTAAACCCTACAAAACGTGCAAAAGAACTTCGAAAAAACGGACTGTCAGAAACTGAATTAGTTAAACTAAACAATGCAATAGATTTCGATTAAACGCTCCAACAAAAAGCGAAAGGAACAAATGCCACGTCAGAATCCGGCCAAAACTTGGCTGGATTGCAGGCCGGATTCAAGGCAGCGAGCACATCCAATTTTTCAATCTCTCCTGTTAATCCGGCCAAGATCTGGCTGGATATACGGCCGGATTCCCTGCAGTGGATTCCCGCAAAAATCTCTTTTCTTTCCTTGTTCAAGTTCCGTACTCGCCCGATTTCCAACGGGTACAAGAAAAGTTCACAAAACTATAAAGACATATATTTCTCAACTAATATACATAACCATACGCTTGCAAACATATGTACATTGGAGTTTTATCAAGTTAACTTGAAGTACAAGCCATAATATCCATACTTATACAAAATACGATTAGGGTTTCTATTACAGAGGAGCGTAAACAAAAGAGTGTATATAACTAGCTAAACTCTTATCTTCAAAATCATAATTTCCAAAATATTGTCCCCTGTAAGAAATAACAAAGATAACGGGGGTGAGTTTTCGCTCAATAAGGTACCAAAGTTCAAGCAGTCAAGAATCATGGAACTTCCCTTTTCATCAATTAAATAGAAACAACAGATAAAGAGATGAACAAACGCCTCAATTAAACATAGTAATTCACATATAAAGGAAACAGATAGCTCTCAAGAGCTAAATTCCCGTTGCAGTACTCGATCCAACCTCGTTGACTTTCCGTCAACGTTTAAAGAACAAACATGACCATAGACCTCACTTTACACCAAATTTCGTCCACCAAACATACCCCTTATCGGACTCGAACACCAAACAGAAACAGAGGGGGCAATATTCGAGTATACCAGAAATCTAGAGTCTCTAATACTCAAAAATTTCACAGATACAGTCCCCATGGCTTGTCAATTTACCTCGACCAAGCCCCTTGCTAGCTCGATTCAATCAACTACCAATGAGGTTGAGCTCAGATTTCACAGGAAGGTCGTTGGATACAAGCCTCCAAACGACCTCAAATTATGCACAGGTAACAGATTCATGTTTATACAGAAACCAGTCAAACAGGCAAGAGAACGAGTGTGATAAAGTACACCCTCGTCTCATCCAGAATAAGTAAATGTCACAGTCATTCAAGTCATAGATTGCAAGTACAAGTAAACTAGTTAAGCAACAAGTCATGCGAGTGGTACACTCACCAGTCAAGCAAAACAACTTCACAAGTTTCCTCCCGAAGTACGCTCTTGATCACCGGCACGTTCTGGAACAACCAAGGAAAAATAATTGAGACTCGATTACGAGTCCTCAAGAACTACTAATGCAAAGCAAAATGTGGCTTGGGAGTGAAAGTAAGTAACAGTTGGTCCTCAAGACTTCCAAACTAAAGACTTTAAGGCTCAAAGGTAACAAGGGCAAATTTGCCTTTCAAACCAGAATTTTCGCAGCCATGGCACAAGTGAAATCATGAGGTTTTTCACCCCCTAATCTACATAGTTTTCACTCAAATTCAAGCACAAAAGGCTTAACCAATGTTTGGAACAAGTTTTGGCCAAAACCAATCATGAAAAGGTTAGAAAACAACAAGGTAATAGACTTCGCTATCACTTGACCAACAAATGGAAATTTCAGCCAACAAATTGGAGGAAAAATACCAATGAAAATCCTTCCATTTCAACCAAAATTCAACACCTAAGTAAAACTTATAGATATACCAAGCATCTTAAGCAAGTTTATCACCAAATCAACCCAAATTTGAAGGAATCAAGTAGCCCCAAAAATTGGACAGCACTTCCCCTTAAATTCCTTTACTTTTCCATCCTACAATCAACACCAAAGTTCACCCAAAACAGCCTCAATTGTACATACGAATTACAAGCTATAAAACACACTTATTTAAGGCCACAATACCCTTCACATAAAGCCAATTAGTAGCTCCAAAACCAACCACAATCAAGCCAATTTTGGAAACCCTAAACTGAAATTTATGCACCCAAACTGAAAATTTCGTTAGGCAAGGTAAACTATCCTATAAAACTTCAATATTTTACATAGCAAAGCTATCAAAACATGGATAACCCTCAAGCATCACATATGAGCAGAAAATTCACTATAAAAACTGAAAATTTTCATAACACCACTTCAAACCACAATATTTCTCATAAAACTACAAATTTAGCAACCCTAAACCACTAGGATGCTAGTATTAGAAGTAAAGAAGGATTTCTTGACAAGGTTACCTTAGAACCTCAAGAAAGTTGATAGCTTAGTATTTCTTCCTCCAAAATCACTCCACCAACACCTCTACTATACTTTTCCTTAAGTAGCCCTTTGTATGGAGTAATTTGCAACTCTATTGGTTGGAACTCAAGATTGAAGCAAGAAATTGAAGTGCAAGATGAAGTCTTCTCTCCCTTTTCTCCTCTCCAAGATTCGGCCAAGCAAGAGCAAAAATGAAGAAAATTGTGGTCAAATTTAGTTTTAGTAAAGTGAAGAAAGGTTGGATCAAAGTCCAACTTCCAAGGGTTTCATGACACTTGGCCCTCCAAAGTTTAATCTCATCCTCTTGTCTTCCAATGGTTAATCTATCTCTAATTATCTCCTAGCACCTTGTAATATAATACCCTTTTACGCAAAATTCACCTAGTCGTCAAAAGGTATTGCACTTAACGCACTAGCAGGTCCCACTTCCAATATACACTACTAACGTCACATGAACTAACTTATACTAGAAGAATGATTTAAAAAAACTATACTCACTTATAAAAATCTCTTAAAATTAAGATAATAAAATAAAGTATAGAAAATGTATGCAAAGAAATAGAATAATTAATATAAAATAAGAAAATTTTTTGGGTCCTCACATCAAACCTATTTTCAAATCCTATAACCTGAGTTGTTATATCACTAAATGCCATGGAAATCTTATTTCATTTGATCATCTTTTTTTTGCCTCAATTCAATTTCCAAAACACATATTCATATTATGGTAGAACATACCAAAACACACAAAATTTTATACAAAAATTATCGCCAAATTCTCATATTTGAATATAATAACTTTATCATAACTTTGGTAAAGTATTTATCTATGCGTAGAATTTCGAACTCATACAAGTTTAGAAACCTACCAGTGTTTGAAATGTATAAGTCTGCTAATTGTACTTCTTACACTATTAGAACTTAGAGTACAAAGAGAATTTCTCAAGAATTATTGTTAGATTCTTTCTATATGGTATGATTTTTTTTAATGTAGAACACATTTATTTATAACTCTTTTTGAGATTGGATGAGTATCACAAAAACATTTTGTACAGGGTTATAGGATATAATTATTTATGATATTTATTCATTTTTTATTGTTAATTTATGTTTCTTGGTGTATAAATATTTGTAGAAATTATACTTATTTGATAAAGATACTTATTCAAAAATCTTGATTAACATTTGTTCGGGAAATAATTTTTTTTAAGAGAAGAACTATGTAAGATTATGTATTCTAAGAAATTTCTAAAATATTTATTGACTAAGTATGATGTAATAATGCCAATAAGCTAGTTCAGTAATTGTCTGGGGCATTAGATCTAATCGTTGTAAACCTCAAAAAGGAGATAAGTCTATTCACTCTTGGCCACATCTCCCATCGAAGGAATACTACTGCTAGACTATATCAATTTGTTGGGATAAGGCCATACACCTATTAGTTGTCACCAGTAGTGGTAATGGTTCAACTAGAGTAAAATAGTAGCAGCATCAGTAGTACTTCTATCTAGATAAGAGCACTATTTATAGAGCTCTATTGCAAATAGAAAAGGTCCATAACATTTCATTCTTCATCCTTTGAAGTGGTTTCATCCATGAAGCCTTAGTCCACGTCAAGATAAGTCAATATAACCTTCAATGTCGTTGTCACCCATCGTGCGATTAATCCTACACTACTTAAATTGGGTCTCTGTATTTAATCCATCATGCTAGCTGCGTACTTTAATTCCGTGATACTCGCAATTTCCTGCAGACAATACTTCAAATATATATAATATTTCCTACACGTCTGACATCTTAAACTTAGAATGTACTACCAAAATCATATCTAATAAAACGAACATCATAAACACCAATAGTACTATTTCAACTTAAATCACACATGCAAATTTTCAAGTCTATTTATTCAGCCACAATTGATCATACCCTAGTGTGTATTTTCTCTAAAGAGTAAATCGTACCCCAGGCTCTGTTATCACTAAATATTATGGAAATCTCTTATTACACAATATTCTATCCAACTTCATTCCAATTCCTAAAATCACTAATATTACAAACATCATTCAACATACATCTAGATCGCACAACCTAAACTTTAATCATAGAATCTCTTATTTCCTTTAATTCTCTTTTTTTTCCATCTCATTTCAATTCTCAAAACCCGTAATATCTCAAACACCATTTCACATACTTTCAGATCATATAACTTAAGCTTTGATACCATTAAAAATATTACGCCTCGAGCCCGCACGCACTCGTAACGTGACATCCACCGTATCCTCAAGTCCCGCTCAAGAATATAAGGCAACATAAAACTAGACTAAACTTTAAAAGTACTAAATAAAGTGCGGTACAAATCTCATATGAAGGATAGTCTACGAATATCCAATAAGTTCGTACATTTATTCTCTGGTTGAAACAACGGAAACAAAAGTAAATAAAACTAACAACTAGAAGTAACTAGCTGCTAACTTCTATTCACTTAAAAACTAATAAAAGTCATCCTCAGGGTCTTCTACATAAATCAACTCATACTCTTCAGAATCTACAAAGATGGTAAAAAGTGGGTTGACCGACAAGTCGCTCATTAGGTAATATCTACCCCTCTGTTGAACCATGCACTCATAACTTTATAGATACATATATATACAAATCAAATTATTTGTACATCATTCACATCCATAATCATGAAAATAATGTTATGGGTAAAACAATTAGTAGTAACGAGTGACAAAGCAATTTCAAAGCATCTTATTGGTAACCATACATGAAAATCATAAAGTCATAGATCATTTCATATCAATTCATAAGTCTCTTCAAATCAACTCATAACAAGTACATGTAATGACTGGCTACTGAGTACTCAACCTAGAGATTAAAACCCTTCTAGGTGGGCGATCAATAGGTTTCATGACTACCGATTGGTCTCATTACATACATGGGTCAATCGGCCGGACTCTATACCAGGCTACCATAACAATTAGACAGGACTATAGCCCCTACCGTCTATTCCATGACTGTTTTGAGCTTTTCTTGACATAAATTCATTTCACACATCACGTGCATAGTTGTTGATTTCATAAAAGATACAGCTCATTTGATATATAATAACATATCAAGAGGTTTCAAATAAGTCACATGGTCCATTTTTGTATAATCAAAATAGAACTTGCTTAAACAGTCAAGTAAATCATTTAATAAAAAACAATTCAGATTAATACGTAAAAATATAATCGATGACAAAAATTTCACTTTAAACTTTTAAAATCTCAGAAGGATAAGTTCCACCTACCTTTGTCTGGCGGCTCGAGTGGATCTCATCTCGATCTTTTAAACTTGTGTCGTATCTATCAAACGCATAGGTTTCCTAGTTAGTTGATATTTCCTACAGATACATAAATATACAAACTCTGAATAAGTCGAAAATTGATATCTAGACCATTATATGAACCCTAATAGCATTTTTCCAAATTAGACGATTTCTATTTTTGGAAAATTTCCTAAATTGGAAAGTTTCTATTTTTAGAAAGTTTCTTAATTTCGAAAGTTCTCCTTTTTGTAAAGTTTCCTAATTTAGAAGAAAATAATTATTCATAATCATATTTATTATCTTGACTATTATCTTACTATACATATTTATGATTTATTATTATCCATTATTATTATCAGTGTTATCGTTTGTATTGTTATTATTGTTAATATGATTGTAAGTGCTTCGTTTAACCATCTAGGACTTATCTTACATTGTATAAATTAATCTGATAAGGCTAGATTAAGATATTTTAGATTTCTATCTAAGTATCCTAGACTTAATTAATTAAGTATAAATTTAAATGACTAATCTTTAACTCCGAAAATTATCTTTAGGTTGGGTTTTGAAATTTAGTTCCTATGTTAGTCCATAAAAGATGGCCTAGTTATTTCTAAATTTATTTACTGTATATTCACTAAGCCCATGCTATCTTTCTAATCCAAATATACTTGCCATTATATATATATATGTGTGTGTGTGTGTGTTTACTTATTTAATATTATCATTACTATTGATTAGAATTTTTTTTTTTCTATTGGCTTGCACTCCACTGGTGTTGCCAAAGCTTTTGTCAAGCTTTGGTAGTGGCACCATTCTTGACTTCTACTTCCTTTTTTTTTTTTTTTTTTTCTTTTTTCCTCTGGCCAACCTTGGCAATTTGGTTCCTCTGTCGCCAGCCATGCGCTGGCGACTTTCTCCTTTCTTTTTTTTTTTTTTCATTCGTTGGCCGAAAGGTCAACCTTTTCATGTCGCCAGCCCTGTGCTGGCGGCTTTTCCTTTCCTCCTTTCTTTTTTTTTCCCCGGTGTTGCGTTGATAAAGCTAAAGCTTCAGCAACGCACACAACAGCAGCGTCAGCCACCGCTGCTCTTCCCCTCTTTCTTTTTCTTTTTTTTTTTAATAACTTTCCAACAATTTGGTAACCCTATTCATCCTATAATGAGAATTTAATACCCTAATCCTACTAATCCAAATCTAAATCTTCCTAAATTTCTCATACAGACATAAATATATCTCAATGTACATATACTCGAAATTTTCAAAATAATTCATGGAACTAATAAAACTCATGAGAAAAAGAATTTTAGCGTGCGTTTGGAACTTACATGTCTAGACGCTTAGTTGTCTACATGTTCGACGACGACGTCTTCTCCTTCTCCTCTATTCTTAGTCGATTCTTGCTCTAAGGGAAGCAGACAAAGTAAAGGTAGGAATGGTGTTAACTTTTTTTTTTTTCACTCTATTGCTTTGATAAAATTCTAAACCCTAGCAACTACTCACTAGTAGGTGGTTTAGATATGAGTTTTACTTTATTATGAACTTTTATCCTACCTCATCTCCTTACTAACCATAATTACTCCTCTACCCTATCCTACTAATAAATTTTATATTATTATTTTTTGTCACCCATAGTAATTTTGTCTTTTTAATTAATTGAGCAAAATAAACTAATAAAAAAAATGAGCCAGGACGTGGGTTTTACAATCTGAGATTTAAAATCTCGCACTTAAAAAAAAAGAATAAAAAAGTTTAGTGACTAATGCAATTTTATTGAGTGCTGACCATGAATATTTATTTTTAACTACTATGTAATCTCACTTTTGGTGACATTTGATAAGGTTCATATGCTTATTTCTGCCTTGTCTAAAAGAGAATTTATTTTGTGAACATATGTCATGTCTTCTTGATTTAATTCCTTGCCGGTGGTTTATTGCAATTTAGGATACGTAACAAACTGGAGAAGATTAAGCAATTAAAAAATTATACCGAAGAAAGAGAATGAAATTAAATTATACTAAAATAAGCTTCAAAACAATAATCACGATAAAAAGAAATGCATGAATCCACTTTATGTCTTCTTTGAAGGACAAATGTAATTGCATATCAGCAGCGTTGGGTATGCATTATAATCATCGTCTCCTGACTTTGGGCAAACAGTTAGGCATGCACTAATAACCCCTTATGTAATGAATTGCAAACCTTGATACCCTATGATCAGTATTAGTTAAGATTCTTGTTAATAGTCAGCAAGTTGACTCGGAAAATAGCTATAAGAAAATTTTGAGAGAACTAAGAAATGAGTACAGAACCTTGACCCTGTTTGAGTTGGAAGGAAAAAAGAAAGGGGATAATTTTTGAAACTTCCCCTGACATTTCTCATAATATAACTCACCCTTGAGGTATGTAAAATCTCATTTACCTCCCTTATTAGTTTGACAAGACTAAATATTCTTATCAAATGTCACAAAATTGACAATATTACCCTTGCTCTTAATGACTATTTAACCAAAAAGTCAAAACAAAGTAAAAATTTTAAACCAAAAAATGTAGATTAAAACAAAAAACAAATTGTTATCTGACAAATGATCTATATTTCTCTATATCGAGATTATGGTGAGACAGCAAAGGATGTGGATAAATTAATTCTAGTTAAAATCAACCACTTAGGAGGATTTGGTTGCAATTAACACCTTGAAAATTTTCATAGGCAGTTATATGAAAATCAACAATTTTTATTTTACAAAAATGTCAAGAAATTTTTTTAGAAATTACATTTTAATACATGATGTTGTTTAAGTTGTATTGAAAATTAAAATAAGGGACAATTTCAAAAACCTCCCTTGAGGTTTCTGACAATTTCACTCGGCTCTCCTCAAGTTTAAAAAATTACACTTACCTTCCTTGGCCTAGTAAAATGCCTATAATACCCTCCACTCGGTAGACGATTTTAAATTTAAGGCAATAATTTACAAAATCCAAAAAAATCCATTTTTTTTGTCTCTTGCTTATTTTCAATCCTCTCTTTTCTAGTTAATATAACCTTTTTTTTATTATCTTCAATTTTGTGGATATTAGCAAATTGAAATTACAAAATCAACAGAGGGAGAAGATTATATATCAAACTAAAAAGAAATGAAAAGATTCGCAGTGATAGAGAAATAAATAATGAAATTGATGATTGAAATAGGAAGAAAAACTAAAGATGTGGAATTTGGCATATTTTATTTGTTAAGAAATTTTTTTATAAAATGTCAATAATTACATAAGAATTTTTTTCATTGGATTAGAAATTTTTTATTATGATTTTATTGTGGAGGTAGAATTTGTTCTTTGCTTTTGAGATATTAATATTTTTAAGGCCATAGAAGGGTTGTAATGATGGTTTTAGGTAAGATTAGTTTATATTGAAAAAGTATTTGAGCATTGATATTTAATTTTGGGGTATAAAATTGGTTGTCAATGGGGTTTGTGTATGTTTTTTTCTCTTTTTTTTTGTGTGGCAAGTATTGATAATATATATGCAATTTGGAATATTTTGGATAGTTCTTCAATTTTAGAACTTATACTTGGATGGTTGTTAGGGATTAGGCTTGTTGATTTGTACAATGTGTGGAAGAAAGTGATTAAGTATACTATATTTTTCTTTCTTAGTTTTGTACAAAAGGGCAATTTAGGATTTTTGTGAAAAAACTATCTTGTTGAACCTATATTGTTACTAAACAATAAAAGTAGGAGAGATATATGTAATTTTTAAAACTTAAGAGGAGCTCCTTAGGGGAGGTTTGTGAAATTATCCCCAGAAAAATGCAAATTGGCATTTCATGCTGGTTATTGAACTGGTATGTCTTGGAATTGAAACCTTACAAATTTCACGCGATAATAAATTGTACTTTATGTATGAAAAATTTCAAATTAGTATTTGATGTACCTTCGACTAGGGCTGCAAACGAACTGGGCTCGCGAGCGGCTCGAGTCAAGCTCGACTCGAGCTCAAGATATTAAGCTCGTTAGCTCACGAGCCGGCTCGCGAGCTCGAGTATATATATATATATTTTTTTTTATTTTTTTAAGTATATATATATTTTATTTTAATAGTAAAATTACATATATATCCTTAATATTTTATTATTTATTAAGAAAAAAATATTTTATTTATTTTTTTAAAAATAAAAATTTTATTTTATTTATTTTTTTAAAAATAAAAATAATTATTTTTTATTTTTTTCGAGCTCGAGCTTGAAATTGTCGGCTCGTCGAGCTCGAGCTCGAGTTCGAGTTCACTAAAATTATGTCAAGACTCGGTTCGATTAGGCTAAAACTCGACTCGGTTCGACTCGTTTGCAACCTTATCTTCAACTACAGTTAACACACCCTCATTATGTCTTGTATGTGGGTTAGTTAATAAACTATTCATTTTGGATTCTCAATTTAGATGTGCTTCTTGTCAAATGATCATGAAAATCCATATTTGACCATTGGAGTTATTTTTCCTGAACAAATCTGCTCTTGAACTTTAAGCATTGTGATCGTACCCCTTTTTTTTGTGTCAAGTGTAAGTGAAAAAGTCTTAAACAAGCTCTTTCACTTACATTCTCTTTTCCCTATTAGTCAATCCATTCCCTCCCCCAATTATGATCATACTTGACGCTTCGTATGTCCTGAATCCAAAAAAACTTTTGAGAGGTTGCGAATCCAAATAAATTTGTGGGGAGATTGAGCCCTTTTCAGAAGTTAGTTCAGGTTCACGCGGAACGTGATGGACTGGTGGAGATACTTTGACTAATCGGTGGCTAACCGCCCAAAAGTTAGGAAGTTGGTTTGCTTGTAATGGCTATATTTGAAAATCCAAAATATTTTTAATTATGTTGTTGTTTAAGGCGATTTGTGTAGTTGATTGATCAAGCTGTTTACGCACTTATGTCCAGTTATCGTTACAATTTGTATGTCGTCTATACGATAAAATTTGCTTCTTGTTAAGTTTTGAGAGAATTTGGGACATCGAAACAGAATGAATGAAAATTCATAAATGGGTATATCTTTTTAAAAAAAATACAAAAGAGGCAATTGACTACTATTCAACTCATGTTAAATATTACAAGATTCAACTAAAATTACCAAACTAAGCTAGTGAAAAAATTTAATCTACTTCCATTAAAATAAATCTCTTAGGACCTGTTTGATAATTCCATTCAGTACTGATATTTAATGGATTCAAATCTTAATATGTTCAGATGTATTTGATAACAAAAAATTGAACATTTGAATTAATTAAGTAGCACTGAATTTTTTAGGCTAAATTTGCTCCAAAAAATAAATGATAAGCTATTCACTTATCATTGAATGTGATATGCACTTAAATGTATTTGATTTAATATTTAACAATTCAATAACTTAATGATTTCAAATTTCAAATTTCAGATTTTAAATTTCAATTTTATCAAATGCATCCTTACTCTCTTCATTGGCCACCATCGTTAACCCCACAAATATCACTACTCCTATCACACCACCTCTCTCTACAAAAGACCCATTCACATTCCTTATAAACTCGCATCTCGTCTTTCCCAAGAATTGAATAAGTAAGAAATTCAGGTATACTTTATCACCAAGTTGATTATAGTAAATTGCCCAAAGTTGATATCACAACTTTGTCCTCCACATTTGGATGAATTGGTAGTGCACAATATTACAGAGGAACTTTGGAGGTCAACGATTGCTGTACAAGTAGTAAAGTTATTGAGTTCTCCTGAATGGTAACTTAACTCTAGTAATAACCTACGATGCTTTTTATGAGGGAGAAATGCCTGTTTTTCTTTTGCATCTAGTGTTATACTCTCGTACAAATACTTGTGATTTTTTTTAACGGATTGTTGTGATTGGTTTCCTTAGTGAGTTCATTCTATTGTTCGGATTATAGTCATTTTCAGTTGAATTTGCATAAAGTCCGACGTTTGTTGAAGATATTCAAAATTTTGATACATGGTTTAACTTATTTGGGGATTGCTTAATTTGAACGATGTGTCCATCACGTATGCGTGTTCAATGAACATTAGCGTGCACCTTCAATGAACATTAGTATGAACACCCTATTTCAACATTGTGCAATTAAAGAAAAAGAGACAGCTACTTACATACGGCGCTTAATGGATGCTCTAATGAATATAAATATGCACAAGACAATCCTAAATTTGTGGCTAAATTTTGCACCAAATTACTTTCTTAACGGTACTTAAGTTTTTGTGTAAAGTATTGCAATTGCTGTTTATTTATCTCGAAGCGAATAGTAGTAACGCAGACTAAGCTCCCCTCCAGTCTCCATTACATCTTCTTTGCAATTTCCCTTAATACACTCTTAGATGATTGACAAAGCATAACTAGATGAGCAAATAGCTGAAAATGTTACCCAACCATTTAGTTTGGCCAGTTCTATCATTTAACTGCCCTTTTTTTGGCCAAAAATGTCACTCAACTATTATTTTTTTGTTGCAACAATAAGATTTCTATAATCTAATCTACCCTATTTTAGGGGGAGGGAGGAGGAGGACTCGATGTAAATAGAGACTCCATCAAAGAAAATTAATTAAAACCGCCAAATATAATGACAAATTGATGGGAGGCAAAGGTTGAACTCATCAGGTCAAAGGCTTAGTGGTGTCACTCAACTACTAGATTTGTAACTTTTGTATCATTCCGTCCAATTTTTTGGTCATGGCAGACGGAATATTGGGCCTGTTTGGAACCTGAGTTTTTTGGGAGTTTGTCTTAAACTTTACTGTAGTACACTGTAGAAGTTTTTGAAAAAATTTTGTAGAAGTTTTTATAAGGTGAAAATTTTTTTTGTAAGGTGCAAAATTTTGTAGAAGTTTTTGTAGAGTGAAAAACTTTTTTTTTCCTTTTCTTTTTTTTTTCTTTCTTTTTCTCTTTCTCTTTCTTTTTCTTTTCTTTCTTTCCTTTCTTCTTCTTCTTCTTCCTTTTTCTTCTTTTTCTTCTTTCTTTCCTCCCCGTTACCTCCCAGCAGCACTCAAATTAAACTTTCTTAACGGTACTTAAGTTTTTGTGTAAAGTATTGCAATTGCTGTTTATTTATCTCGAAGCGAATAGTAGTAACGCAGACTAAGCTCCCCTCCAGTCTCCATTACATCTTCTTTGCAATTTCCCTTAATACACTCTTAGATGAATTGACAAAGCATAACTAGATGAGCAAATAGCTTGAAAATGTTACCCAACCATTTAGTTTGGCCAGTTCTATCATTTAACTGCCCTTTTTTTGGCCAAAAAATGTCACTCAACTATTATTTTTTTGTTGCAACAATAAGATTTCTATAATCTAATCTACCCTATTTTAGGGGAGGGAGGAGGAGGACTCGATGTAAATAGAGACTCCATCAAAGAAAATTAATTAAAACCGCCAAATATAATGACAAAATTGATGGGAGGCAAAGGTTGAACTCATCAGGTCAAAGGCTTAGTGGTGTCACTCAACTACTAGATTTGTAACTTTTGTATCATTTCCGTCCAATTTTTTGGTCATGGCAGACGGAATATTGGGCCTGTTTGGAACCTGAGTTTTTTGGGAGTTTGTCTTAAACTTTACTGTAGTACACTGTAGAAGTTTTGAAAAAATTTGTAGAAGTTTTTATAAGGTGAAAATTTTTTTTGTAAGGTGCAAAATTTTGTAGAAGTTTTTGTAGAGTGAAAAACTTTTTTTTCCTTTTCTTTTTTTTTCTTTCTTTTCTCTTTCTCTTTCTTTTTCTTTTCTTTCTTTCCTTTCTTCTTCTTCTTCTTCCTTTTTCTTCTTTTCTTCTTTCTTTCCTCCCGTTACCTCCAGCAGCACTCACACCCGCCACCCCTCTCCTCCCTTTCCCTTCTCCTCCCGCCACCTCCCCTCTACCACTGTGACCCCCTTCCCCCGCCACCCCTGTGCCCTTTCCCCCTCTGCCACCAGACCTCTGCCTCCGTAACCCCCTTCCCCCGCCACCCCTGTGCCCCTTCCCCCTCTGCCACCGTAACCCCTTCCCTCGCCACCCCTTGTCCCCTGCCCTTTCCTCTGCCAGCATGACCCGTCCCCCCGCACCCCTGCCTTTCCTCTGCCAGTGCGACCACCTTCCCCGCCACTCCCCTGCCCTTTCCCTTTCCCGCAGCTTTCCCGCCACCTCCCCTACGCCGACCCCTCCCTGCCACCCCCTGGCCTTTCCCCAACGCGACACCCTCCTCCTACCACCCCGTGGACGGCACTGAAATAGTCCCCCAGTTTCCGGCAAAAAGCATCGAGGAATTTACGGAACTTGGAACGCTTCGTCACAGAGGATTTGCTCTTCTGCATCCAGTTGAATAAGGAAACCATCACTTTGAATTTGATGTCAAATTCCTCCATTCTGGACTTTTTTTCCCATTTTTTTGCTTTTTCTGGGCTATGATTTTGCTTGTTTGGTTCTTGGGATTCCATGTTCATGTTTTGTGTTTTAAAATGAAGGATTTAAAAACCGCCTAAAAGGGGGAGGGGGAAGAGGGCAGGGGAGGCAGAGGAGCAGAGGGAAGGGGGAAGGGAAAGAAAAAAAAAACTTTGTGTATGGCCGGAACTGGCCGCCGGAATAGTAACCGGCGCCAGAAGTGGTGGTGGAGGTGGTGGCCGGCGGAGGATGTGGTGGGTTGGGTGGGGGAGGAAAAAGAAGAAAAGTTGAAGGGAAAGTTTTTTGTGTATTTTTGAAGTGTGTAGGTAAAAAGTTTTGAAAAGTTTTTTGGGGTTCCTGTAGCAAAAGTTGTTAAAAAACTAGAAGGTAAAAAACTTGATCAAAAAACTCACTTCCAAACAGGCCCATTGGTCTAGCAAAAATCAGTCTGCTTTTGTTGCGGGTAGACAAATTCTGGATAATGTCATTTTAGCTCATGAATTTCTTCATCATCTGAAAAATAAAAGAAACGGGCAAATTGGATGTATGGCTGTTAAACTCGATATGTCTAAAGCCTATGACAGAGTGGAGTGGGATTACTTGAAGTTAATGATGGAAAAAATAGGTTTTTGTGACACTTGGATTAAGTGGATAATGAACTGTATAACTACTGTATCCTACTCTTTCAGTGTAAATGGAGAAGCAAGAGAACTGGTAAAGCCAGAGAGAGGATTAAGACAAGGCGATCCCCTTTCACCATACCTTTTCTTAATCTGCTCAGAAGGCTTCTCCAGCCTACTCAGAAAAGCAGAGATCAGCAAGAAGATTGAAGGAATGAAGATCAGCCGGAAGGGTCCTACACTAACCCACCTCTTTTTGGCAGATGATTCGTTGATACTGAGCAAAGCTGATCCAAAAGAAGCAAAAGAATTGAAGGCAATCTTAAACAAATATGAAGCAGCATCAGGTCAACTAATCAATTTAGAGAAATCCTCAGTCTTCTTCAGCAAGAACATTGTGCAGAGAGTGAAGGAAGCAATAGGGGAAGAACTGCGAGGAATCAGAGCTGTACATCAAGGGAAGTACCTGGGGCTGCCAATGATAATTACACGATCAAAAGAGCAGATGTTTGGTTTTGTAAGGGACAACATAAGAAAAAAGATGGAGCATTGGAAGACAAGGCTACTCAGTCAAGCAGGCAAGGAAACTCTATTGAAGGCAATAACTATGGCTATGCCAACGTACGCCATGTCCTGCTACAAGTTTCCCCAAAAGTTATGCAAGGAAATTAGTTCACTGATGGCTAAATGCTGGTGGGGACATAAGGAGAAAAAAGATAAACAGCATTGGATTGCTTGGGAGAGATGCACCAGAACCAAGGAAGAAGGAGGAATGGGGTTCAAAGATATCCAGCAATTCAACAAAGCCTTACTTGCAAAACAAGTTTGGAGAATAATGACCCAACCCAACCTCCTGGTAAGTAAGTTTCTGAAAAGCAAGTACTTCAAAGATGGTTCAATGCTTGAGAGCCAGATCCCCAAAAACGCATCTTGGATTTGGCAAAGTCTGATGAGTGCCAGAGAGGTAATTAGAGAAGGGTGCAAAAAAAGGATAGGAAATGGAAGGGGGACCAACATTTGGGAAGACAGTTGGATCAACAACAACAATGGAGGAAGGATCAAAACTCAGAAACCAGTGGGATGTAGCTTGCAAAAGGTCTCACAACTCATTGTTCAGCATAGATGGAATAGAATGTTAATCTTTAGAGTTTTTAATAGGGAAGATGCAGAACACATCCTCAATATCCCAATAAGCCTAGCAGAAAGAGGTGATTGTTTGGTATGGAAATACTGCAACACAGGTCAATTCACTGTAGCATCTGGCTACAGATTTTTGCAGCAAGAGAAGAGGAAACGAAGGGAAGAAAGTAACAAAGGAGAAGGATGCAGCTATCAACAAACAGATAGGAAATTATGGAAGACACTTTGGAAGTTACCTATCAAATATAAGCTGAAAATTTTTGTGTGGAAATGCATCAATAATGGTATACCAACAAAGGCTCAAATCTTCCATAGGACACAAAGAGGAGAACCGATATGCTGTGGATGTGGAGAGGATGAGGAATCAATTGAGCACATGCTACTACAATGCAAGATAGCAAAAGGAATATGGAAATTTGCATTAGTTAACTGGGACGGATTGGAAGACCAAACAGGCTGCTTCAAACAATGGTGGACCTCCATGATGATGCATGCAAGAACCAGGCAAGATGGTGATGATCACATAGCGCTAACTGTCAGCGTGCTGTGGCAAATTTGGAAATCCAGAAATGCCAGAATTTTCAGCTCAGCACAACAACATCCCCTTAAAGTGAGTGAAAAAGCTGCTGAAGAATGGAAAGAGTACCAGGAAGCAATCCAACAACGACCAAGGAGAAGCACAACAGAAACAAGAAGGCAAGAAGAGAACAATCAAAGTGAGCAAACTGGCTCGGAAGTGGTAACGCTAAAGCTGGCGACCCAACACCAGAAGGGAAACAAATCCTTTGGTATAGGCATCACGGCTGCGAATGGCGCAAGCCAAGGAATTGCAGCCTGGTCGCTAAAGGAAAGGCAAGCAAGGAACAAAGCTCAGGACAATGCAGAGGCTGTGAGGCTTTGTATGATCAAAGCAGCAACTAAGGGATGGCAAGACATCAAGATACGAATTGAAGATAGAAACCTGCTTGATCAAATACGAGCTGGAAAAGGCAAAAGCTTGGAGTCAGCCACGATAATAGAGGACATACAGAAAATGACTTCATGGTTTTGAATGTGCTTTTTTGATAGGTTAAATGAGGACATTGATAGCTTATGCTATAGTTTGAGCAAAATTGCTCTTCTAAACTTTTTGTGACATGGAGTGGAATTACTCCACCCCAGAGTGCTAAATGCACTAATGTTAAAATAGGAGCCCTTGCTCCAACAGTGTATAGCTTGATTGTGATATAAAATTTCTAACGTTTCGGAAAAAAAAAAAAAAAAAAACAGGCCCATTGGTCACACGAGCTACCCACCTACATTTTTAGCGACAAATTTGTCAAAGCAAGAGTTCAGCATCCTTGGTCGTCAAAATCTCACCCTAAACTCTAGGGATAATTTCAGAAACCTCCCTTGAGGTTTTTAACAATTTCATTTAGTTCACTTGAGGTTTTAAAAATTTGCATATACCTCCTTGTCAGTTAAAATAACAATTCTATTTTTAAATATTTTAATAAAATTCTCTTGTTTGGTATGCTTATACTTCTAATGAGTTTTAAAATTATTTTTTCAGTTTTTTCCTTCTTATTTCTTTTTTTTTTAATTTTTTACTAATAAAGTGTAGAACTACCACTATTGCGTCTAGTTTCTATTGTAACCAAATATTGAACTAGTGATCTTTTTTGACAAGTTAACTTTATATATAATTCAATGTTTTTGCTGATATTTCTCTTCTATTTTTTTGTATTAAAGTTAAAAATAAATAACAAATGGCCCAAAACCACTGCTAAATCATGAAATCTCGCTATTCAAAAAATTCATAAACTCTAAATGAATTATTTTAGCATTTTCTTTTCTATCTTTTAAATCTAAATCCGTAATAAAATACCATCAAAAGTATCCTATGGTAGTGATAAAATTATTATTATAGTTGTTTATCAAATAGTAGGTATAAACATTAAAAATTTGGCACCTTTTTTCTTATAATTATATTAGATAATCTTATAATTATATAGAGAAATAAAGCAAAACTCATTAGACAAGGACATTTTTGGGTATTCATTTAACAATTTGATCAAATCAAATATTATTTTCAGGTTTTGTTACTAAAACTATCAAATCAAAGGAGGTAGGTGTAATTTTTCAAATTTCAAAGGAGCTCAATGAAATTGTCAGAAATCTTAAGGGAGGTTTTTGAAATTATCCCTAAACTCTATAACAATATGTCAAAACCGGCTGCTATCTATTGTCTACTTCCCGTGCTGGTTACTAGGATTCAAGGCTGCAGCCAATAAAATCGATGGTGTGATTACAATTGTTATCAATGGTGTGTCAGAGCACTTGGGTTACTATGGGTTTGTTAGTCTCTTTAGCCTCCCTCCCCTCTAAATTAGAATAGATTCACTACAAAAAAAAAAAGAGTATTTACTATATTCCTGATCTGCGGTGAAAGCATCTTAAACCGTGGAGAATAGTATTTGCCACAGTTTTGAAGGCGTTGCGAATACAGCAATGGCACAAGTTTTGCAACAGTTTTTGGTCTGTGGTAAATACTTTTTACCACCGAAATACCACAGTTTTGGAAATTGTCACAAAAAACCGTAACATATGCAGCTAACTATTTACCACATATTTTGATACGGTTCTGGACCGTGGTAAATACTCCTTGCAGTGATTTATAACCACAGTTTTGAAACCGTTGGAACATATGTTTTGGCCACCGTCTAACTTCACGGTTTTGTCATAGTTATTTACCACGTTATCAATTCTATTAAATGGTCTAAACTAAAGAAAGATAACCAACAACTCGAGATGTATCATACTTGAACATTAAAGCAAAATACCAAAAACTTTCTAATTTCTCAAGTGCAAACAGTAAAGCAAATAAGGCACCCAACTATGCCAATCTAATGTAATAATATTCGAACTGCCAGTACTTGTATCGTTACAATTCTCAATAACTCCCAATGATGAGATCTGTATTACACTAACATTTTGAAGCTACTGATGGGGATTTCATGACTACAAATAACCTCCAGCGATATTCAGCACAGGTAGTTAACTGCATCAAGTTTCTCACGCTTCATAGTATTACTGTCCACACCCTACAAAACAATATTGTAAATATAATTACTATCACATATGTAGCAAAGAAACAAATAAAAGATCAAACTAAAGGTTGGTATGAATTCAATTACAAATTAACAAGTAAGAGATCAATCACAAATATATGTAATTAAACTAGTTGAGACACATGATTAAACAATCTTGAAAGAATTTAGTAGCAAAGGCTTTGAAGAAAATTAGTCCATGTGAGCAAGTAACTTGGTAAAATGACTTCTTGGTTCATAAAGGTATGCAACAGTGAACTGAAGCTAAAGTAAGGGTCTTTCAACATCCTTCAGTAAATATAATTGCAGTAGCATTCAAGAGCCCTAATGAGATTCGAATCTACAAAGAGTTTGAGCACGAGAGCTAGTTAAGGGAGTAAAAGAAAGGATAAATTCTAACTCATGTATGTAGTATGAGCTACCAGTTCTCAAAAATTGCAAGTGCTGAAATTTGAATAAAAGCACAGCTCCAAATTTAACAATGTTCCTAGAACTTCCATTAGCTAGCAACATTGGTGTGAACCTCTGCTAGCACACTATGAAAAGTAACCTCAAGTGAAAAGCCTCCGTGTTTAACATTCCCCATCTTCCTCTATAAAGCATACATTGGCTACTAGAGAAGCCATTCTTATCAAAGTCAAGAAGTTATCCTTCAAATTTTCTACCAGCCAACATAACTAATCCCGCCATTCACTTTTCTATAGATTGAACAATGCACTTGTAAATAAAATCACTTTTCTGATACTAAAGCAATGTTACAACTAATCCTTTGTTGATAACCTTTCCTCCCATATTAACTATATATACAGCCTAGTGGTATCCTAAGCATCAAACATCAGTTTAAAAACTGCAAATTAATAGATAGGCGCTAATAATGAAGGCCCTGAATTGATGTTTGTAATAGTAGTTAAACAATATTAAAATATTAAATAATAGTGTATTAAGATGATAAATAATAGTAAACAATATTAAACAGGTAAAGAGTTGATCAACCAAGTAGCATTGAGATGATAAAATAAAGGCAAAAAATTGTTAGAATATGGAGAATGGTCCACAAGCTAAGCTTAGCACCAAATTCAGAAAAAGCACGAGTTGAACTTAGTATGCAGTTGAGGAGTCTACCAACTCCCATCATCAAAGCATAACAGCAGCATGACTCCCAATTCCACCAAGTCTAATTACAACAACATGTGATTCACTGACTTTCTCTTGGGACTCTAGACCACAAAACTAAATATTACTGCAGAGATTGTAAAACAATTGGAAAATAGCATCAAGTCAGGATTTCGACTTGCAGATTTGAATAGTATTTCCCAAGAGGCAGAAATAAAACAAAAGACCCCAAGAAAGAGCACTTAAATTGCAAGGGTATGTTAAGGGGAAGTTTTTATCAAATAGCAATAGCTAGAGTTTAGTTACAGCCACAATGGAAGTTTGACTAACCACATAGAGGCGTTGCATGGTCTAGTCCAACATGCAAAATTCGTTGACTAGTTGTGTACATTACTGAAAACTATTTTTGATGCCCATATAAGCAAGTTCATAGCTACGGAAGAACTCACAATGAAATAACTTAATGGAGGAGGTTCACAAGAAAGCAACATGCGCTAACCACAATCAAATTACATTATATATTTTAGAAACAAAATAAATTTTGTAATGCGATAGATACATATTTTAAATTCCTTTTTGTTAAAGACAGCAGCAGCAAAAGAATGGCTGGATTGAGGAAGAAAAACTAGTATTCCGCCTTCTTCAAGAGAATGATCAGCCACAAATTCCAGTTTTGATGGAAATTCTTTTTTATCATTTCAATGACATAAATTTTGCTCCCATTCTACAATACTATCGTTGGAGTCGTGCTTTGCTCAAGGGAATAATCAGCATACTTTAAACTTCCTATAAGCAACAAATTTATAAAAAGTTTCAATTAGATCACAATAAAGTTCTAATGCCGAGAATTTAAAATACAACATATAGATACATATCAAACAATACTTAAAGACACAGGAGTAAAAAACTGATAAAAAAAATTAAGAATCGTGCAATCATGGCTAAGAAAGGGATTTATAGATGATGTAATTGTCTTGGAAAGTGTTTGTTGATCCATGCATTGTGCAGTCAAACAAAGAGATGAAAAATTCTCTCCTAGAATGGATAGCAAAGTCTATATGTAATGGCGTGCAATCAGTAACTTCTTTTTGTAAAAGCAGGATAGAAAGAAGTCTAAACCATGCATGTAAGAATATTACATGACTGAATAAGGAATGAGGATTCAATTGAAGGAACAAAAATAACATACCGGAGTTGTTAAAAGCAAAATTCTGAAGGGAACAAAATGAAGAAAAAGACAAAAGATAGAGAACAAAAGTTTAAAAACTCTACCTATATAGCCACAAATATATCAAATAAGTAATTATGGTCAGATTAGCAATGACTTTTCTACATTATAAAGCAAGCTGAGGTAGACACTTTAACAAAAATGGGCATACAAGTTTCAAAATGCCTACCTAGAATACAAAATAACTACTAAATCACAAGCCAGTTCTGGATTCATGTGTCTAATATTGAGACAAACATATTAATAGGTAACGATCAGACAAAAGTACCTGTGATCAAACTATCAATGTCGCCCCTATTGTATTTATATAAAAAAAACCAGTCTAACCACTTAACAAAAATAGTCACACAAGTCTAAATGTAGCTGCCAAGAAGATAAAATAACCACTAAACCATACGCAAGTGTTGGCTTCATACATCTGATAGTAAAACAGATTAGTAGATAATAATAGGAAGACAAAAGCAGTAAAAGAAACACTTTTGCAATATCACACAGATAGGTATGGAAAAATAAAATGAGATTTGTGTTTGCCATATTATATTGTAAAACAAGTATTTTGCCTTCTTCAAGAATGGTATGGCCAATCACATATATAGCTCAAAACAAGTCAAAAACAATGAATACAATTTAAACCTGCAACTCTCTCATATACTCATAATATATTGTAAAGAACTTGCTTACAACTGAATTTTTCTTTGGTATTGCTCTACCTCTTGCTTCCTGATTGCCAATTCAAAGAAAAAAGGATTTAAAATGGATGACTTTACTTTAGTACATATGTGTGGCAACAATAATGTAATAAAGTTCAGTTGTAATGTATGCCATACCATTCTTTGATGATATTAGCATTTGCAAAGATAGACCTAACTCCTCAACAGCTAATAGCTACTGGAGCTGTAATTTACATCAGTTTTAGGAATCCTCCTCTTGCATCATAGACTACTGAAAAACAATTTAAAGACAGTGTAAAATTTCTACAAATATTGAAACAGTAATTGGATAAGATATGTGCCATAAATGTAGTCAAATTTGTAGTGTCCTACGTGATTTTACCAATCTTAACACAAATGAAATTTCATGCAAGAGCTCTTGCATAGTCTCTAGCTAATAAAATCCCTAGACAGAATTTCAAGTCATCAATTTAAGGAAGATGTTGTTCAAGCTCTGGTACAGCATAGAATTGTTAATTCATATTAAGCAAATCCTTGTTCTATCATTAAAAAATCAAAACCTCTTTGGATGCTCAAAAGGTTCTTTTACTTTATATGTAGCAAACACCACTCTCTTTCATAAGCAAGGTGGTCAACTACATATGTTTGGTCATGGCACAAACTCCATGAGACATTCATAAAAAAACCAACCAATCGCTACAACAAGATATAAAACACTGACCATATATTTAACAACTAATTTACAAATTATAGTGGAAATACATAGCGACTTTATAAAAAACATAGGACTTCTTTAAACACTCTTGAAGGTCAAACAAACCATCTCCACTAACCATACCAAATGACAGATAAAACTAAGACCATGACAACTCTATCTGATTCAGATTAAAGCAAATAAAAAGTATATGGTTGAGAAACAATCATTAAGAATGGTCAATTCTAAATAATGAGAATTCACAAACTCGCCCATTGAATATGTTCAGCCACGTAATCAAGTAGTTTTTTTCCATCTTGAACATGGAATTCTGCTAAAAAAAAAAAAAACAGGTTAAAAACAAAAATTAAGTCTGAATTCAAAATTTATTTCAAGTAGATGGGGAGTGATAAAAAATTGAAGAATTATAAATCACCATCTGTAAATCAGTCTCAATCTAAAGAAACATAAACTCATTACATTATCCCATAACAACCTGAACCATTTCCAATAAATTGATGAGACAAACGTGTCAGGGAAAAGAACCAAAGAAATGTCCAATTGCAGCACCTGCGCATGAAATTGATAAAAATACTAAAAGAGTAAAGAAGAAAAAGATAAGAAAGGAGGAAAAAATACCCAAAGAGGTTTCGCCATACCACTATAAAAGAAAACCCAAAAAATTGATGAGATCAGATACTGAGAAATCCACAAGCAGCATCCCACTGGTCATCTCTGTTTTAAAAGAAAGCATGGAAAAAATACATTTTAGAGAAAATACTGATTCGGCAACTTCTAAGTTCAATATGGAGTTGCTAATGAAAATGATGGAAACTAAGCCTATTTAATATCGAACTGGAGCACCTGCCAATAGAAAAAAGCCAGAACTTGCCAAGTGGACAGACGACCACTACAAGGAAAAGAGGAATGAGAAATTCTGAGGAGAAACTGCTGGAAAACGAGCAGAGAAGGAAAAACAATTCAGAGTTATGCAACGAATTCTTGATGAGAGGAAAGCCGAAATGGCATCTGCAAATGGGAATGATGCTGAAGAGAAAGGTTTCTAAAATCTTCTGATGATACAGTAAGGGAAGGAGGAAAGGGAGTAATGGAGGGATACAGATAGGGCAAGGGAGAGGAAAGGGGAAAGAAGGAAGGCACAGGAAGTTTGAGTAAGAGCGGTGGGAGATAAGATACGGCTGTCTTAAGGTTAGAAATTAGGAAAAAGAAAAGGCAGAGGAAAGGAGGGGCGGCGCTGTCTTACGGTTGAAAAAACAAAAGGAAGAGGATCCCGCGCAATGCGCAGAAAGGACGAGGGGATCACGTGAGGACGACGAAGTCAGGCGCGGAACAACGAAACCCTTTGCACTTTTATTACTTATGTAGATAAAACAAGAATCATCAAATGGCAACAATAGTAAACAACTAAAATATACCGATTATTATATGCTCATAAAACGGAATAAAATGTCAACTAATCTTACAAACTAATCATCCATCAGCCTTTAATCCCAAATCTCAATATAACCCCAATCAGCTAAGTACTATGCTCCATGAATAATTGAATTCAGTCCAAAAAATCAACTTTATTTCCAATCCAAAGTCCAATGAACAAACTTTATTTCAATACAAAGTCAATCACTTTTAATTCCAAATCTCAGAATTACCACACTTATATCACAAAGATTAAACAATTCAAGAAATAATCAAATTGAAAGTAAATCCAACCTAAAAGTAAAAGTTTTTACAATAATTAGACACAATTTATTCACATCTGAAGCTAAAAGTGGTAAAATACCAACAAAAGAAAAGGAAAGATATCAAAATGCACAATTCAATAAGGACTATCACCATCGTAAGACTAGTATTGAATTATAAAGGGAACAATTTACCAAAATCACATAATCACAATCAAAGTATCACTATATATTCTTCAATCCTATGGAAATAAATTGTATAACTAATATTTGCTGAAACTAGACCACACTTTATCACAACTCTATTACAATAATCCAAAAGAGGAAAGACTACCTGGTGAATATATAGAACTCTAGGGTACCACCATCTGCTCTCAAACTCCACCACAATTCTCTGCTTTACTGCCGATTTATTCTAGTAGAGGTGAGGATGTATGCTGTTAAACTTCGAGAAAGACAGATTAGAACAGGTAGAAGGAGGAAGGGAGAGGTTCGTCGGCATGACTGGAACGAACGATGGGAGTTTGGGAAGAAAGGAAGAGAGAGATTGGGAAATTGGAAAGACGAGGAGGATTTTTGGATGATTACTCATAAGTCATACCTCTGCCTTATGTCCCAATACGACATCGTTAAGTAGAGCCGGGTTTTAATTTTCTCTAGAAAATGAGATGGGAAAAACACTAATTCGTTTTTGGGTGGGTGGGGTGGGGGGGGGGGGGTTGGAAAGAAAAAAAAGAAAGGGAAAGAAGTGAAAGTTTTGTTAGTTTTTAGTAGGAAAGAAAAGAAAGGAAATGGAAGGTACTGACCAAAATGTTTCCTCCCAAATTGGAAGAAAATGGGAAGAAAAGCTTGTTAATTTTTTTAAAATGCTTATTTTGTCCTTAAAAAGGTTTTGAATAAATATTTAATGACTTCTGTGATGCCCCACTTCTTCCAAGGGCGAACCCGAGGGTATCAGTAGGACGCCTGCCTAACTCGCTCCAGGGGTCAAAACACAAAACTAATAAAACTATATAAACTAAAAGAGTACTATTCACAATATATTCAATCCCAAAAGAGTCTATTTACATCCTCAAAAGGAGTTATCCAAACTACTACATTATCTTATGCTAATAACCAAAATATAAAGTAGACCCAAAGAGGGTTCCTTATACAGATCACCAAAACAAGAAGAAACATCTTAGTTGTCTAGCTATTACAAACCAAGTCTAACTATTCTAGTGATAGTGCCAAAAGTTCCCCGCGTCGGCCCCTGTTAAGGAAAACAAAGGGAAAGGGGTAAGTTAGATGTTTAGTAAGTAAACAGGGGTAAAAATGTAAATTTCACAGTAATACGAACAATTATGTCACAAAGATGTCAAATCAAAAATATAAAAGTAACAACACAAGTTAAGAATACAGGTTGGCTCCAAAACCATGTCATGTGCCATGTGTGACCTCCTGTCGACACTCCGTCGACCACAAATAAGGGTCCGTAGAACTCCACTTACTCCCACCGTACACTTTATCATCCATACTGGCCAGTCACCTCACAAAATGGCTCGAGCAAACGAAATTGAGCTTGGTTCACAAGTTCGGTTCACAAACTTGGTTCACATACTCGGTGAACCGGATTCACAAACTTGGTGACCTCAAACTAGGTTGGACTGACTTCGATCAAGCCCCGCCCGACTCGAATAGTCCGTCTAAGTCTTGAGATCGGGCCCACAACTTCATCATATTTCACAAATTTCACAAAAGTCACCCCGAGCTACAAGCTCAAGGGGTTCAACACCAAAATAATTCATATATACACAGCTCATAAAGAAACACAAGTACAAATTAGGGTTTAGGTCGAGTGTGATCAAGTACACCCTTGCCTAAGTATCCTCTCATCCACACCAAAACACATAAGCAAGTTATACACAAAAACGGCCTGAATACTTTCACACAGAACAAGGATAGCAAAAGCACGAAAATCGCGTCGCGAATGATAGCTAGTAGGCCCCACTGGCTTCGTCTAACTCACCACCGTCTGAAATAGAAGATTGTACCACATTATTCTACAAACGGCTATTAGAATGCATAAATCAAACAAAACGGCAAAATTGGCACATGCATGCACGGAAACGGCTTGCGGAAACGGAAACGGAAACGGAAACGGAAACGGAAACGGAAACGGGCATAGTTGCTGTCCCAATCTGTTTTGATCAGATTTCAGGCTACAGGTATCGGATCGAAATGTATGAGGTACCGTTGCGAATCTAAGAAGAAAGGCTACAACTTTCATGAAGACATCTCAAGCCAGATCTTAATGGAACTAGGATAAAATTGCACAAAACAGTTCCAGCCGTTTCATTTCAGATTACCAAACAGGTCCTGCTTGAACGACGATAACTCATGACTCAGAGGTCGGAATCAAGAAATTCCAAAGGCATTGGAAAGCTTATTTATAAGGCTATAACTTTTGTGTTTTGACCAAAACCTGAATCAGTACAGAGCATAGGGAAAAAGGGGTCCAAATTTCCTGTCAGAACTGGCCAACTTCAAAGGCAGTTCTGACGCCCGATTTTGTTTTAGGTATAACTGGAGCTACGGAACTCGGATTTGGACGCATTTTATACCGTTTCGAAACTAAAACAAATATATACAAATCTTATGAAGACCTCAACACCCAGTTCACACGTTATCGAGGTGAACTGAGCATGGTCAGAAGCGAAATCAAGAAACGCAGCAAAATTCTGGGTTTAGAATAGAAGCGAGTGTTTTGGGCATAACTCAGGCTACACAGATCCTCCGTTTGACCTGAAATTTTGCAGGCACCACAAGGACTTAAGAAACTACAACTTTCATGTTTTGGGTAAACCTAGAATTAGTACGTAACATCAAGAAAAACAGAGCTCAAGTTCAGGTTCTGGGCTGCCCTGTTTAGGGGTTTGAATGGTTCCGCACATCGCAAACGCATGGTTCGTTTTCATGGTTCTCATGCAAGTTTTCTAACCAATTTCATACCAAATATACACACATATACTAACTTCTAAATGGCCCACAAATGGGCCGAAACTTTCCCTCTAAGTCACCATAAAATTACCAAACACTAACCAAAATCCCTAACCTCACTTCATTTGCACCAATGAACTTATTCTAACAATTTACTAACCAAACCTTAACCAACTAAACTCTAGCCAAGCTAAACTAACCTAATGGAGTCTAGGGTTTCATGGTCCAAACCAGATTTGGCTAGGAAGCAACCATATAAAGGAAATAATCATACCAAAGATTCCATTTGCAAGCCAAATAAGTAACCAAATCAACTAGAGAAAGCATAAAGTAAAAGCCCTAATTCCTCATAGCCTTAACTGAAATTTCAGCAACATGATCATCAAAGTAAACCATGAAAGTACTCTAAAATCACCATATATTCACCATATAAACCATAAAAGAGCACAACCATAACAAAAGCATCACTTTTCATGCTTTCAAAGCTTAATCACCAAGAGGTAACTTTAAAATCAAATGATCTACCTTCAATCAAGCCTTGTTGATGATTAAACCACAACAATCAAGTAGCAAAGATGTTGTCTTAAACTCCAAGATCAAGATGGAAGCTAGAAGAAGTTGAACTTGGAAGAACTTTTCCTTTCTCTCTTGCTCTTGCTCTCGGCCCTCCCCCTCTCTCTCTCTTTGGTTTTATTTTGTTTTGCTTCTTATGATTATCTTGCATATCCTATGATATATAAGCTTAGTCAAAGCCTTAGAAGATATTTTCCAACACCACCAATCACATAAAAGCTCCCAATTTGCTCCTTAGCCCTTACATCTTTAATTTCTCTTTCTTACACTATTGCCCAAACATATATAGAAAGCTTGACATAAACTTAATCTAGTCCAAACTAATTAATCTTACTTAATTTCTCTACTAATCACCCCACTAACTTAATCATCTACACTTAATCATACTTTCTCCATAATAAAAACAATTAAACAACAACCTTTATAACATTGGCAAAATTAAGGTTTTAAACCCAACTTAAGCTTTCTAATATATTGGAACACTAGAGGGTTTACTAGTCTGAGGTTTTCTTACTTTTAAACTTATTTAACCTATATAAAATAAATCGAATCCTTTACTTACTTGTACCAAAACACACTCTAGTCTACCAAACATGCATTACAACTCAAATTTGTGATTAATACAAAAACTAGGATTTTATAAATAATCCAATTTAGGGTTTTCTAATAATTTAGTACAAAATAGAACAAAATGCTATTAATATCACATAATTTCGAAATTAAGGACTATCCGGGGTCTCACAACTTCTATATTCAAAATTATTCCACTAATTTTCAAAACTCCCAAACAACATAACAATCTCTTCTCTTCTCTCATAACTTAAGCTTTCCCTTCTTTTCTTTTCTATCCTAAACTCCCAAACTAAGCCTAAAAGAACACTAAAAAGGAGAGGGAATATTTGGAGGGAATATAAAATTTGTTGGGAATAAGTTTTTTATTGCAAAAAAATTTTAAAAAGAAATTTTTATTGTTTTGAAAATATTGTCTTCATTTTTTAATTTCTAAATTATTTAATAAGTTTTCTAATATATATACACATACTATATATATATATATATATTAGACAATCATAAGTATTGTTAACATACTTTATATTTACACTAAATTATAACATTGAAAAATAAAAAAAAATTGCATTTTCTAGTAAACCTGATCTAGAAGATATCAATATGTGTATATGCATAAACCAAAAAATTTACAAAAATACAAATATATTACCAATAAAACTAAAAATATTACAAAAGAAAACAAAATGAATATAAGAAGCATCTAAGATTACTTCTTTTATTATTTATTATAGTTTAAGAGGGTGAAAATACCTAAATACTAAACATTTAAATTATTTAATAGTCCACATTAATTACTTGGTATGACCTGAAATTAAGTAAAAAATATATAGCAAACACGTATATAATCTAAATTTTGACTTCTAATTAATGAATCCTTCCTTTCATAAAGATAATACAGTACATGGCAACATAAAAAAAAATACAGTACATGATATCAAAATAAGTTGAATAAAAATTTAGAGATTATTTAACAAGTTCAAACCTTTTTCATGTGATATAGTTTACTAAATACAAAAGAGGAATTTTGTAGAAAAACATATATGAGGCAATACTATGTATTAATATTAAGAAATTTAATCATTTATATGTAAGATAATTATTGATTGCTGGATTTCATTCACCAATGTTAACATTTAATCATTTAAGTAATAGTATAGTTATTATCACACCACATGAAAATTGTTATAAAACTATTTTGATTTTACCACACATTATACAAAAACTATGGTAAAAAGTGACTATTTATGACAATTATTAGCCAACCGTGGTAAATAATTATAGAATTGACACGGTATTTTGCTATGGCAAAACAAACTGTAGCAAAAAGTTTTTAATACCATAGTTGCCAAAACTATGTCAAAAACTCACCTTTTGTCATGGTTTTAGCAACTGTGACAAAAAGAAAGTGATACTCAATTTTTTTTTGTAGTTATTAGATTATAAAATGTTATCATTGTAAAAAAAAAGATTACAATTGTTATCATCATAGTATTATCATCAAAATCTCTCTCTTTCCACCCGTCCCACAAAAGTAATTTTTGGATTAGCAGGCTAGCAGCATTTCTAAACCTATCAGAGATTCATCATCCCTAAATCTATCACAATGATAAAAATAATTCATTACATAACTCTCAGTTCGAGGCAGGAGAGGGGAAAGAGGGTGGCGTTGTTGCTGCAGCTGGTAATGTGAGTCAAGCTCAACTAGAGCCCTAGGAGGCAGAGGCAAGTCTAGCCAATGTTCCAAAGCTTGGATTTTTTTATGACAGTGGCTGTATTAGTGGTTAGATAGAGCCCTATGAGGTGATAACGGGGCCGGCCAGGTTGATTGAGAAGATGGAGCCAAATGAAGTTGGAAAATTGGTTAGGAATCAGGGGCTAGATCAATTGCATGCTAGTGGGGGCGGAAAGAGAATTGCGACTGGATACGGAGAGGGGAATGGAGGAAGATAAGGATAGAGGTATGGGAAGTGATGCGCCGGGGCTAGAGGTGGTGGGAGGTGAGGGGGATAGTGGTTGCCGATGCTGGTGGTTATGCTACAAAGAAAGCATTGAACTTTGTCTCTACTACTGATTGCTGAGACAGAGATGTGAGAAAAATAGAGAGGAGAGAGAAAACCTTCAAGCAAAAGCTATTTAGACCAGTTTGTTACGGGAAAAGTACGTGTGCAAATTACCTAACCTGTTTCCATTAGTGTTGTTAGACTTGGACTGGACCAAATGGTCCAGCCGTGAACCGATCATCTTTTCGAGTTGGTTTGTAACACAAAATCATTTTGATAAAAAAATAGTCAAAATTGTCAAAAACTGACTAAATCAGTGGTCTGGTTCGATTAGTTTATCCGGTCCTCAAACTTTTCTTTCTTTTTTTCCCAAAACATAATTTGAGTTATCTATATTGTAACACTTTCATTTATTACTAGGAGTAAGAAAACGCCGCCCACTTAGTGTAAATGTCAAAATCACTCGCTTTCCTGAATAATCTCTAAATCAAGATGTTTTCATCCCTATGATCTTATAAATTTAGCATCAATGATTCTAACTTGCATTAATTTGTTTTAATTTAGTTTTTCAAGTAGTTTTGAAGAATGGATATATTTTAGTCATGAATTTATATTTTTATATATAATTATTAGGTGTATAGTTGATCGCAAGTCTAATATTTTTGGAACATTTTCTTTGATTGGCCGAATATAATCAAGAATTTAATTTCAATATTTCTGAAACTTATAAAAATATAAAAAAAACTATGACATCATATTGATGTGAGCGAATTTTTGAGAATGGTCTGACCAATTGGACCAATTAACTCCTAATCCAGTAGTTTAGTTGAGTTGTTATCCGGTCCGAGTTTAACAACATTGGTTTCCATCTCTTGACGATAAAATTAGACAGAATGACCCAAAAGTTACGATTTTATTAGTTTAGGAACAATTTTGGCTACAAATATTAGTTTGGGGACTAACAGTGGGACTAGTCAACAGTTTAGTGACATACAAATATTCATTTAGTGACTAAAAGTAGTACTAGTCTTTGTTTGGATTGTAAATTATTTACCAAATTTTATTTACTTCTATCATCAATACATTTTCTAACTATTTTTTTATTTTACATATATCATATAAAAAAAGTTATACAGCTATTTTTTTTAAATTGCTCAAATAATCTATTATCTAAACAGATGTCATTTGCTCTAAATAGATTATTCTGTTCATGAGCAAATAACACTATATCAAAATTACCTGCAAAAACATTACAAGCCACTCAGAAAATTTATATAATAGGAATATTAGCCACAAAACTTAGGCCCACTTGGACCACTCCTATTTGAATCATGTGTATCTATATTTTTTCATCACACCTAAAAGGGTTAGAATTACTTCCAACCCTTAAACTTTGGAACTCTGAAGTGTAAGCCTTCAAATTTATGTCCTTGATTTCATCAGAATTCAACAGTTTGTCTGCTCAACTCCCATCTAGTCTTCCTCAATTAATGACCCTAATGTAGGATGCGATCAACAAGGAGTTAACATGAAACGAATTATCAACTCTGAAGGCTTAGAGATGACAGCGAAGGTAGGAGTGTTTAAATAAAGAACGAAGGCCAAAACATCATCCTATCTTTGTGGCGATTAAGATCAGGAACTTCCATAATTTCAGCTAGAAAGCTATTCGAATTTGATTGAGTAGCTAAACATCTTAGTGCTGTGAAACAACATCCATGTTTCAAAATTTGAATGCTCCGAGGTGGGAGTGATCATCAAGGGGTTTCAAAAAGGGTTAAAAACAAAAAAGTCCCCTATGGTATATCTAATACATAGAAAAGCCCCCGTGATTTCAAAACATACAAAATGACATCCGATGTTTTGAACTAAATTGTAAACTAACGGAATTCGTTAAACTTAACGAAATCTGGTAAACTTAACGAAAAACTTAACAGAATCCGGTAAATTTAACGGTAAACTTAACGAAATCCGGTAAGTTTAACGGCTTAGACCGTCATTTTCGTTAAATTCAACGAATTCTGTTAGTTTACAATTTAATTCAAAACATGAGGTGTCATTTTGTATGTTTTGAAATCATGGGAGGCTTTTTTGTGTATTAGTTATAACACAGGAGGCTTTTTTGTTTTTAACCCTTTGAGAAACGAAGATTAATTTAACAATGTTTAATTTGTGTATGGTAGCAGAAAGATGGCCATCATGGTCATCACATCGGTCTCTTTAAGCCGACTCCTGAGTGAGTCTATGAGCTCACTCATTTCATTGCTAGATGGTTTAAAAATGCACAACTTGTGCTTAGAAGTCATATAGGCCAAAAGGTTTTGAACACGAGGAAATAAGGAATGATAACTCGGATATTGTTTTCCCAGCTGCTGCCAACTTACTTCAATGGTTCAGTTTGCGGTTGTTCAACAAAAATCATTTCCACATTTCTTCAAAAAGATAATTCAACTTTGTTCTCACAAGATGAATTTATACTCCAAACATTAAACACAAGCATTCTTCCAGTAAATTCAAAGCGTGCAACAGTTATGATGTATGCGGAAAAATTGTTAAAAAGCTACTTGCAGTAGGAAAATAAGAAATTTCAAATAAACAGAAGAGACTCATGAAATTGGTTCTGCAGTGACCATTGACCAAAGTAATGAAATTGAAAGACCTTTCATGCCGTAAAGGCAGCATATGCAACATTAAGCCAGATGTCAGTGCAGTTTAGTCATAGAAATACAGAATAAAGATCAATGAAGCATATGCAATAATCATATCTCATCCACTTCAGAAATGTGACAAACCTGAAAACCATATCTGCTGAAGTGCAAGTTAGAATTATCTTTGTTGTAAATGGAGACAAAGCTGTTCTCTCACTCCAAGCGCAAGGAAGACGATTCTTCGAAAGTTCCAGAACACAATTCTCCCTAGATTTATTGAATCATAAGATTGACCAGATATCAAGTCAGTACATGGATCTAAAGGGAAAAACAAATATGGAAGATCTATAATGAAAGAAAAGGTATATCTTAAAGATGTCACATTCAACCAAATCTCATGTCAAAAGGTCGCGCAAACAAAAGTCCTATACCTGCAGCACTAGTATAGATGTGACTACTTTTAAGTAATCTGGATCCTCAGTCTTTATGTGCGTAACCATATAGGTGCGACACTCTTTAAATTTAGTTGGGATCTAAGATGGGCTCCTTTAAAAGGGTGTAAATTCAGACTTGCAAATTGTATAAAAGTGAACAAATTATCAACAAAGTGATTAGCAGCTTTAAAAGTGACTTTGTACATTTAAGCATATCACAATTTGTTTTCGTTTTGCCTATTTACACACAGTTTTCTATGTTAAAGTGAATGTCAACTCCAATAAAAATCTAACACTTTATTAACCTGCCTTCTATATTGCATTTGCCAAAAAAGATAAAAATAAAAGAAAGAGAAGAAGAAATTCTTTCTTCTACTTATATTCAGTTAGTTTAAATTTAGGGTAAAATACACAGAACCCCCTTATGGTTTCGCGAAAAGACACCTTACCCCCCTATCATTTAAAAACCTACACATAAACACCCTAAATTTCATAATTAAAGTGGAAATTGACTTCTTAACCGGTTGAATTACCGGCTGTAGGTCGAATACCCAAAATACCATCTGCCAATAATACTATGTGCGTCCACCTATGTGCAGCAGCCAGTGGGAGGTTTTGTGATGCGTTGTATATAACACAGCATTTGTCAAGGGACGGGTGTGGGTTTGTGCGTGGCATATTGGGTGCTGTTTTTTTTTTCCTTCCCACTCAGTTGTAGTATTGTATATATCTTCTTCTCATCTTGGATGGTAATGAGATGGCATGGGTCTTTGCCATTTTCTGTCGTTTACCAATTGCCCTATGGCCGTCGTCTGGCTCTCCCTTCAAACTCTTGGAGTCATTCATCAAGTTTTACAGACGTCGTCTTCTTCCTGAGGATTACTTTCCCTTCGCTGTCCCCAGCTGACCCTCCACGACACGCGCAGACAAAAATGAGGCTGTGAGGCCAGAAAATGACCGCTCAACAAGTTTTAGTTCTTTTGTACTTGGACAAATCCTTTCTTTACTACTGGTCAGTCTAGCATACAATTTGTTCAGAACACAAGTCTTTTCTTTTAGCATGGCGACTTGCATTTCTTTGCAAAAAAAAAAAAAACAGAAAATGGGACAACAAAAATCTATTTTTCTTCGGTGGGAAACAGAAAACAAAAATCTAGTTTCTGGGCTTCACCAAGGGAGCTGTTTGCCAAATTTTAACACAACCAGGATTGCCGGAAATCTTATTGCACAGTTTCCAGCCATTGATTTATATACTATCCGGGCTGGTGAATCCGCAAGTTTTCGAAGCACCTCAGTGTGCAAACAACAAATTCCAAACTCAAGTCGATGCCTATTCCATCAGATTGTTCTCTCATTCAAAATCTTCTCCACCATTTTGAATTTTCTAGCATTTGACTCCACACCATTGATGGTTTAGGCCCACACTTGAGTCAAGTTGTTTTTTCGTTCGTAGCAGCCCTGTTTAGTGCTTTGGATGATGGAGGTCGGACTGGAGATCGAACCCACTGCCAATATCCCTACCTCCCTTTCCTTCAACCTGCTGGGGCCAAAAGGCACATGCCTCAAACCCCATTTCAAACGATCACCGCCAAGCACAGTATCCTGTCAACAAAAATGCGAAATAAGGATCAAAAGCTTGTCAAATAAAGCATGCCCCCATGTCTTAGGATTAAGATAAAGCAGAGAAGTCGCACTCTTACGCCAAAAAAATTATATTCCTTAAAATACTTTGGAAGTAAGCAAACTTTTTTTACATGGCGATGGCGTGAGGGAGTTTGATGCTGATGTTGGCTATGTTTGCTGCTTTGTGTTTGGAAAAAGTAGATAAAACCGCTTTCATGGAAGAGGAAGACGAAAATGGGCACTACGGGGCAATTGAGGTCCCATGCAACGTAGAAAAGTGGTGACTTCGTGAAAGCTTTTCCATTAGAACTTGGAAGAATTAACAAAACCCAAATTTCTCGTATGAGGACAGATTTGATAGCTGATCTACTCCCCAAGATTTTGAATGATCTATGGGTGCTACGTGTAATGAACAATAGCAGTATCTCCAGCTCTGGACAAACGTCAATGGACAAACTTTCAAGCTCAATTAGAGAGACGCGTTGACAAGGATGCAATCACAAAGCTCAACACCAGACAAAGTGGTGGTAGAGACGCCAACAGCAGTTGCGGCCCGATACGTTGAATTTGCATCAAACTTTTCGTTTCGATGGATCAAGGTTCAAAGAATATCGGAGACTAATTTAGGAAGATTTCCTCAATATGTAGGCCAGGTAGCGCCAGCGCAAGAAAGAAGGATAGTAGTATTGGAGTTGTTTTCTGGGGGGTGGGTGCTGACCTCCAAGAACAAAGTTGCAAATTAAAGCAGCACGCCAATAGAGTTTCATGCGTCCGATTTTTTGGTCAGTGGGAAGCTGAGGTGCTGACCACGCTGCCGAACTTGGATTACTATTGAAACCACCCTCCATCTCTTTCATTTTTGGCCTTTCTCCGCCTCTTTTAACTCTGAATCGATCTGGTTACCGGTAACTCAGTCGGTTATAGGTCAATTTCCACTTTAGTTATAAAGTTTAGGATGTTTATGTGTAGGTTTCTAATAGGGGGGTAAGGTGTCTTTTCGCGAAACTATGAGAGGGTTCCGTGTATTTTACCTCATGAATTAAAGTCTAAAGATTTGACTGCTTACTCCAACCATAGCAAGTTATGCAAATGAAGCAAGCCAATCAGATTATATGCGGTAGTTATTAATTCATTTTGGACTGCACAATATCATGTCTTTCTTTTCAAATTTCCATGTATCATAGAAGACAGTCATTTGAAATGTATCATGCACTAAAGTTTGGGGACTTTTATGTGCCATTTTGTTGTCTGATGTTTGCAATTTTACTTGCTGGATATTCCTATTATATGACATCATACCCCAAAAAAAAAGTAAATATCTATTAATAGTCTAAGGCATTTCTTTCACAAATGTAATAGCTCCATCCATGTGGCCTAGGCCCTTCGCATTGAAAACTACAGATGTATAGAGGATCAGACGATCAAACTGAAGGAATCTTTAGACGCATGGAAATTCATGGAGTCTCAAATTTATAAGGTGAAATCATAAAGCATATAAGAGATAAATACCTGTTCGGTTAATTGGGATGTGTCATCCCACATATAAAATGCAACCAAGTATAGGATAATATAGGATGATTAATTCAATTCTGTATCATCCCATGAACCAAACGGACCCTTATTTCTTAGGATAACTACATCGTTTTAAGTACACACTTCAGAACAATCACTCATCCTTATAATTGTTGAATTAACTATCACATCTCCAAAATAAATTGTTACTTTAAAACACTTTTTTGACACAGTTGAACCCTTTTAGAATACTACTTTCTTACAAAAAAATAATCTTTTTATTAGTTGCACACAAAAATGATCTCAACACCTTTTTTGCATCAATAACACATTTCTCAATCACTTTTTTTATCTTACATATATCACAATAAAAAAAAAGTGTTACAATATTTTTTTTCTAAAAAAATTATCTCAAATAATCCACTATTTAAACACACTCTGGGTGTGCCCTCAAGCACTAGTGTATATGAAATTCAACTTTACAATTGTGGGGTAAATGCCCTTAAATCATCTCTAGCTTTTGAGTCAAGCCATGAGGGGAAACGGTGTTCCCATTTAAAACCATGTTTGAGTTTTGCGGCAAACTTTGAAGAGGCTCTAGTAAAATGAAGAGTCAATTTTTTGCTTCTGTCCGGGTCGTTCACAATGACGTAGTTTGCTCTTCCCATCAAATAAGTGGAGTTCGACTTATGCATCGAGTTACTGTTCTGACTGGATTACTTTGATATCGAGCTTTAAACTAGTCCAAACCATATTAGTCATTCAGTTAGTCCATGTTGGACCATAGATTTGTGCAAATTATATTTACTTGCTATTGAGCCACACTCGATGCGTGTGCTCCTTATTCAAAAATATTATTATTTATTTGAATCAAATAAATAGTGTAAGTAAATAGAACTAACCTTTAAAATGCATGGACACGATGCTTTTAGACTTACGTGATTCTTTAAAAGTAAAAGCTAAACATTAAAATGTGCCAATTAAAATAGAATTACTATATATAAAGCCAAAGGGAGGTGTTGGTGTAGACAAAATCTATCACTTAATGTTTTGCCCAATATACCCTTATTTCTTAACCCATTTCCCTACAACCACTCCATATCCTTACAAAGTTACAATTGTTGAATTAATTGTCACTTCTCCAAAATAAATTGTCTCTTTAAAACACTTTTTTGGCACAGTTAAAACACTTTTAGACTAATAAGTTTTAACAAAAATAATTCTCATTTTAAGAGCTTTTGATTAGTTACACACATACTGGATCTGCCCTCAAACACTAGTATATATGAAATTCAACTTTACAATTGTGGGGTAAATACCTTAAATCATATCTGGCTTTTGAGTTAAGCCATGAGGAGAAACAATGTTCCCATGTAACATCATATTTGAGCTTTGAGGCAAACTTTGAGAGGCACTAGTAAAATGAAGAGTCAATTTTTCGCTTCTGTCCGGGTTGTTCAAATACTATGACTTAGTTTTCTCTTTCCATCAAATGAGTGGAGTCAGACTTATGAATCGAGTTACCCTTATGACAGGGTTAGTTTGATATTGAGCTTTAAACTAGTCCGAACAATATTAGTCATTCAAGTAGTCCATGTTGGACCCTAGCTATGTGCATATTATAATAACTAGCTATCGAAGTACACTCGTTGCCGGTGAACAAAAAAAATAAAAAAAAAAAGGTACACTCGTTGCGTGTGCTCCTTGTCTAAAAATATTATTAATTGTCTGAATCAAATAAATAGTGCAAGAGAATGTATCTAACCTTTTGGATGTACAGGCACGATACTTTTCGGCTTGTCATGATTCTTCAAAGCAAAACCTAAGCATGAAATTGGCCAATTAAAATAGATAAATAAACCATAAATTTGGAATTTAATGTGTAAATGTATTGTGTATATTTTGTGTGTTAAAAGGAAAGAGTACAATAATTTGTTGCAAATTTAGAAGGTCAAATGAAAAGTATATTAAGTTATGAAGTATTAAAGTTGCAGTAGACATAGAGAAAGACGATACCGTGGTTGTGGTGTAACTTAGGCTTCAACTTTGACCCTTTAATGCTTGCAATGCCTTGAAGCCTTTAGGAAATGAGAAAAAATTGAGGTAAAAAAAAAATCACAATGGATATTCCGGTTTTCAAAAAAAAACTTTGACTTAGTGCAGAAGAATAACCATCATTGAACTTACTAGTTATTATGGAGAAAATTTTAAGAAAATAGGATCGAGTGCAGAAGAATCTGGCAAAGAAAGAAAGACTATTAAGCAATAGTTTAGGAAGTTAAAACAATCGCGGGAATCTATTGTGTCCCAATGATGCAAGTCTAAAAGGGAGTAATAGTAATTTAGTGGGATAAGTAAAGGAGGCCGTGGATATTGGATTAAAATAGTTTTGGATGGGTAGTAATTGAGTAGGAGTTGAACAAATTTACTGTGGGTAATGTATAATATGGATAAATTTGGAAATACATATAGTTTTGGCTGAGTAGTCTTTGAGTAAGAGTTGAATAAATTTAATTAGTGTAGATAATCGATAATATAGATAAATTTGAGAATATATAAAGTGATACGAAATGTAAATTTGAGAATATATAAAGCGACAGGAAATGTTTACACCAAACAACACGAAGCTTTGTTATTGCAGAGATAGTTATTAGGATTAATTACATTTATCTCTTAGCCATATTACTAAAGAAAAATCCTATGGTTTAACCAAAAAACAAAGAGCACCCTCATAGTAACTTTCGTTAGGTCTGATGGAGATGGTAAAAAGTCAATAATGCCATCCGATTGTTGTGGAATTGTGAATTGAGAAAAACATATAAAATCCTAAAAGTCTGCTCACCCATCTTTTGTATTGTCCGCACTTCAGGCGGATCTTATTCCATTTTAATAAAACTTTTTGCCTTTTCTATCAAAAAAATCATGGTGACTTACCCATAATCAGACGCTACCACCCCTTTCTCTAGTCTTCCCTTCCTCTCCTCCGCTCACCTTCATGTTTCAACATGAAAAAATTGTAAACAATCCTTTCTGAATAGAGATGATGCAACGGAAACAAAGGAAAGAGATAACCGAGTTGTATTTGCTCCAAATGGAGAACAGTACATGGTTTAGGATCTCATCTTTAAAAACCAAAAACCACCTTAAGCATCATCATAGCATGACCTCAATTTGCCTTCGTTTTTACAGCAATTATTTAAGGAATAAAAACCCAGAAAAATGGCCCTGCTCCCTCTTGTAAATTTTTTTAAAAAGAAACAACAGAAAGATGACCCTTCTCTCTTGTAAAATATGATATCTCATCAATAACATTGAAAGGGAATGATAACTTGGGTTGATTGGCTTGCAAGTAGATTTTTTAGGGCTCAGTTGGTAGAACTGTCACGACCCCACCTCCCCCCAAGGCGAACCAGAGGGTTCGGCGGGCCGCCTGCCCGGCTCTCGCCGGGACTCAGTCGTTCACTACAATCCTTAAATGAATTACAAAATATATATATCAAATATACATCAAAGGTTCCCTAACTTTACATGAGAGAGGAAGTTGTAGAACACCTTAGCTTCTCCAAAAAACTTCACCAAACAACTCACTAGCACCTAATGGAAGGATTTTATGGAGTAGAAACTAGTTCAAGCAAGTGTTTTGGATGATTTGAGCTAGAGAATTGTCAAACTTTGAAGAGGTTTTTCTTCCTTCTTTGCTAGAGAGAGAATCGGCCAAGAGGTTGAAGACAAGAATGAATTTTGTGTGATTTTTGAGATATTTAAGCAATTGGTCAAAAGTCAAGAAAATGAATAGTAAGTCATAAGCTATTTCCAATACAATGGTGACACTTGTCACCTTCATTAATGCAATCCTATCTTTTCTTTTTCCTCTCACATCAATCACTTCACATCCTCTACTTATCTCTTAACACCCGATAAATTTCACACAGTATCCGGAATTTAACCTAATTGGTCGAATTTTTCCGAACTTTTCGCCCTAGTGGGTCCCACATCCAAAAATACGCTTTTAATTTCTCAAAAACTAACCGATACTAGAAAATCATTTTAAAATTATATTTGCTCATAAACTTTATCTGGAGAATTTTTCTAATAAAGAAAATGAAGAAAAGGCGGGCGATTAAATAAAATAAACCCTAGAAAATTAGAAAATTTCCGGGTTCTCAAACTCATTTTTTTTTCGGGGCATCACAATAACTTTGAGGAAATTGTTTCGCTAACTGTTACTTGACATTCCTCAAAGATAGGGGCTGAACTTATGGATTGAGTTGGGGGTGGTAGATTAGACAAAAGATGATATGGATTTTGGAAGAACGATGTTATGTTATTCGGGAACCGGGGAAAAATAATGTGATGGTAAAGAAGAAAAATCTGTATGTAGCAGAAGGGTGTTTTGGGACTATTGAGTTTCTTTTTTTTGTTGGCGTTAGCATCTTCTTTAACGTCCTATAACAAAGAAGGGTGTTTTGGGACTTTTATTTTTTTTTTTGGTTGGCGTTAGCATCTTCTTTACCGTCCTATAACGGTAGGGGAAATCTAATAAATTTCTTGACAGTCAAACGAGTTGACTGCTATTTGGTCAAACTACAAGGTTTATATGATAATATGGCAATACCTCAAGAGATAAATAAAATTAACCCTACTTATTATTAGGGATAATTTCAGAAACCTCCCCTGAGGTTTTTGTCAATTGCACTTGCCTCTCCTCAACTTCTGAAAATATCACTTACCTCCCTTATTTGAGAAACTTGAGTAATTTGTCAGCCCAAATCAGAAAAAGGTGGATTAAAATACTAGTATCAAGAAAGAGAAAGAAATTTAATCCCACAAATGCCCTTTTTATTTCCTACAACATGTTATTTTAATAAATGTTTTAAGTAATTGGGTGGTAGGGATACAAAATCGAAAAGTGTGGGGGTGTTCGTGAAAATGAAGAAGTATGTGAAAGTTGTCATCCAAAAATTCGTACGGCTCCAAGAGTGGTGATTCAATGCAGCTATTATCATTGTCATCCAAGAATGTGATTCAATGCAAAATGATTAATGCATGAAGAATTTAAATACCAACAAAACCAAAAGTAGATAAGAAGCCACATAATATATTGTGCAAAATCGAGAATCCAACATCATATGATAAGTACTAGCTATTGCAATCCAAACCTGGACAAAACACCATCTAAGTGTACTATTGCAATTAGATGGTGAGGATTGCATACTGCTAACATAGTTCCAAGTGCATGTCCAAAAGTAATGAGTGGGCAGCAAATTTGAGATGGCATCCACGAAGCACAACCCAACAAAAGTTACATTGAGTTTTAGTAAGTAATATAATAAGAGTTAATCGTGCTCTCATATGTAATAATTCCATCAATTGGAAGAGGTAACTTTCAAGATTACTCAGAATCTCATGCTGAAACTATTGGTAAGACTTTGACTGTCCATATTGGCAATAGCTTCAATGCTTACATAGGCTTGAGTTTGGGAATTCTGATTGGTATTAGCTGCAGAGGCTGATTGTGCATTAGCAGAAGCATTTCCCTTTCCTATTTTGGAACTTTTACCAGTAGAAGGACCAACCATTTGAGAAGTTCTTCCTCTCTGGAAAACACAAAAGAAACTTATATGTAGAAACTTCATGACTTCTTTTATAGGATCAGGAATTTTCTCAGATTCAGAATCAGAATCTGGAACAATATCATCATCTTCATTTTCCTCAATATCAGAAAAGTTTAAGTCACTGCTGTCACTGGATGCAAGGGACACTCGATCATCATCTGAGCCATCTTCTTTATCACTGCCCAAATGATGTTTCCATGACTCATCAGAACTAGAATGATAATACTCATCATCATCCCCAGAATTTTGAAAGTACTCAATCTGTCTTCCAGCATTATTATTAATTCCCAAGTTCTCTTGGAAAGATTGACCATTTAAATTGTTACCAACCTCATTAGGTATAATATCCATGTCAAGGACAAACAAATTGATTACAAGTTCACTCTTATGAACTTTGAACATTTCCTTCACAGATTGATCATCAATGATATCTGAGGAGGCTCACCTCGGCCATCCCGCATGCCCGAGGTGAACTCACCTCGTCCCTCATCAGAGCTCGTCCGCGTCTCGGGGTTATCCCTTAAGCCCGGCCGGATCCCTAGTCTACCGTGCAGGTGACCTCGGCACCTCCACCTCAGCTGCACGCTGATGATGTCAAGCCACCTGACATCACCTGGGACCAGTGCTTTATCTGAAAAGCACTGGAGGCACTTAATGGCACCTGCACCATACTCTCCGCCATCATACCCAGAAGGCTACAGTGTCAGAGCCAGGCCGCCTGACAGGGAGCAGAGCCGTAATGGCAGGACATGGGTCCCACCGGCATAAGACCTCCGTCCTGCCCTCCACTCTCGTTCTATAAATACCCCACACACTCCCAACAAGTAAGCACACTGTTCATTCTCATATACTATTATCTTTCTCGTTCTCATACTAACTTAATCGTCGGAGTGATACCAGGGGAGAAGCCCCGCCATCCACTTCGGACACGAGGATACCCCTCACTTCATCTCAGAGAGGTCTGATTTAGGTCGGTCCATCTATCCACCAAAAATCACCTCTTCAATATCCATGCTACCTATAGCTTTTGAATTCCATATCTCATGTGCAGCAATAGATTCACATTCTCAGGCATGTCACTCAATGCCTGCTCAGCAACATCATTCAATGGTTGCATGTAAGAATATCTTTGATGATCTACATTTGGAATTCTAGTTTTCTTCCCCATGTAGTGGACAACAATATCATGAGCAGCAAGAGTTCCCATCCTGTAATTTCAACATTAAGATATTGGTAATCAAAGACTAATACAGCATGAACACACTTAATAAGAGATTTCAGTAAATGAGAGATTTTAGAAAGATCATTCTCAAAAACTCAGATTTTGTCAATATCAAATGAATTACTTAATAAGGCTTCATTCTTAAACTGGTGTACACGTAGTACTACACTTGGTAACTTGAACAAACATGACACACATGAAGAGCATCTGAACATACATGAAATACACAAAGAAATATCACCTGATAAGCATTATCGAAGCAACACATAAGCTTAGGAATCTTAGAAATCATGTAACTACTATACGTAGAGTAGAACAACGTGCCTCTTCCAAGCTATAGTAGTTTCATCCTTGTCACTTTATTGCTGCAAAACTACTTATATCACTTAAAAGAGCCATTTATTCACATGAAAACTACAAAACTCCATTCATTAGTTCTATAATGTCACAACATTATTTTGCTTTTACTACCGACTAGAGAAAATCTGTCATAATCTGCACAAATCAGTTGCTCTGTAGTTTATTTGTTAAAGAATAACTTATTTAATGTAGATGATATTTATTGACATAACAAACATTATATTTTCATCATCACAACCAAAAACTCAAAACTTTCATGCATAACTAAATCTAAACAAGCATAACCTTATCATCATCAGAATCTAAAACTCAAAGTTTTCATGGTAAACTAACCTAAACAACATGAACTAAGTATGATCATAAAAATAGTTTATGCAAAATGCCTTGTAAAAGCATAGTAATCGAAATTTCTAACCTCTGTTGCTGTGAAGATTAGCAGTGATTCAAGGAAAAATTGATTGTCTCACATCTTTATGTCTCAAACCTTCCTTCCAGAAATCTTTCTTTCTCTCAACTCTCAACACAATAGTAAAGATGTGAGTAATATAAAGGAGATATATGACAAGACTACATAATTGTCAGATTATGGCGCGATTGGAAGTATTGCTTTGGCGCCAATTCCTCTCTTATCGTTCAAGACTCTGGTTTTCTTCTTTTATTTTCAAATTTAGTCCTAAAAATATGTTATCTAAATTACGTATGTTATTCAGTGCAAATATTAAGGGTATAAGAGTCATTATGCAGCAACTTATGTCAGCAATGGGTCCCAGTTCACAGCCAAGGGAGGTAGGTGATATTTTTAGAAGTTGAGGGGAGGCAAGTGCAACTGACAAAAACCTCAGGGGAGGTTTCTGAAATTATCCCTTATTATTATCTATATGTATCATTTATATTAATGTATATATAAAAATAAGGAGAGCAACCAATACGGTATTAACGAATATGTGCCATTTTATGTATTTTCAAGAAGAATTTGGCTACACTCGTTAAGAGATGTCTCGGGTGTAAGTTTTTTGAAAGAATCTATATCTATATAAATTTGAGAAGGAACTTTCAGTATGATTAATTTTTTTTTTTTAAATATAACCTGTGTTCTTTTATTCCATGCAACCAAAATGTACATGACGAGGGGGGGCCGAACCTTACCCTCTGCGGATTCTAAAATTACATACCCCTAATTTGTCCAACCGCACCAGACCCTTGGGTCGGGCAGGCAAACTATTTAGCGAATTGAACACCATGCATGGCTGAAGTGGTGTAGCCAGTGACGCCAATGTGTCCGCCACCATGTTACCTTCTCGAAAACAATGATTAATGGAATGGAGCATAAGAGGGAATGACCGGATTTTCCGTACCACCGCCCGAATTGACGGGGGACCCACCACCGAAGACACCAAAATAGACCACAACACCCTTGAATCTACCTCCACCACAACCCTCGTCACCCCCTTCTGCGCACAAAGCTCCAGGCCGGCACACAGCGCCCTTGCCTCAGCCTGAAGAGCTGTCAAGCCCCCATAGAACTCCGCAAAGGCTTACACGGAATTGCCATCGGGGTCGCGAAGGATACCACCCCCACCGCTCCACCCCGCTTTGTCCTTAGCAGAACCGTCCGTGTTTAATTTCACCAAACCTATGCTTCCAACTCTTCAATTTTTTTTATAGAATTTTGATTTTTTTAAAATTGTTATATATCCTTTCATACTTTTTGAATTCAAAAAATTAATATTTTGATTCGTACTATGCACATTTTTATATTTTAGTTCAAAATAATGTGCATACTTATATATTGTAGTACATGATAGAGCATATGGAAAAGATTAAAAATTTCAAAGAAGTATATGCTTAACATGTAAAAAAAAAAATTACTTCATGAGCACAAAATGGACTTTCTGAATTTTAATATCTTAAATAAGTTGAAACCAAAATTTGTTTGCGTATTGTCTGTTAATATACGATACGAATTTGAATAAAATAATTTAATTTATAATGATTTATATGATAGAGCAATTGTAAACATTTTTATCAATAGCCGACAAAAGATATCATATTGTATACATATATAAAAAATTATAATATAAAAAACATAAATTATTACTAATTCATTTTTCTTGATTTTAGAGAAGATTTTTCTCCCATCTTGTACTCCTAAAATTGTTGAGTTTTTATAGAATAGTGTTTTTCATATACTTTAATATATATTTCAAAATTTTTTTGGTAAGATATGTTGTTAGTGTTTTCAGAATTATTAAAACTATTACTCTGTCTATCTGCTCTTACTTGCCAATTGGCCATCCGCTGCCTCCTGTGACTTTAACACGTCTTACCATGGTGCCATCCTTCTTATCATTTTTTGCCATCTTTGTCATATTCCCATAATTTCCTTCTTCTTCCCTCCTCTCTTCGCACAACTTTGTTGTTTATTTCCCTTCTTTGACTTTTCTGCCACTATTTAATTCCGCATCATTCTCTTTCCCCCTACCTCTAACTTCCTATTCTCACCACTTAATTTCTAATCCCTTTCCACTCATCATTCTCCCAAACCCTTGGATAGCTTCCTAACCTTTGTCCCCTACGGCCATCCTCCTCCATTTCCTTTTCCTCTACTTCTCCTTTTTTCTTTACCTGCCCTATCAGACTAAAGTAATATTACAATTTTTTATTTGAGATACATTATGTTATAAAAAATTTATAGTTTTCTTTTATATACTTATAAGAATTACATACATACATGTGTATGTATTAATTGTGATTGGCATTTCTCATATCTATTGGTCTGAGAGTCCCAATTTTTTCATTTTTTTATTCAAAATATAACTTAACATATTGTTGATGTTACACTATTATAAAGTGAATTTGGTGAGTAAAATATAAAAATGAAAATTCAATACAAAAGTATAAAAACACCAACTTTGGTTATTTTTTATATAAATTTTGAATTGAATGATTTCAAATTTTCAAGGGAGAAGTTGAATCCATATTCAATCCCCAAATTCAAGAGTTAAATTTTGAAGTAAAAGAAAAAATTTCCATAACCTGCAATTTGGTTTTACACTTAAAATATACATATATTTGTACTTTCAAAATAAAATTGAAAAAATAAAATTTGAAGCAAAAGAAAATCATAACCCGCAATTTTGGTTTAACATTTTTACAATATAGTATTGGTATCTAAAAATGCAAACAAAAAACGGATAATATCCCTCAACTAATACTTCAAAAAAAATTATATAAAAATGACATAGCAGTTACATATTTACATAATGAAGAAAACGATAAGAATACATAAAATAATCAATAATACCTACAGCTATTTTTAGCATTTGGGTTTATACTCTTATTCAAATTTAATTAGGGTCAAATTTGGATCAAATATGTACAAATTAAGTAGATGCAGATTAGAGTCAAATGGTCTATATTTTTCCCTTAAGCTGTATCATTATTTTTTAAATTTTTGGTAGAATTAGTGTTGTTTTATAATTATTTTTCATCAAAAATAAATATTTCAAATAAAAACTTTCATATCTAAAGGCTAGTAGTACTTTGTTCTTCAGCTAATGATTTCATATTTTTGGTTTCATGAATAGTATCATTCTTGATTTTTTAAACCATGACCAATGATTATTATTTCCTTTTTATTTTCTATATAATTTGCCCTCGTACTTAGAATTACTAAGTTGAAGGGTAAAATATTATTATTTACTTTTTTTTTTTTACTTTTAGTAAGTTTGATAATGTTTCCTTTTTATTTAGCCTCACATTAATAGACTTCAAACAATATTCCTATGTAAGTAGAACCAATTCTTACTGTTTGAATTCAAAAGGCATAAAAGGATATATAAAAATTTTAAAAAATCAAAATTGTATAAAAAAAAAAAGAATGAAGAGTTGGAAGCATTCTGAGTTAACCATACTAAAACGCGCTATAAGTGTTTATTTAAGTTAGATCATACGTTTCCCTAACATGGGGCTAATCACGCTAGTTACCACTATTATCAACAAATTAAACAATTATAGATTTAACTAGTTAATATGCCAGTAGATTATTAGATTAATTCGAATATCGAACCCTTGACATTCAAATAACAAAACAATTATAAGAAATTAAATCAGAAAACATACGAATACCAATGAATTAAAAGAACTAAATATAAATCAATTCGATTTCACATATGTTTGGAACCTCAACTTCAAGTTGAGTTTTGACTAGAAAAGAAAATTTAGTTGTTCATCGTTGAGAAAAATCCAACGCAAAAGTATGAACAAGTGCTAGGGAGATTCGGCAAAAAGGAAACGGGAAAGCGTCTTATTCTTCCAAGCAAAGAGATACGATCCCTTTTTCTCCCTTGGAAGTACTATTCAACTAATAAAGCTAACCGATCTTTCTCCTATTTGATGTCCTACTTTGTAGCTATGAATAATAAAGCATCTTTCCTGATAAGAAAAGGAAACTACAAAAAACAATATCCCATGCTTTCTAATCAAATACTATAACTAATAAAGATATCTTCTAAATCTTCAGCCAAAATCTACTTAGATTTTGACTCGAACTAGAAAACCTCTACGTGCAGGAAAATCTCAAGTTTCCCTACATGCAGGAAAATCTCGAGTTTCCCGGACTTAACCATAGGTCTTGACCGTGCCCATGCTAAACTGGTTAAGTGTTTTCTCGAAAATCACATTTTTTTAACTATTCTTTGCTCCACTCTTCTACAATTAACACAAATTACCAACTATGAATAGAATCTACTAATTAATACAATATTTGGTTAAAAATCAAGGAAAAATATTCACAAAAGTACTAACAAAATGCACCCTATCAACTACCTTTATTGTACAATAACAACAATTCAGTTAATGCTATTATCAACCCAAGCAATTCCATCAAGTCGAAAGACATCGATCATTATGTATTAGATTTCTATACTCAGTACCATGTTCTAAATTTGAGTCATTTGGGGGACTGTTGGAATTTCGCTTCAAATTTAGATAGATGTCTTTTCATATTTCCTAGAGGTTCATTCATGTATTTGCATATACATGTACTTAAAGATTCATATCTATTCATTCTATATTCATTTACTTCTGGATTCATGTACCTCTTACAATTTATTAGTTCATTCATGGAACTTCTAATTCATATAGATGTTAATGATGATACATGTATCTACATCCTAATGTTCCTATAAATAGAAAACTTGGAGTCTCAATTGAGTAGTGAACCACATTTTCTTCTTCCTTCTTAATCTTTGGTATCGAGTAATCCATTGAGCTCAAAGCCTTGTGTCAGGCTCTTCCAAAGTAGAATTGAGGAGGAAGTGTGGCCAGCAGATTCAGGGGAGATTTGAATGAATGAAAGAATAGAAAGGGAGGGAAGAGGGAGAGAGAGAGAAAATAAGAATTTGGGAGAAAAAAATTGTGAATGTATTCCTTGTTATCCAATCCATTACATTGTCCTGGATTTATACAATTCCAATGATGGATCCGAATCCAATTGACACAGAATTTCCGTGCAATGATCTGATGCTAACAAATTCAGTTATAACTAACTTTTAACAGCTTTTGGCTCCATAAGCTAATTACACTAACACCCCTAAAACTTTTGCTCCAATTGCAATTACGTCCCTGCTCCTAACATTACTCCACCCTTGAAAGCAGCCTTGTCCTCAAGGCTGAAACTCAGGAAATTGACTACTGATAAAAGATTGATCTTCCCACCATGCTTCCTCCTCTCCAAGCTGAAGCCATTTGATGAGATACTGGACCACAGGGACAGCATTTCGCATGATCACCCTCCTCTTCAAGACTGCAGCAGGTTGTAGGAGGCACTGGTCTTGACAATTAAATTCTGGTAGTGTAGAAGTAGTAATCTGATGGGGTCCCAACTTAGGCTTAAGAAGAGAAACGTGAAATACTGGATGTATTTTAGACCCAGGTGGAAGCCTAAGCTTGTATGCCACAGCACTGATCTTCTCCATTATTTGAAAGGGTCCAAAAAATTTTGCAGTTAACTTGAGATTTTTCCTGAGTGCCACAGTCTGCTGCCTATAAAACTGCAACTTCAGGAAGATCCAATCCCCCACCTCAAATTCCCTTTCTGTTCTATGTTTGTCAGCAAACAACTTCATCCTATTTTGAGCCTGATGCAGATGCTCTTTGATTCTCTGAAGCATTTGAGCTCTGGTTTGCAGCATGTTGTGAGCTGCTGGGATGATTGTGTCATGGTAGGGGCCTATGGGTAGTGACAGGGGCTTGTAACCGTATAAAGCTTCAAATGGCGACACCCCTAAGCTGGTGTGATATGCAGTATTATACCAAAGTTCTGCTAAGCTGAGCCAATGACTCCACTGAGTTGGACTCTCACTGGTCATACATCTCAGATAGGTCTCTAAACATTGATTTAACCTCTCACTCTGACCATCAGTCTCAGGATGGTAGGAAGAACTATAGTGCAGCTCAGTTCCAGCCATCCTAAATAACTCCTGCCAAAATTTACTGGTGAATATTTTGTCTCTGTCTGTTATGATGGATTCTGGTAACCCATGGAGTTTGTAGACATGATCCAGGAAGACCTGTGCCACTTGAGCAGCTGAGAATGGGTGGGAAAGTGGCATGAAATGGCCAAACTTTGTCAGCCTATCTATGGCCACCAGAATAGTGTCAAATCCCCTAGAGCAAGGTAGCTTTTCAATAAAGTCCATAGTGATATGCGACCAAGTTTGGGTAGGAATTGGTAGTGGCTGCAGTAATCCTGGATAGGGGACCCTTTCACTTTTGTTCCTTTGACAAACTTCACATTCCTGTATGAATTGTATGATCTCCTTCTTCATCCCTGGCCAGTGAAATATGCTTTGCACCCTCTGTATACATGCCCTCTGGCCAGAATGGCCTCCAATAGGGGATTCATGCAGAGCTTTGATTATTTTCTGCTTAATTCCCCTGCTATTCCCTACAAACAGCTTCCCTTTATACCTGAGTATCCCTTGGTTGAGCTGAAAATCAGAGTCCTGTGGTGTAGGATCTAGAAGCAGTTGACTCATTAATTCCCTGCACTGTGTGTCTTCAAAGTAACTGTCCTGCAACTCTTGCATCCAAAGAGGTTGAACCCCAGTAATGGCCATCAACTGTTGTGGTTCAGGTTGTAGTTGCCCCGTGGTCCTTCTAGATAAGACATTAGCAATAGTGTTTTCTGAACCCTTCTTATACTGAATCTCATAGTCCAAGCCTAGCAGCTTTGTTAACCATTTATACTGAGCAGTAGTGGTCAATCTTTATTCTAGCAAAAATTTCAATGACTTGTGATCTGTTCTGATGATGAAATGGTTCCCTACTAGATAATGCTTCCACTTGGTCACTGCAAATACTAATGCCACCAGCTCCTTCTCATAGACAGATAATCCCATGTTCTTGAGGGAGAATGCTTTGCTGATGAACGCTATAGGATAGCCCTCCTATAAGAGTACAGCTCCCATGCCTTGCCCACTTGCATCAGTTTCCACCACAAAGGGAATACCAAAGTTGGGTAGCCTTAGCACTGGAGCACTAATTATGGCCTGCTTAAGGCAATTGAAAGCCTTGTAAGATTCTACATTCCTGTCATAGGCATCCTTCTTCAGCAGGTTTGTTAATGGCTTACTGATTGTCCCATAGCCTTTTATGAAACGTCTGTAGTAGCCTGTGAGGCCTAGGAATCCCCTAAGTTCTTTAATATTTTTAGGAATAGGCCATGACTGTATGCACTCCACCTTACTCATGTCCATACTTACTCCTATCCTGGACACTACATGCCCCAAATACTCCACTTCTTGCTGGGCAAAAGAGCACTTGGATAATTTGGCATACAATTAGTTATGTTGAAGCACCTCCAGTACTTGTTTTAGGTGCTCCTTATGAAGATCCAGGGTAGCACTGTAGACCAAAATGTCATCAAAGAAGACCAGAACATACTTCCTTAAGAATGGTTCAAAAACCTGATTCATCAATGCCTGGAATGTTGCTGGTGCATTCGTGAGCCCAAATGGCATCACTAGGAACTCATAGTGTCCTTGATGAGTCTGAAAGGCTGTTTTGTGTGTATCTGCCAGCTTAACCCTGATCTGGTGGTAACCTGATCTGAGGTCAATTTTGGAGAAGAACTTGGCTCCATAGAGCTCATCCAGTAGCTCATCAATGTTGGGAATAGGATATCTGTCGTTGACTGTCAGGTCATTGAGATGCCTGTAATCCACACAAAAACGCCAAGTGTTATCCTTTTTCTTGACCAACAGCACAGGTGAAGCATAAGGACTATTGCTTGGCTTGATGATTCCAGACTTCAACATATCTGCTATTTGCTTTTCAATCTCTGCTTTCTGTGAATGAGGGTATCTATATGGTCTTATTTTAAAGGCTTGTGCTCCTGGTTTTAGGGGAATCTAATGATCCAATGGCCTGTTGGGGGGCAACTGAGTAGGCTCCTGAAATACTTCTGAAAATTGCTGCAAAACTGCAGTGATTGATTCTGGAACCCTTGGCTTCCTTGTGTCCTGTTCTTCATTTTGTGCTGAAACAGCACAACATCTCTTTTTCTCCTGCAGAAAGCCTCTGAGATCCTTCCTCCTAATAAGTTCCATGGTTGCATCATTAACTGCTCCATGCAATGTGACCACCTCTCCTTGATGGAACATGGAGATTTTTAGCTGATGAAAGTCAAAAGTGATGGGGCTGTAATTGTGCATCCAGTCTACCCCCAAAATAATATCCCAATCTCCTAGTTCCATGATCCTGAGGTCAAAGCAAAACTTATTATTCTGAACATTCCACAAGACCTTTGGACACTGAGCTCCACTGGTTACCAAGCTCCCATCCCCCATTGTGACCGTGAAAGGCTTGACATATTCGAAGGGAATGCCTTGTGCAGACACCAGCTTGTGGTGGATGTAGCTGTCACTGCTACCTGTATCCACCAAAATTTTGACAGGTTCCCCTGCCATCCGTCCTTGCAACATGATAGTATTTCGTCTGAGTGAGTCTTATAGAGCATTGAGTGAAATTTCAATTGGTTCTCCTGGATTCCCAGTCAGCTCATCCTGTTCCCCTTGAGCATCCTGGAATTCATTGTCCTCCTCCTCTTCATACAACATAAGGTTCAAGTGCTTCATCCTGCACTGATGTCCTACCCCAAATTTCTCCCCACACTTAAAGCACAGTCCATTACTCCTTCTGAACTGCAGTTCCTGTGGGGATAGCCTCTTAAATTCTGGACTCTTGTCTGGATTTTTGGGAGCTACCCTAGGTATGTTGTTCTGTGGTAGCTTGTGAGTACTGACTCCTCCATTGGCAGAGGTTGGATGCCTGTACATCCCAAACTTGGGTTCAGCCATCACCTTGTTGCCATCCTTGACTGTCCTGCCTTGTAACCTGAGAGCCTGTTCCTGCAAATGAGCTACCTCCATAACTCCAGAAAGAGTATTTGGCTTGAGCATTCTCACCATAGGTTTAATCTTCTCCTCGAGACCACTGGTGAAACTGGAAATGAAGTATTCCTCACTAAGGCTTGGATTCTGAATCAGCATTAATGTTTTTAACTCCTCAAACTTTTCCTGGTAGACCTCTACTGTACTCATCTGCTGCAGTTTGTTGAACTCCTCTACAATATCTCTACAGCATGTTCCTTTGAATCTTTGACAGAGCAGCTCCCCAAATTCCCCCATGTTAGCCTTGGTTTTTCTAATTTGATTCCCTGGAACCAATTATCAGCTCTACTTTCTAAAAACATCTCTACTACCAGCAATTTATGTTCCTCGGTTACCTTATTCAACAAGAAGTACTTGTTACATTTTCTGATCCATTCCCTAGAATTTTCCCCACTGAACATATGTAACTCAATCTTTGGAGGATTATAGCCAGGAATCTTACCCAAGAACTCGCAACTCCTAACTTCCTCATCTGCTCCCAAGTTCAGCCTCTGGTGTATGGGAGGTGTGGGTAGTAATGGTGTACGATCTCTGCCAGTTTTGCCTTCTTCTTCTGCACTCTTCTCCCTGCTCAGTAGTGTCTTCATCATTGAACTGAGTGCCTCAAACTTCTGATCCATGCCTAGCGCGATCGTATCCAATCTTTTGTCCCTGCCTGCCATTTCTTCCTTTACTTGTAGCTGTATGTTCTTCATATCCTCCATAACTTCTTGCAATTTGAGTTCCTGCTTCCGGAGATGATCTTCTAAGGTTTTGAAGCGTGTACTCTCTGCCATTGATTGATCCCTGAGCTGCCGAAGGATCGTCAGCTCTGATACCAATTTGTCAGGCTCTTCTAAAGTAGAATTGAGGAGGAAGTGTGGCCAGCAGATTCAGGGGAGATTTGAATGAATGAAAGAACAGAAAGGGAGGGAAGAGGGGGAGAGAGAGAGAGAGAGAGAGAGAGAGAGAGAGAGAGAGAGAGAGAGAGAGAGAGAGAGAGAGAGAGAGAGAGAAAATAAGAATTTGGGAGAAAAAAATTGTGAATGTATTCCTTGTTATCCAATCCATTACATTGTCCTGGATTTATACAATTCCAATGATGGATCCGAATCCAATTGACGCAGAATTTCCGTGCAATGATCTGATGCTAACAAATTCAGTTATAACTAACTTTTAACAGCTTTTGGCTCCATAAGCTAATTACACTAACACCCCTAAAACTTTTGCTCCAATTGCAATTACGTCCCTGCTCCTAACACCTTGTCTTGCGAGTCATGCAACCGAGGCTAGCCGTTGTGTCCAGGAAGGTGATCGCCCAGTGATCCATTTGCACCGTGGACACATTCCTGTGGGGGGTGAAATCACTCTCAAGGATAGTAAGGTATCATATGCCTCGACTTTCTTTCTAGTTGCCAAATATCCCAATGAGAGGTTGAAATTTGTTATTAAAATTATGATTAATTTCCCCTCTATTCTTGCCAAATATTGTTTTAATTATCGGATTCTATTTATATTTGGTGTTTTGTGTTAATTATAGGGCGTTGGAGCGAAATGTGCCAAAAAGGGGATAATTTCTCAACAATTGCAATCAAGCCCAGACAATTCGGGATTTACGTGCGGAAGTTTCCTAATTCGAGCCAAGTACCGAACATCCTTTGGTGAAAAATTTAGAAATCATTTTTTTAGCTGTAGGAATTGATTAGGAAATGTGAGACATTAGTTTGTTTGGATAGGAGTTTATTTGGATGATTTATTTGAGATAATTACTGTAGCACTTTTTGTGATGTGATGTATGTAGACACCAAATTTTTACTCGTTTTTGTTTTAATTATCTCAAAATTTTATCTTAGACATTTTTTAAGCATTTTGGACATCAAATCTTTTAATTTTATTCAATTTTGCTTATTTGTCTGTTAATTTTAAGATTTTTTTGGAAAAAAAGAGAATTGCTCACAAAAAAACATTCTTAAAATTTTTAGATTCAAATTAGGAAGGTTTGTTGTTTATTTTGTTAAAAAAAAAAAGAAAAAAAGAAGGAACCCGAAAGCGGGTTTTTGGCTTGTTTAAAAGGTTCTGAAGATAAAAATGCAGCTCCATTTTTTTCCAGTTTGTTTTCCGGGCCATTTTGCCCATTTTTTCTACTCCATCAGATTGGCATAGTACAAGGCCATCTGGCCTTTATCTTGAACCTCAATCTTATAAGGAACGGAGGCCATCCAATGGTGTAGAAATTAGCAGAAGGAAAACGCAGCAGCTGTGCACCGTGGATACTAGGTTTCGGGTGCTTATAAGAAGCCTGGAAATGAGATGGGATAGGGGGGAGCGATATGACGACGGAAAATCTAAAAGAGAGGGAGGCGCGGTTGAGAAGAGGAAATCTGGATGATGGCTAGGGTTTGAAGAGTGATAAAAGAGGGAGAGCCGGAGAGCTGGGGGAGAGCAAAAATAGAAAGAGAAGGAGGGACGGCGGAAACAAAAAAGAACGAGGGGGGGAGAGTTGGGAACGACGGCTGAAACAACCGAGAGAGAGGACCAGAGAGTAGTCGGCCAGAGAAAATAGAGCAAACAAGAAGGAAACAAGCGATGGGGGAGAGGTTTTGGGGCTGAGCAAAACAAAAACAAGGGCAGCCGACAAAAGGGAGGAGAGTTCGAGAGGCTGGCGGCTGTGGGTAAGACCGAGGGAACCAGAAAACTGAGAGGAAAAAGGCTGTGAGAGGAGATTGAGGGAGGTTTCGAGTAGAAAGAAAAACTGAAAGGGAGCCTAGGTAAGGGACGACTGAGGAGAAAGAAAGCCAAGGGGTTTGCGGTTGAGAGGAGAGGTAGCAAACGGAAGGAGAAGCCAACGCCACCATCATCGGCTTCAACCATTCTTGGAAGGCACAGTTCCACAGCAAGTTATCCGCTGTGATCTTCCTCTTTGCTTGCGGCTAAGGTCCAAGTTATCTCTTTTGCTATTTACTTGTTTGATTTTTGCTGTTTTACGATTGCTCTTGGATGGTTTCACTTAGGATTTGTCTGTTCTTAGATCCCTGCTTTGCCTCCCCCCAACCTTAAACCTCCACTGCAGCATATTTAGTCGTGTGTTTATGTGGGTTTTATGGAGTCAAATGAGTGTTAGACTCTTAGTTATTCATTTTGTGTTAACTTGTCCATGTTGGCCTTGAAGCTTCTTGTACAGATGCCTGCCATCTCGCTTGTTTCATAGTTCAGATTTTAGAATGATTCCTCGCATGTTTAGTTAGGTGTTTCAAGTCATATGATAGGGCTCTCTGTTTCGCGTTTTCTGTTTGTGTTTTGGCCTGATTCATTTCTGATAGGGTCCCTAGTAGGTGGGTTTTTGCATAGACAAATTCTTGTTGAATATGGGTGATAAGTAGGTGAATGACCTGATTTTGAAATGGGATGGTGAGCAACTATGGTTAAAAGTGCAGTAAGTGTTTGCGAGGTTTGTATAAGGAAAATGGATAGAATTTGGGGTTCCCTTGGTTACGCATGCCCATTAGCTCCAAGTTTATGTTACCTTGCTGCATTTCATCCCTCTCGCTTCATAATACAACAGAAAATTGCAGAAATTCTATTTCCAGTTTTGCACGCTTTTCTCCTCCTAAATTTGAGAAATTTCTAAGTTTGTGATGAAATTTAAAAAAATTCTACAAAAAGGGCGATTTCGGTGAGGTATTCCGTAGGGGGTCTTCGCATTTCAGGAATGCGAGCTCAGCAGAATTGTTTTATTTTTTTTTTCAGAGAGCTCGCATTCCGCGAATGCGAGCTCTCCCAAATTTAAATTTTTTTGCATTTGCAGCAAAGGAATGGACTAGTGCATACGCAACTGGTGCATGACAAAGAAGGCAGGATATCGTGGTTAAAAAGGATTTTGGCAACTCTTGTTGTATGTTTAATTGACAGGCAAGTTTGTCGTTTGAGTAATAGATGAATTAGTCTTTCAAACTATGTGCCATTGGTGTCCTTAAAACTTCCGCATTCAGCTGTATTTTACTATTTTCCGGTTTAGAAGGCTTGCTTTAAATATGTACAGCTGCCGTGCTATATTTTGTTATAAATTTGCTTGTCATACATTTTAAGGATAATTATAGAAACTTCCCTTAAGATTTTTGACAATTTCACTGGGCTCCCATAAGGTTTGCAAGACTACACCTGCCTACCTTGATTTGATTTAACTAAACATTAAAATAACATTGACTTAGGTCAAAGTTTTAAATGAGTAACCTAAAATGCTGATTTATTATAGTGATAGGATATTTTTTTATGGTGTTTATTAGGGATTGATTGAGAAATTGTTGAAATAATTCTTTTAAAGTTCGTAAATTTTTTGAGTGATAGAATTACCATAATTTGGTAGTTGGGTCATATCTTTTAGATTTATTATAAGTATGACTTTCAGAAAATTAAATTCAAACTTGCTAGGAAAAAAATTTAAAATGAAATTTACGAGCTCCCAAAAAAATGTAAAATTAACTGTAAATGTTGTTTGTTTTGTAGAATTTGTCTTTACTAAAATGCTGTCGGTAATAAAATCTTATTTTAAAATCTGTACTAAAATCTTAAATTTCGGAGAAATGTTAGAGAAATGTTATTTAAAAATCTGTAATTAGCATAGGAATAAATTTTATTTATTTTAAAACTTGCACGTGCCTAAAGTCATCAAATATGTGCTCTAAAAAAAATCATATTTCTTTTATATTAAAAAAAATTGGCCCAAGTTCCGTCAATGCTCCGGCTCCAAGAGAAGAACAACCGGGACCTGCAAAGAGCTTGGAATGCCTAGCACTTGATAAACTAATTAAATTTCGTAAGAAACAAAGTTAAACTGGCAACATTTAGCAACAGTACCTCCATTGAGCCACAGGATATATCACTGAGCAGGACATATCACTGAGCTCGCAGACATATCACTGAGCTCGCATTCGCAAGGCAACATTTAGCAACACTACCTCCATTGAGCCACAGGATATATCACTGAGCAGGACATATCACTGAGCTCGCAGACATATCACTGAGCTCGCATTCCCGGAATGCGAGCTCAGTGAGCTCGCATTTCCGGAATGCGAAGACCCCCATTTGCAGAATGCACTCCAAAAACCGCCCTCGTTGTAGAATTCTTTTTTTTTTCCATCATAAACTAAGAATTCACCCCCTAAATTTTGTGTTTCAAATCCAAAAGTTTCATGTTGAAAATAGGAGAAGTGTTTGATTAATCTGTTGCCTGGGTTTTTTGCGTTCCATGCGGCTGAGATTGGTATATTAAGAATCTGAAGCTCTCGATTCTCAGCTGGTTGCAGCAGCATCTTTGCAGCAGCCCCTCTCTGAGTTGTTTAATTGCCGGGGGTTTGTTCACTTTTTTTGGGTTATGCAGTGGGTAGGGTTTGAAGTGGTTCTTTGCAAAGGTTAAAATGTTTTCTTTCCCATTGCTTGTGTCCTACCCTGCTTCACGCATTCCTGTCTTGTTGGCAAGGATGGTGTAGTTTAGATCACTCTCTTGATATCAGCTACTGGTTAGTTCATGCTAAAAGGATACGCAAGAAATCTTGTTGTTTGATCCAAGTTTGAGTTGTTTAATCCTTTGGGTTACTATGTACAAACACATTTCGGATGAATGAGCTAAAAATCGCAGATAAAAAGCTTCATCAATGACCGAAACTTACTGTTGCAGAAACTTCCTTCGGTTTGCTGAAATTTTTGATCATTTGAACTACTTATTTGAAATGTTTTTGAGAGGTGATTAACATGGTTTTGAGTGGAGCTGACTCGAAGTTTTGTGTGAATTTTGTTTGCTGAAAGTTTACTTGGAGTTGCAGAAGCTCTCGGATGAAAATTGTAGCATAAATAATAGGGGTGAATTCTTAGTTTATGATGGAAAAAAAAAAGAATTCTACAACGAGGGCGATTTTTGGAGTGTTTTCTATAAATGGGGGTCTTCGCATTTCGAAAATGCGAGCTCACTGAGCTCGCATTCCACGAATGCGAGGTCGCATTGGAGCTCGCATTCGCGGAATGCGAGCTCACTGAGTTTACAGGAGAGGCTTTTCTATAGCTTTCTAAGCCTTTTCTCTTAGCCCAGGGGAAATCTTAGTCTAGAGGAGAGTTTTCTCTAAGAATGTGGACGGGGATTTCAGGGTCTAGCCTTTGACACATTCCCTAGCCTCCAACGTAGCCCCTTCTGTAGCACATCATGTCCTGCTAGAATGCTGCGCCACACATGAGAAGACCCAGGTCTGTATTGAAAATGCACTTCTTGGTTTCTGCAATATTTCCCTTTGATCACCTCAACCCAGAGAGACTTTTTGTTCTGTATCATGTCCCAACTCAGTTTAGCTAAAACTGCTCTGTTAGCTTTCCTGAGTCTTCTTATGCTTAGCCCTCCCCTGCTCTTTGGTTATGTCACCTTCCTCATCCCCTGAATGAACTCCTGCAACTGATCTCCCACTCGGGAAGTTCAACTAAAGGCAAGGCAAGATCAAGTTCTTCGTAAGACCTTTTAGATGCAGTTCACTATCTGTAGATGCAGTAGCTACAGAATTTGATCCTCTCGAGGGAGCTGAAGAAGGAGATGGAAGCCTTTTAGGCAGCATCTGTTTCCACATATCCTTTGGAAATCTTGATGCTTCTGATGAGATGAGAATCAAAGCAAGAAGAAGACTGAAGAGCATGAACTTATGCCTCCTACAAGAACCTGACATGATGGATAGTTTAAGAAGAACTACAGAGTAGAGCTCGCATTTCGCGAATGCGAGCTCTATTCTAACCTCGCATTCGCGAAATGCGAGCTCTAGTGAGCTCGCATTTCGCGAATGCGAAGAACCTCCGGACGGAATTCATTGCCAAAATCACCCCTTTTGTAGAATTTTTTTAAAATTCATCACAAAATTAGAAATTTCTCTAAATAATAGAAGCAAAACCTGTTTGCCGAGAAGCTTTCATTTGCATGCATGAATAATTTCTGAAAAATTACACTTTGGCCCCCCAAGTCTCCCCTTGTTCTACTATGACCCAACCAATTGAATAATCTCCTCAATTTGGTCCTTGGTAGTTTTAATTTTACAACGTCATTGTTGGTTTGTTTCAATTAATTACTATGCTTTGTTTCAATTGCACTTAAGTCATGACTTTAGGGGCTTTATGGTCAAGTGAGCTTTGTTTTGCACATTTCTTTTAATTTTTTCTTAATTAAAGTGGTACCTTGACCTTTTTATTGTTTTGAAGCCATTTTTCCTTCATTTGATTACCATCGCGAGTAGGGGTGGCAATTCGGGTCCAAATCAGGTTGGCGGGTCGGGTTCGGGTCAACCCGTCAGAAAATCTGTTGACCCGAACCCGACCCGCCAACCCGTGACGGGTCAGGTATGCTGACCCGAACCCGAAAATTTTTCAGGTTGACGGGTCGACCCGAAATGACCCGAAACTTAATTTTAATTTATTAATTTATCACTGTAATTTCTAATAAAATCAATTTCTCACAAAACTAATTACATAATCAAGTAATAAAAATTTAAATAAATAATTCCAAACCAAATCTAAAATAAATTAAACACCGTAAAAGTGTTTTATCCCAAACAAAATATAAAATAAATTAAAACAATATAAAAGTAAAAAATAATATAATATATTATTTGTCCAAATATAATAATTTCAACTTCACACAAATTAAATAAATTCATTTAGGATTAAGTAATTAATGCCTTTGAAAAAAAGAATAACTTAGTTTAGTTAGATAAAATTATTTTTATGTTTATTAAATTATTTTTAATTCGTAAACGGGTCATATCAGGTCACCACGGGTTGACCCGAAATCGACCTGTTTTCTTTTCGGGTTCATCGGGTCCAACCCGATTCTGACCCGAATTCCTAAAACCTCAACCCAAACCCATTAATTTCGTGTTAGGTTCGTGTCGTGTTTTCAGGTCGTGTCGAAAATTGGCACCCCTAATCGCGAGGGAGGTATAACTTCTTTTATCTTTTTTGTCTCTCCTCTATGTGATCCAACGTGCTAAGTGAGAATTGTATGTCTACTTTTCTTTCCTTGCTCTTCCTTAATTCCTTTCATTCATTTCATTTACTTTTGCTTTTATTAAGTTATTCTTTTATGGGGTATGTGTACACCTCTTGGCTTGTAATAGATAGGGCTTGGAGAGCATTTTTATTCACTTTTCCCCTTCCCCATTTATTTTAGTTAGCCAATGTAATAGGTTCATTAGCTTGATTGCTTGCTTTTGTTGCTACATGTTAATTTGCTTTATTAGGCTTTTGCATTTAGTCGAGCATGCTAAGTGTTATGTGCTACGTGTTTATAGGTGATTGGCATGTCTACTTGCTTTCTATAATCGTAGATGAATGTGATGGATGAATGCGTCACCGTGGCTAGTCCAACGCTGGCCATGGTTTTTTCCCTCAAGCTCTCGCAAGTCCAATGCTTGTGAGAGAATTCTAGAAAATGGCTAGCCCAATGCTAGACCCAATAGGCCGTCCCCTCTCGTTAGTGCATATTTGCATGTTTCACTACATTTCATACATTTTTCTTAGTTTTTTAGCATTTGGCATGCTCCTCCAATCCTTTCCCCTTCATTTTAGGTTTTTGCATCCTCATGCTAGTTATAGGGTACATTTGCTTGAGAGTCCCCTTTCGGTAAGGGAAACGAGCGAGTGTGGCTACAAAATAGCCTTAGCACGCTAGTTCTTCCTTCTAATCAAAGGGAAAATCAAAATCATGAAGTTAGAAGTCATTCCCGTACCCGACTTGATGCACTCCTCTAGGTTCATGCACCTCCATTTTACCATATCACTTTTTCATTTTTGTCTACATTTTCTTACTACTTATATTTTTCTCACTCCACATGCCATGTTCACACACTTCTCTTCTTTCCCTATCACTTATTTATTTTCTACCTCACAAATTGCACCCAATTGCACTTATATGCATTTACTACTATTTATACTATATTTTCATCCACTTGCACACAAACACCTTCATTTTCTCAATTGGCACACATGCACTTTTCTTACATTTGCACACATTGCACTTTTCTTACATTTGCACACATTGCACCTTTCTTACATTTGCACACATTGCATCTTTCTTATATTTGCACACATTGCACTTTTCTTACATTTGCACACTTGCACTTATATTTGGGTCTTCATTTGCATTATTCGTGACCTCTATGAGGACTTTCCTTACTGGCCATCACAATTCATGTGATTGGGACCAAAAAGCCTCATAAGAGACATTTTAGATTTAGGATTGCATTTTTCTTTTTTCATATCCATTAGTCACATCCAACATGCAACGCATATTTTGGGTAGAAGAATTAAGAAAAGAAGGGCGAAGTCACGCAACTAGCTTTGGCTAGGGTAAGGGAGTGCCTTAGGTTTTGCCTTGCCTTCTCCCTTATCAAATGTGACCCCCGATCCCTTTCTTTGGTTACGTAGACCTAAAATTGTTTAAAAAGGGTTTGTTTACTTTTCTTTCCAAAAAATCGCTTTTTGGGTGACTTGGTACACCCTAACTCTATACCAAGTGGCGACTCCATTTTCCATCCAAAAAAAAAAAAACCCTTTTTGAATTATATTTTGGCCAAACCGTCGCATTTCACAATCCCACGGCCTTTTATTTTCATCTTCACACGCGTTCACATACACACTACTTTCACAACTCAAAAAGTGGGGCGCGACAATGTATATGAGATAAAAAGGTGATTGGAAAGATAAAAAAGTGATTGAAATTTATGAAGCAAATTATTTTATTTCAAATCTTTTCAATCCAAACACACTCAATTATATTTTGCAGTTTCTTTCTTTTATTAAAGAGATACGTTTCATTAGTAGTAGGATACACGAAGTAGGAAAATGGGGAGAAAAAGAAGGCCGAATTCTCGTGGGATTAAGACTTCGGCAAGAAGTAGAATTGCGGGTGACTAGTCACGACAGGGAACTTTGGCCATCTGCATCGTTTTTTCTTTCTCTTACATTTTGTTACATTATCGGATGCTTATGAAAATTACTTCAATCGATTGTGCGGATTTTCTTCCGATGATGCGTAGCTAAACTTTCTTTTTCTAGTCAAGAATTAACGAAGGATTTGGTTCATTTACATCTGTGAGATCTAATTATTTTTATTAATTTAGTTATTTATTAGTATTCGTATGCTTTTTGATTTAATTTCTCATGGTTGTTTTGTTGATTGAATATCAAGGGTGCCCGATATTTAATTCAACTTGACAAACTATTGCCAGTTAGGACAGTTAAATCTGTAATTGTTTAATTATCTTAAATTAGTGACGACTAATGTGATTGGTGCCATACTAGGGAGACATACGATCTGATTTAAATAAACTCTAGTAGTGTATTTATTGATTGGAACAGGCTTTTCTAGTTCTTAATCCAATCAGGAAATTAAATTCTACGGGTGTACCTAGCATTGTTTTTTGATTAGGGAAGTAGTTAACGGACGTACCTTAACTATCGAGACACTAAAGAAAAGTTGGTTGTTTATCGCGTATATGACAACTATAACCTGTTTATTAGCAACTAATTGAAATAATTCTTACATCGATGAATAGTTGTATGAATCACATCTGGAGTTATTTCCTTGACTAAAGTTTGTTAATCCTTGATTTAAATTTAATTTACTTTAGTTTAATTATTTTAGTTAGGATGATTATTTACTTTAGTTTTAATTCTCCAGTACCCCCCAGATTAGCTTTTACTTATAAAGAAACAAATTTTTCTCCTAATCCCTGTGGAGATGACTCTACTTACCATTATAATCGAATAAATATCTTTGTGAGTAGGAATTTATTATTACATAGGCGTGACACTTGTCACCCAATTTTTTGCCTCCTTATTTCAATAATCAAAGTACTTCTTTCTAAACATAATGGTAGGTCAAGTCTGCATTTTTCTCTATTGGTTTACCAGCTAAATTGGTTAAGATAATTTTAGAAACATATTTTAGGGAATTGAGTGACGCTTTTGACAAAAGGAAAAAAGTTCAATGATCAAATCGAACCAAAAGAATCACACAAAATGACAGTTGCTTCATAAGATAACAGAAAAATGTAAATTTGTCCTGATGAACTTTCGGATTCCATCACCTATTGCTACACTAAGTGTAACTTATCAACTTTATCAACTAGAATCATCTGCTAGTATGTTGTCACAATACCAATTCTGGAATAGATAGTTTGGCATAGCAAACAAAAGAACCTAAGTAAACTGTGAATCAAACTCATTTAGAAACTTTTCAACAAATGAAGTATTCACGAACTGGAAACCTCCATTCTCCTGAACCTTACATATGGGCCCAATGCCTAGGATTTGGGGCATCATCATGGTAACAATAGTCATCAAATATTGGCCCATAGTAATAGCTCCCAGAGTATCCAGGTGGTTCCATCCTTGGGTAATCATATGGAAAAGCGTTTTCATGGTTAAAAAGTTAACTTCCGCTTCCACTTCTAGGAAAAAAAGTTAAAAACCGCCCGTGTGGTGAGGATGATCAGTCTAGTCAATTGAGGGTGCCATATTATGAACGATTGGTCATCTTTGATGGAGTTTCCAACGAGGATCCCTGCAGACTTTTGGATCAACTTGAGGTGCTACAAAAGCTTTGGGCTCCTGACTATTTTCTCCCTTCTAAGGACTCTCATCTTGAGGATAACCACGATTTCTTTCTCCCATTTTCTGGAAAATTTTTGCGTTCAGGGCATTTATCCGTGACGGGCTTTGAGCTCTTGGACTTTTCCTTATCGGCATGGTCGTTGAAATTCTTTCGCCCTCCTTCGTAGCCTAAGAATTTTGCAGTTTTTCCTATCTTTGGTTTCTACTTCGCCCGTAACAGCGACTAACTTCTTTTCAAGTGAAAGAACACGTAGGACGGAAGGGAAACAAAAACAGAAACAACAAGCACAAGTAAGAAAAATAGCATTTAAAAATGAATGACACAACAAACAGCATGTAATCTAACATGAATGCTATATTACCATCGACTAACTCCAGTTTCCTGGGGCATGACTCACAACAATCGACATTTATCTTCAGCAAGATAGTCTAGTACATCGCAAAGTTATTAGGTCAAAACATAATGGCCTGGGTTGGGAAAATTAATAAAGAAACAAGAATGGATAATGGCCGGGGAAGTGTTTTGGTAGGCAGGAACATTGGCTAGGCATTTGCCTTTGTCCAAATCCGAGCAAGGCGAAAGCCTTGAAGGCTGGGGTCCGCTGAATAAAGACACAATTGAAGACAAACAAAATATATAGTTGAAAAAATTCTGCTAAATATTTTTGAAACATAAAACATTGTCCAAAAGCACAACAACAATGTATTATTAGCGTAAGAGACTTCCACTCTTGAATCTAATCCTAAAATACCCGATTACAGAGTTTAATTAAATGATTTTGGCAGATTGCGATAATAGAAAGCCCCACCAGAGTCTGCTCAGTTTGGTTTGTTCTTATTCTTCTTGATGCATAAATTTGGATGACGGAATCGAACGTAATTACCCAATTGGTACCAAACGAGATCCAGATAACAAGTAGTTATGTCATAGTCTTCGTCTTGTAGTATTCTTTAACTTGGTTGTTTTCTATATCTCCGTTGTAGCAAATACTAGAGTATTTTTTGGTCAAAAAAACTGAAAAGTACAATTAGAAAGAATCACCAAAGCCCCTTTACCTTTGAACTTGATATTTTTCTTTTCTTTTAGAAATAAACTGGCTATAGCATAGAGTCACAACACAACGATCATGGTAAATCAGGAACTTAAAAGAATGTCAAAGTAAACAAAGTAATTTGCCACCGCAAAGGCTAAACGAAAAAAAAAGAGGATAAATTACATATAACCCCCCTATGGTTTGGTCTATTGCCTCATGATTCCCTAACATTTCAAAATATTCGCTTTACCCTCCTATAGTTTTATGTAAAGTGAAAATTTGATGAAAAATAGCCTATGTAACATCGTTAATTGAAATACCAATAGTGCCTTTATTTAAATACTAAATCAATCGATAGCTTAACAACTTTGTATAAAAGTATAGGGGGATTACATGGATAAAAGCAAAAATCCCAAGGGGGTGAAGTGAATATTTACACAAATTATAAGTGGGTTACATGAAAATTAAGATTTTATTACACACCCTTTTAGAGCACGTTTAGTATAAATGCTGTAATTGATTGTACTTTTCATTCATTTTTCACTTTACATAATAAAACTATAGGAGGGTTATGTGACTATTTTGAAACCTTAGGGGGATCATTTGATATTATGTAAAATTATAGGGGAGTTATAAGTAATTTGCCCAAAAAAATGATGATTTACCAGTTGACTAGAAGGATTTTCCTTGGCAGAGAACTCGAAAGTATTCTTCTTTGAGCTAGAGTCGAAATGGAGGTGATAACAATTCAGAGGGAGAAAAAGACTTCACGAACTTTTGTGACATAATATAGGTTTAGCATTTCGAAAAAATAAATAATCTGAAAGTTTCCATCAAGGTGATCCATATAAAAATTTTGTCTTTAAGATGGTAGCCTAAAATAGTTTCCACTAGGGTGGCACTCTAAAAGTAAAAGATTTTGTCATTAAGATGGTACCCTAAAAAAGTTTCCATTACGGTGCTACTCTAAAAAAGGAAAAAGAAAAATAATAAAAACTCCGTCACGGTAGAGGGCATATATGAAAAAATTCATCAAAAAATCAGGGTAATGTTTGTCTCGACATAAAACTCAACAAGGAATGATCTTTCACTGAGTCAAGACATTTGTAGCTTTCCAAGATATGAACCGGCCAATCCTTGCGTATACCAGGAAGTCACAACATATTGGCACGAGGAAAAAGCAATATACTGGACCTTTATGATCAACGATACTGGATCCTAGTTTTGAAATACTTGTCTATAAGTGGGGGAAAGTGAAGAAATTTAACTTTTACTCATGTTTCTTGCAGAAGTTAAAATTCAAGTAAATGGTCAAAATGATCACTAAACTATTCAAAATGCTCATCGATTTTTTTTAAGCAAAAAAAGTTACTCAACTCCCTAAAATGAGCCTCTATGATCATTTTGACCAATTTAGCCTGTAAATCAAGATCCTATTCTGACTAACATAATGTTTTATTTAAAAAAAAAAACCAAACTTTGGGGGTGGATCCGTACTTTGGCTAAACTTCATAGGCGATAAATACAACAAAAAAAAAAACCACCAACAACATCATCCTTCTCCTCTTCCTCCTCCTCCACTACCACCCACTCACCCACAGCTATTGTTGCACAACACCACCACTGCACCCTCTCCCCTCCCCTTCCTTCCCCTCCTTTAAAATGTTCATTTTAGAGAGTTGAGTGACTTGTCAAAAGAAAAGTTCGGTGATCAACTCATGCCATTTTGAATCCTATAATCACCATTTTAACCAATCACTCCAAAATATATGTCCTTGCTACCATAACTATGGAAACTGAATGCATTAGGCATGGTGCTTAGGCCCACAACCGTTGGTAGAAAAATAATGGATTGATATATATACCCGAAATCATATGTTACTAATGATTTGACTTAAGAATAATTGTGATTTTTGGTCATTAACCATTTGTACCTTAAATCCACCGAATGCTAAACAATAACATTTAATACCTAGACCCACAACAGTTGGAAGAAAGAAAATGGATTGGTATATATCTGAAATCATAGGTTTTTTATTTTTTTATTTTTAAAATTTTTCAATAGGGGAGGAGTGAGATTTAAGAAGTAGAGAAGAGGCAAAGGAATTTGGACCCAAAATCTTTGATTCCTGGCATCTCAATCTAATCATAGGTTATTAATCTGTTTCTCCACTTATTTTATCGAAGTCAATGTCATTTGACTATGGGAGGATCCAATTGCAAAGGAACTAAAGAGAGCTACATAGTCCCTACCTATGCTTACATTGCATAAGACGAAATTTGATTTGCACTCGTTTTCTCATTTTTGTCTGCCTCCTTAGGAACATATTTGTAATTTGTGAAAAAAATCTGGCCCAACTCTATTGCATCTGGTATAAATGATTTATGCCTTATGGGTTGATAAAATTACAGTTTTGCCAGTTTTGTGTTCAAAGTCTTGACAGCTTCTGTCATTAAATTGCAAAGGTTGTGTCGAAGTAATGATATGTCCTTTGGATTCACCATCTAAGGGTTTTGATTCTAATAAAGTGCTGGATTTTTAGTCATTTCAGTCCTCTAGCTGCAATGAATTGAATTAATTATTGTATAAGTAATGGTTAATTCGTAATTGTTCACTCATTTATCAATTGGCATTTCTTGTTCTTCCGTTTTTCCCCAACGCTTATGATTGTATGATCTTTCTTCTTCCGATCTTAAATTATGGTTGTTTCATGGTTTACTAATAAAGATCTTCATCATTGGCCTCAGTTGCCTCCTATGGTTTTTCATAGGTGCTATCTTGCTTTGTGTTTTTTCTCCCTCCCCTTTTTGTGGTGTCGGATCCTCCGCAAAGTTATTTAGCTTGTAAACAGTTTCCCTCTCTTATTCTTCTTTTCCTCTGCTAAGGTATTTTCTTACATAGGTTCAATGAATTGTTGGATGGCAATTCAGCAGGACATTGCAAAAGCGAGAAAGGTATGTGCGTTGATAATGATCTTCATTTTTTCTGCATGTAGGTTCTTCACACGGCTAAGTTAGTTCATAATAGTATAAAATGCTCCATAAAGTTTAATATAATTGTTCTTGCAAATTATGGGATTTAGACTGTATCGGGATTATATCCTGGATAAAGTATGACTCAAGTAGTTGTTTTTATCTAGTTCTTCCTGCAATGTGATTTGGGATTTGATTTTTCATTGGGTGTACATGATTTGATTGTTGTTTGTGTTTGTAGATTTTTGACTTGGTGTCTTTCATATTAATATGTGTATTCGTTGGTTTAGTTCTTTTGTGATTGAAATTATTTAAATTACTAATTAATTCAAAAAGCTTTCAAGTATATCCAGTCAGTCGAGCATTTAATGCATGATTTTTACCAGTTACCTCTGTTAGACTAACTACTTCCAAGTTTCAATATCAAAGAGTAGAGCCATTCTGCTAAGATCTATGCACATATAATTTCATGACTATCTTATTTTTGAGTTCCAATATCTCTTCATGTGTCAGTTCTGTCGTATTGTTTACTTTGAAAAATAAGCCTCTTGTTATACAACTTCAAGATGACAAAAACTACGGTCACTTATCATCGGAAATCATCATGTATCTTGAATTCTTGACCGTCGCAGAGAAGCACGAATCTATTAATCAAGAAGCTATGAGGCAATACACAAAGGATTTGAAAGACAGAGTATTTGAAAGTATCTGACTAGAAAGAGAATGAAGATTATATATTGCAGATGAAAATCTCTCAGATCCTTGAGAACACCTTTAATTAGATTGGCATTCGATAAGCCTTTACAAAGTCGTTCCACATTTCTGTGATAGAATAGTGATGACCATCTACCTCAAACACAATTTGTAATCTTAAGAAAGTTTTTGATTTGGTAAAATAATGTTTTGAAGTTAAATTTGGTAGCTTGAAAATATAGTTCTAGGGGATAGTTAAACATACACACGGCCTTCAGAAAAAAAGGACTTATGGGGTGCCAGTTTCATATGTTTATGCAACAGCCTTTTCTACTCAAACATAAAAGTTCTATGGGTGCGTCCGAAGCTATCAATACAATAAAATTCCTAAAAGATTTTACAATATATTGTGATTTCCACAGGTACCCAATCTTGCTCATTGCACGGGGCCTCCAACCTAATTATGATGAAAAAAGTGTATTTTGTTCTGCTCATGCTACATCAAAGAAACTTCACGCATTTCATTAGTGAGAAAACAACGAATTCAGCAGGACTAAACAATCAGTTACACTTATATTTCCCAAATAATTAATGCGTGAAAGCTTTTTATACAAGGACAAAAAAGTGGTTGCTCAGTTTCCTCCTTTTGTTGTTAGATCCTTCCATAGTTTGTTATCCATTATTGGTGTAATTGATCTTATTAGAAAAGGTTTGTAATACTAAATTGGAATATGCCTAAAACATAGACTAAATTAGATGCTTTGCTCAATTTGAATTACCAATTTGGAATAAGTTCTTCAATTTGCTCAAATTATAATTTTAAACTATTTTGGCGGACTAAAATTAAAACCAACAATTTTAATTGGATAATACCCAATGTACTTTTTAAAGAAGCAATAGCAATTATTTTTTTCAGAAGAAATATATTTTCTTCTAAAAGAATAAAGCATATATAATATCTCAAGAGACTTTATGATTAGTAGAATAAAATATTTATTTTCAAGGTGTGGATCATGTTTCGTTTTAGATATGGAGAGTAAATTAATACACTAATAAAATCGATTTAAACATGCAGCACAGATTTAGCCTGCTTCGAAAACCTTTTGCTTGTTGGATGCCCATTTAAAGCCTCTTAGTGATTGTGCAATCTAATTACATTCAATGGATTGAACCGCATACCTAGCCGGTTTATTAAATTCAGCTCTGACTACAACCAATGAAGGTCTTTATCAGTTTGTTTGTGAGAGAGAATATGGATCTGTGTATGAAAAAGTGTTGGGTGAATATATATTATACTTCATTAATCCAGCTAATTAAGTGATACAATTTTCATTTAAAATTTTGTATACAAATTAGGTGCTTCTTAATGTATTAAAATGTAAGAAAATTATGTTATCAAATAACCCCCTAATGACACAAAATGCAAGGCATTTGTATGTATATTTTTCATTGTATTTATAGAAATATTCCTGTCTTTACATATTTGATGGTAAGCGAGATGGGTAAAATATCGAGTAAAAGTCTATTTATACCCATTGCACATTTTAAAAGTGTGTGACAATAGATCGAAACCCAATTAGGGGCTGTGCTTCCAAAAACTAGAATTTGGGGGTGTAATGTGGGATTAGGTAACAAGTTAAGGTACAATATGAAATTTGACATTATGACTAGGTACATGAAGTCTAATCAGCGGTGCGTGCATAAAATTTTTCAATTTTCTCTATGTGTTTAATTTAAGGATGAAGGACCCAAAGAGTTCTTAAACTATTCTAATTATCTTAAATTAGCTCCTTGTCTATTTTAAGTCCAAAGTTGGTCCCTCTAGAGTAAAAAAAAATGCCAATATTTTTACCTTTCAATCTGTTTTCACCATTAGATCCGCTAAATTTTGTCCTTAGATCCATCAACTTCAATGGTGAGACGGACTTAAGGATCCAAATTTGATGTTTTTTAGTGTCAAGAGACCAATTTGAGACTCAAAATAGATGATAGGCTGATTTGAGATCATTGGAATTGTTAAGGGCTTCCTAAATAGTTTATCCTTAATTTAAAGGGTCAAATGGTATGGATGTGCAAACCTAGGTTGTAATATTGAAGTTTGATGGTACAAAGTGCGAATTTACAAGATTTATAGTGTGCAAAGTGGAATTAGGGAGTTCATAGAATTCTGATTTGTCAATGATGTAATAATGGCTCTAGAATTTGTCCATACACGACATAGGATTAAACTGGACTCTTAAGTGCTAGACTTGAGAGACCGAAGTAGCTGATTATATGATGTGATGCATCATTGCAGAAGTCGAAAAAAACCAAATATTGTAAAAATAAACTATGAAAAAGAATTGATAAATTGCCTAGTCCCAGACATATCATACAAATTATGTCAAAAGATTGATGAATTTGTACCATACAAATGAACAAAGCAGTAACTTTTAAAAAATGCAAAATAATCTTTAAAAATATGACTCCATTGAAATAAGCAGTGGCTTCATCCATTGAAATCTTGTTGAAATCCCATTACACGAGGAAAAAGGTATTAAGAAAACACGAATAACTTCATCTTGATGCTATAATGATGCAACACAACCAGTAAAATAAGTACAGAAGTAAAGTATTACAAATAGCACATGTTAAATGAGGATCAGGATGATACAAGGATCTCCAAATCCTCTTCCTGAATTTCCTTTGCTGAAGTTGCAACAGAGTCGTTACAATGAGACACCTCAATCATTTTAAGAGCGCAAATATTCCCCAAAGAAGGCGGGATCCCCTTCAATTCAAAGGGCTAATTACTCAGAATATGGTCGAGAAAATAAAAATTCGGACATCTACCGCCCTGACAATGGTCTGTTGCAAATCTATGGGTATCGGACCGTGTCAGCCTGGCACCCAAAAATCAGTCAAATTTTTTTTTTGAGCTCTGACATCGCTGCCGGGCTGCAGTGGGAAAATTTTTTTTTTAAAAAAAAGTTGTCGGTTGCCGGGCTGACAAGGCTCGGTAGCTGACAGCTTCTGCAAAAAAAGCTGGTTAATTTTTTAAAAAAAAAATTTTGCAAACGTTGAATCGGGGCTTATGGACAAAAAAAAAAGGCTGGCAGGTAGATGTTGAGCACCCCGTGACTAATTTGCTTTTCATTTTTTTGCCTATTTTGTTTTTATATTGCACAATAAATTTATATTTATAAAATTATATAGTACATTAAAAATTACATAACAATTTTAACAAATAATTTTTCAACAATTTGAGAACTGCATCTTATTGCAAAATGAATGAGATTTTTTTGTTTAAAACGGCCTTTGTTTAGTTTAACATCTTATAGAAGTAATTATTGATTTAACAAATCTGTTTTCATCTAGTTCTATTGTTCGAATTTGGAAACGTAATTTAATTAACTCCAAAAACAGTCGGATTTAGTACGTCAATCGGCATAAATTTTTAATAAAAATAAGAACGAAATTGTTGTATTGGAAAATGGGTGAAATTTTCAACATTATTTAGTGAATTTTGTACATGTCAAAACAAATATTGTGGTAGATTTTAGTTTTTAATTGAGTTTCATATTTGAAATAATTGAGGCGTAAATATAAAAGAAAGGGTTAGGATATCAAATATGATTAAAATAAAGGAACATGTGCAATTTTGGTCCCTCCAACATTTGGTCTATGAGTTAAACTAATCCGTAATATTTTGACCAAAATAATTATCTCCTTGCAAATTTTTTATTTTAGCCAAATTTAGGACAACTAATACAAAACTATAATATATAACGGTCAAATCAAGTTAGAATTAGTCAAAAGTTTGACTTCATATTTTTTGGTCTTTTATGTTTTAAATAATTATATTTCAAATGAAATATTATGTGAATTAGATTGAATACATAAAAAATAGGGTCTAGTTCTCATTCAAATCCTTAAAAGTAATCCACGTTGTCAAGACATATTAGTCTAAAGAGCATCTTTTCGTTATATTAATTATCAAAAAATGATAACACATACATCATATATAAAAGAAAATTTAGTGAAAAAAAGAAAATTTTAATTTGAGTATATAGTAACTTTAGTTGTAAATAGTATTAGGATATGAGTTTCAATCGGTTATGATCAGGTATTATGATTATAATAACAAATAAAGGTGATTACCAATATAAAGAACTCACATGAATTTTTTAAAAATTTCTTGCCATTTCTTCTTTTCTTTCCTTCATATTAAATTAAATATTTCAATAATACAATTTAATGTATTTATATTTATGTTCATCTTAAATTGATAATTTTATTGAATAATTTAAATAATTATAAAATCTTTATTTCAATTGAAACTTAATAGACAACTAGTTGAAATGCCAAAAAAAGAAAAAAGAAAATATTATTCATTCGACTCAATGACATATAGTTACTTATATTATAATAGAATATTTAATTAACTATTTTAATTTATCAAATATAAGTATTGGACATTAGATGATGATAAATAAATTTTTAAGAGGACTTTTATTATAATTTTAAAATATATAACATTTTTTATTCATACATAATTCGCTTTCTCCGGTGCCCGAATATACTTCTTTGTGCGTCTCCACATAGTAGAGTTGGCCTCCTTGCAGTGCTTCTGCTTCTTATGCGCAGAAAAGTGAACTTTCCACGGAGAGTTTGCAAATTTTTTTTTAAAAAAAATTAGACTTGCTGCCGAGCTCTCTCAGCCCGGCAGCCAGCTTTTTTTTGCAGAAGTTGTTGGCTACCGGACCTTGTCAACTCAGCAGCCGACAACTTTTAAAATTTTTTTTTTTCCCTGCTGTCGGGTTGACATGTCAGAACCCAAAAAAAAATTTGACTGATTTTTGGGTGCCGGGCTGACACGGCCCGGTACCCATAGATTTGCAATAGACTATTGTCAGGACGGTAGATGTCTGAATTTTTTTTTTCTCGACCATATTCGGAGTAATTAGCCCAATTCAAGACAGTGATGCAATACTAATTTCTCTAAACGACGAAAAGGACACTCGCAGGCTTCCCGAGTGACAATGCCTTCAGAATATAATTTCAAGAATCTGAGATTAGGGAATTCCTCTTCTTCCACGCTCCATATTTTATCCTCAATGCTTGCCCAAAGTAATTTGAGAACCTCAAGATTGGTTAGACTTGCAATTGCTTCCATTTGTCTCCTTGTCAGCCGAAAGCTTGACAAAGTCAATTTTCTAAGAGACAGAGAGAATTGAAACACAATCTGATACTCCGGGATACAAGATCCTCCGAGCATGCCCAAGTTGAATGATTCTAGTTGACTTAGAAAGTCAAGCCCAAGAACAGTTGTCCTTTTACGCCAAGAAGGTGAATCAACATTCAAAATTTGGCATTTCATCTTGCGGATATTTGGAAACATTTTGAATAACTTGTCCAGGAATTGCACCGGAGAAAGAAACTAAATTGCACAAATTTGAAGAGTTGTCAAGATTGTCGATGGGCCAATCAAATCCATCTATATGCAAGTGCCTCAATTTCTTCAGATTCCAAATGGTATCTGGCAGTGAAATTGACATTCCCGATCTCACAATGAAAGTTTCCCAATTCAGAAGATTGGCTATGGATGACGGGATAGAAAGCATATCAACCATAACCGCCAAGTACCTCAACAGAACAAGCAACTCTATTTCTCTGGGAAAAGTAAATCCTAAATGAATTTGGCTTAAATCCAATACTCTAACAAGCTTGAAGGCATGAAAAATGAATGAATGATCAAACCACTTTTTTTCATGAAATGACTTTTCTTGGTTCGTTTTACCATGAGCAAAGAACAATAGACTACGTATGGTGGGAGAAAAAAGCCTTGACTCACGAATGTGCTCTGGCTCAGAGTAAATGCACAAGCGGCGTAGGTAGTGTGGTATGTGTAGAGTATACAGTTCATTATACCGACGTACAAGTTGGAAAAAATTGTCTCCTTTGGCTTTTGTTAAGCAAAACTCATGTAACAGATCGTGGACACGACAAGCTTTGACCCCTCCAATGGAGCTTGTTTTGGACACCATGATCAAACTTCTGCCAGTGAGATCCATCATGTAATCATTTGCCACATCCTCTGAGCTCTTGATCTGAGATTTTCGCACAAATCCTTCAGCGACCCATAACTGAATCAAACTCTTGGGTGTGTATTCCTGGTCTTCTGGAAACGCTCCCAAATAAAGAAAGCACGGTTTTAATCTATCTGGTAGATGATCGTAACTCAGCTCTAATGTAGCAGTGCATTGATCAGTGGTAGAAACAGTGTGTGCACTTAAGCTCTCTACAACATCTTCCCAACCATCTTGACCAATATTTGACAGAATTCCAGCAAGAATGACAATCGTAAGAGGAAGCCCTTGACATTTTTCCCCAATTTGCATTCGAAGCTCACATAATTTTGGAAGCAGCAAGTAATTTCGAGGACATAACTTTTGTTTTAGCAAACGCCAGCTCTCATCATGAGTGAGTTGACGAAGAGGAAGCTCTTTGACGGATTTATCTTGTGGAGCAACACCACGAATTCGACTTGTTATGATAACTGCATTTCCATCTTTATTTTCAGGGAACGAGTCTTTTAATGCATTCCATGCTTCAATATCCCATACATCATCCAAAACAATTAGATATCTCTTCTTACCCAATTTTTGCTTGAGTATTAGAACTAGATCTGTTTCGCACTTCTCAAGAAATTCATCAGAATGCTCGGGTTCAATACAAGTCAAAATTTCAAGCAGCAGTCTTTTCTGGTGATAAACTTGAGAAATAGTACACCAAGCACGTGCATGAAAATGGGAGGTAACTGACGGATGACAGTAAACTTTTTTAGCTAAAGTTGTCTTACCAAGTCCCGCCATACCCACAATGTGAATAATTTGCACTTGGCTTGAACCTCTTGTTAGTCGCTCGATTATTGATTTTGCCTCGTCCTCCAATCCAACCACCACGTCATTGATCCGTGATGGCATGTCATTGACCCTCTGGGTAACATCCTTACCTTTGACATCATGCCTTTCGGTATCAATAATCTTCATGGCCTCAGCTTTGATGATTTCAATTTGTTCTAGAATGGAATCAAGTGACATTGAAGAAGAATGCGGAATGTCCCCAACCAGCGAGGAGTCAATAAGAAACTCTATCTTGTATGCCATCTCTGCAACACGATCCCATAGTGCTTGGATCTCAACTTCAGAAATCTTTCAAGGGCTCTATCCTCACCCTCTATATGGTTACCAGGATTTCCAGGCTGAGGATTAGAGTTCTGGCCCTGGTGTTCCACTACTTGGGCTAGCAGATCAGTCATGCGTTGGATAGCAGCGGCTACTTGAGCATTTGGGTCAACCCTAGGTTCAGGATTTGGTTTAGGTATTGGTTCTCGGTTACCCCTTTCATTCGAGGGTTGCTTACGTCCGCACCCACGATCTCGTCCACTACGAGTACCCTCCATTGGTCTAACCAATCTAGGGTCGAAGCGGAAATATAACATTAAAGATAATTATAAGCATAAGCAAGTAACAAGAGGTACACACAGATCAAAAGCATATATACATAACACAACTGTACCGATCCAGTCACACAGTAGCAGTCAGCTAGATACAACTAAAAGAGAATACCACAATTTACGAGAATATGATTTTATGGTTTGGTAAGCATGTTCTCACCTTAGTAGTCTTCGATTGTTCGTTTTCTTTGGGTCCTACTGCGCGTGCTATATTGGGTTTGTATGATTCGACTCCGTAGTCCTGGCGAGAGTTGGGCAGACGGTCCGCTGAACCCTTTGGTTCGCCGAACCCGTGAGGTGAGGCTGTCACAGATGGTATCAGAGCTGCTTCGCGTGGTCTGTGCGCGGAGTGAGCTTGGGCCAAGTGGTGTTATGGTCCTGATTTCGTGAATGTGTCTAAAGGTATAAGTGCTCTTTTGAGCATAAGCTATGAACCGTGCACGTTATAAGTGTAAAAATCTTTATCATGGTACCTGAGAAAGATATATATGTATGTCGGGTAGGAATCGTTACTATGGATGATTTACTCTTGGGACCGGCCGGCTCGAGTTGTGAATTATCTTATTTGGGGATTCTTGTGCCCGACTACTAAATAGATGAGAGCCTATGTTAGAAAGGACATGGGCGAACTAGACATTTGATTCTATGGAACTTCATGTGGTTTGTTCGGGTGTTAGTAAGCATGATTAACCTGGATTAAGATATAAATTGTGGTATTCTCGTAGATTATGGATGGAGGCTTAGAGGGGAAATAGCTTTAAACACTTATACATATATTTACATCGGAGTCTTTGGCAAATTAACTAAACTAAAATACAAGCCAAAGTATTCATACACTTAAAATACGATTCGGGTTTCGGTTGCAAAAGAGCTTAACAAAATATTAATTACACTAGCTCGACCTTTTTTTCCAAGATCATGGATTCAAAGTTTGCTCCTGAAAGGAAAACAAAGATAACGGGAAGGGGGTGAACTTACGCTCAATGAAGTACCAAAATAATAGCAGTCAAATCTTGGCATTTCACGTTTAACCAATCAGGTATACATGCCAGATATAAAGTAAAGTAGTTAGACACAATGATTCAAATAGGAAGGATATAGGTGGCTCTCAGGAGCCAGATTTCCATGGCAGAACTTGATCCAAACCCGTTGACTCTCCGTCAACGTATATAGAACCAACATGTCCGTAGACCCTGTGACAGCCCCACCTCACTCTAAGGCGAACCAAAGGGTTCAGCGGACCGCCTGCCCAGCTCTCGCCAGGACTACGGAGTCGAATCACACAAATCCGATATTACGCGAGATAGGACCCAAAAGAAATGAACGATTGAAGACCGCCAAGCTTAAACATGGAGAAAACGCTTTCATATATACATGTCGCTAGGTTTAAGAGTCAAATGGAACCAGTGAATCGAAATACATTTAGAGTTTGCTCATTCTCGAGGAGCTATACAAAAGAACAAAAGATTTTCTAACTAGCTCAACTCGCTTCTCAAAATCATGATTTCCAAAAGAGGTTCCTGTAAGGAAAACAAAGATAACGAGGAGGGGGTGAGCTTACGCCCAATGAGGTACCAAACATGTAGCAGAAAAATCAGGTAGTTCACGTTATACAAACCAGATACACATGCTCGCTATAAAGTAAGACAGGTAAACACAAGAACTCAATTAGGAAGGATACAGGTGGCTCTCAGGAGCCAGCTTTCCAGCGCAGTACTTGATCCAAGCCGGTTGACTCTCCGTCAACGTATATAGAACCAACACGTCCGTAGACCCCACTTTACACCAAATTCCGTCCACCAAACACCCCTTTACCGGGCTCGCTCACCTCAATAGAAACAGAAATGGTAATACTCGAGTATACCGGAATCAAGGGTCTCAATACACAAAGATCCCAAAACAGACTACTGTGATTCGTTATCTAATCGTCCAGGCCCTTGCCGGCCCGACTCGAATAACTTAGCCACAGGATTTGAGCTCATAGGTCACAGATACAGATACAAATACAGATACAGATACAGATATCAGATACAGATACAGATTCAGATTGACACCAAAATTGGCATATGAACAGACAAGAGAACGAGTGTGATAAAGTACACCCTCGTCTCAAACAAATTAAACAGATTGCAGAGCAGAAATCAAGTTAAACAGCAATGGAGGGGAGTGGTAAACTCACCGGCTCAACTTCAAAAGTTTTCACTTCAGATTGGCCTTAATCGCCAAGAAACCCTAAAATAATCAAAATAAACCAATTGAAGGTTTCATATCCAAAATCGAGTAAACGGAATGCACAAGTGAGGCTCGACTACACGTCGTACGCCTTGCCAAATAAATACTAATGCAAGGGTGGAAAACATGATTTTCTTGGAAACGAAATGGTAACATGAAGACCTAGGCGCAAACAACCCAAAAGCCCTTCGCTCAAATCGCAAGTCAATCCAACTAGCCTTCAAGTAAATTTCGGCAGCACATCCCTTGTGTTTACCTATTTTCCAGCCATCATGGCTTCATTATATCCTCAAATCAGTCCCAACATCTCACACAAAATTCATCTCATTTCCCAAAAGCTGTTCACTAAGCTCAAAGTAGTACAAGTACAAAAGTTAGCTAGGAAACGACCGGAATGAAAGCAAGCCCTAAAACATGCAAGCAAGTACAATGAGACTCGATAACGAGTCATAAACCAATGCCAAATATGACCCCAATAGGGTTCCATAAGCATACACAAACACTAGAGGAAACCAGAAAATTCGGACATGCAATTAGCTTTGGCCTTAAAAAAAAAACAGTTTTTGTCCTCATTTTACGGTAATGGCACCAATTTCACTACGATTATCGGATGAAGGTGCAAGACCCACCGTTTCGAAGCTAAAAGATAGGGCTACAAAATTACATAAGGTCACTCAACCTAGTTTCGAGTGTAACCAGGTCAAAAATGCAAGATACCATACCAGAATCACAAAAACAGATTCACAGAACGTATTCTAGCGGAAACATCATAAAGCAGGCTGTCCAACTCCAAATCCATAAATTCCAAAACCATATGAAAGCTAAGAAACAGGGCTAAATTTCATCAGAAGACCTCAACAACCAATTCGGAAGCAATTCCAGCCAAAACAACCAATTACAGGCGCAATTCTTACATTCGGGTAAAACCAGAACAGCAATAGTAATTTCGGCTTTTCTCATTCTACACTACTCCGATTGACCTGAAATTTTGTAGAAACCTCTAAAATGTCATTCCCTACAACTTTCATGTTTTAAGCCAAGGCTAATTCGGCCTCTAACTAGGAGCTAAAAATTCGGGCAGAATGCTCCCTCAAGAACCCTAATTTTCTGAAATTTCTTCCAAACCAGAAATTGGTTGCAATTATCCACTTTTTCCACCTCCTAGAGTCATTATAGACCATTTCCAATCATCATAGATAGCCACACAATCATTCTTATATTAAAACAGAAAAATCCCCAAAAATAATAAAACTTCATCATTTCAACCACAAATCAAAAATTAATCCATAAACTTGCATCTTATACTACCACTAAGCATGATTTAAGCATCAATTAAAGGATGAGGGTGGTTCTTCACCACTTACCTTAGAAACAAGAGAGAGAGAGCTATTGGTCACCTTAACTTTTCAAACAACTTCACCAATCACTTCAAAATCACCAAGTGGAAGAGTTTTGTGGAGCAAAACCAAAATTAAACGGTAGGAGTGGAAGATTGAGCAAGTTTGGAGCAAAGAAATTGGAGAGCTTTTCTTCCCTTATTGCTTGAAGGTGGCCGGCCATATTAAGCTTAGAAATGAAGATATTTTGGTCAATTTTTTAATTTATTATGGTAAATGGTAAAAGGTTGAATAGGAAGTCAAAAGTAGGATTTAATCTCTAAGTGACACATGTCACTTGCATTAATTGCTTGCCTAACTTTTGTCTCTCTTATACCAATCCACTTAATCTCCTCTCCTTATTTCTTAACACCCGGTAAATTAATTCCAGTATCCAAAACTTAACCTAGTTGACCGAATTTTTCTGAACTTTTCGCACTTGTGGGTCCCACGTCCAATATACGCTCTTAATTTCTCAAAACCTATTCGATACTAGAAAAATCATCTAAAAACTATATATGCTCCTTAACAATATCTAGAATTTTTCCTAATCACGAAAATGCAGAAAACAAGCCATAAAAAATGTGAAAACCGAGAAAATGCAAATTACGGGTTCTCACAGACCCCACCACTTTACACTAAATTTCGTCCACCAAACATACCCTTTATCGGGCCCGAACACCTCAACAGAAACAGAAGTGGTAATACTCGAGTATACCGAAATTAAGAGTCTCAATACCCAAAGATTTCTAGAAACAGACTACCGTGGTTCGTTATCTAATCGACCAGGCCCTTGCCGGCCCGACTCGAGTAACTAACCACAGGTGTTGAGCTCAGAGGTCACATAAAGATCGTTGGATACCAGCCTCCAAACGACGTCCGAACAGATTCAGATACAGATAATAGATTACACACAGTAAATAGACATACAGACAGACAAGAGAACGAATGTGATAAAATACACTCTCGTCTTAAACAGAATAAACAGATAGTACAGTCATTTAAATCACAGATTGCAGGTGCAGAAATCAAGTTAAGCAACAAATGAGGGGAGTGGTACACTCACCAGTTTAAGTACAGGTACGTCAAAATTTTCACCCAAAGTGGCCTTAATCACCGTGAAACCCTAAGAATAACAAAGGTAAAGTAGTTGAAGTTTCCACATCCAAAATCGAGTAAACGGAATACACAAGTGAGGCTTGATTACCAGTCGGGTGCCTCTCCAAGTTATATATGAGTACAAAAGAATAAAAATGCAATTTTTGACCAAACGGATAACAGTTGGTACGAGGGTTACAAACAACCCCAAACCCCCTCATTCTACCACAATGCAACTCCAACTTAAAGAAATCAGACGGCCTAGAAAATTGGACATCATTTTCCCCTAAATTTCCTTACTTTTCCAGCCATCATGGCTTCATTTTTCCTCAAATCAGCCCTAACGTCACATACAAAATAATCTCATTTCAATAGCCGTTCAATAGGCTCAATGTCGTACAGGTACAAAATCAAATTAGGAAAATGTCCGGAAATGAAGTTTAAGCCATAAAACAAAAGACAGATTTGATGTCGCTTAGCGTATCGGACACAACCGAAGCTACGCTTATCAAATTGGTGTGCAATTGATACCGTTTCGAACCTTAGATAAAAGGATACAACTTTGATGAAGACCACTCAGTCCAGTTCGTAGTGTAACCAGATCAAAATTTCAAATTACAGAACCAGAATCTCACAATCAGGCTAGTTAACCGTACTATGCTTAAACGATAATAACTCACGCTACCGAAGTCCGATTGAGGTGTTTTCAGGGCTGTTGGAAAGATAAGTCATAGCACTACAACTTCTGTGTTTTGACCAAATGCTAATTCAGTACAGATCAGGGCAAACAGACGCTGTCAGATTGGTGAAATGTCAACACTGTCCACAGAGCTCTATCTATGGCAGTTAGGGGTATTTTTATCTTTTCACATGTTACAGTACTCGGATTGATCTGAAATTTTACAAGTAGCTATAAAACATCATTTCCTACAATTTTCATGTTTTAACCTAAGGCTGGTTCGGCCTCCATCATGCCCGAACAGAACTGGGCAGAACAGGGTAAGAAGAAACCCTAAACTGGAATTTCCGCACAAATTTGAAAATTTTCCGCAAACAACCGCAATTAACGTACAAAGGCTCCATTTAACACAATTTAGAGCTATCAATCCAAGGCTAACCATAACTATCATATGAAAATAGAAAAATCCTAAAAAAATTCTGAAATTTATCTACTCCACTTTAATCCATGAAATCTTCCATAAAATAACTTATTTAGCCACCACAAGTTACTAATATACCATTATTAGGAACAAAGAGTGAGTTTCCAAGCAAAATACCTTGACACCTCAAGAAAGGTAGTAGCTTAGGAGTTCCTCATTCAAAACAACTCCACCAACCACTTTAATCCTTCCTAGCAAAGAGTTTTTATGGAGTGACTTGAGATGTTAATGGTTGGAACTCAAGATTTGGACAAGAATTGAAGTGGCAAAATGAAAGGTTTTCTCTCTTTTCTCTCTCAATGTGGTCGGCCAAGAAGGAAGAAGAAATTGAGAAATTTTGGTCAAATTTTTGGTATTTAGTAAAGGTAAGAAAGTTAGGCAAGTCCAACTTCCAATGATTTTGTAACAAATGGCACCTTAGGGTTTCATTCTCATCCTTTATCTATCAATGGTAATTTATCTAGTTAACCTCTAATTGTATCCTAACACCTTGTAAAATAATATCACTTGATACAAAACTCCAACAAGTTGTCAAAAATATATCGCATTTACTGCATTAGCGGGTCCCACGTCAATAATACACTTTAAACTTATCATGAACTAACTTAAACTAGGAAAATGATTTAAAAATTCTATTCACTTATAAAATCTTTGGAAAATTGAAATAGTAGGGTATAATGAAGAAAAATACACGTGAAGAAATAAAATAAATAAGATAAAATTAGAAAAATTTACGGTCCTCACAATTTGTCACCCAATGCACATCTGTTAAGTGAAGGATAAAATTAGAGTCACTAAAGACATAATATAAAGATGATAGAAGAATAGTGAAGTTGTACCGTATGTGTGTGTGTGTAAGCATTCAGCTTTTCAGTGATGGACTATAATGGGATAGTAGTTATCCGAAGACTCAGGGGTATGTATTCAAGTAAAGCGTCGAGCAGAATTAGGGAAAGATGAGAGAAACAAAGTCACATTTAACAAGTGAATGAATGTACATCCTGTTGTAAATTAGTTATAGGTTATAGTCACCGTATTACAATTGATATGAATCATTGTGCATCCAGTAGTTGGTCCATACTCATCACGCAATCTTAGTTTGCCCCTCTCTTGACCATGCAGTGTGTATAAAATGGAGGTGTAGAGTTGAATGAGGTGAAGCAGAGGAAAAGACATATATGTGAATAATAAATGGGTGTACCTGGTGTTGTAAGTAAATTACATGATGTAATTTATATATTACAATAAGTAGAAAATGTTTGTTTGGCCCTCATATGTAGAAATAGTAGAAAATGCGGAGTTGGCTTAGGCAGTTGTCATTAACGAATGACATAAGGTCTAGTGAGTTAAGGAACCTAGAATCTAAATATAATTACCAGAATGGATGTACATACAATTTAAATAGGCTTACATCATGTAACCGGCACATTACAGTCCATATAACTTAGTGTACATGGAGTTGTATTTGTACATAGATAATGCCGTTGTCTTAGAGTAAAAGTAAAGTGATGTGAATCATTAATCATGTTGATAAGCGTAATAATAGGATTTGGTATATGCGTAATGTGTGATTCATAACACATTATGAACGGTAATATATATTTATATTGTCGTTTATGTACATAATACTCATGAAGTGTTGCAAATTAGGGTGTTTAATGCATAATTAATAGGAGTAGAAGTAATGGATTGAAGCAAATTGGCAGAAGATAGGACCCTTAATTTAGAAATGGAGTTCAACAGTGAAGAGGATGCGTACAAGTTTTACAACAAATATGCCTTTAAAATGGGTTTTAGTGTACACAAAGACTATCTAAATAAAGACAAAGACGGTGTGACCACGTCTAGGAGATATAGTTGCTGCAAGGAAGGTGTGACGCGCAAGTACGAAAGTGATGTGATGCCAAAGAGGACACGAGTGCTGACGAAAACAAGGTGTGGAGCTAAAATGGTTATCGTGTTGCTTAGAGGGACAATGAAGTACCGTGTGCATGACCTTGTCTTAGAGTATAACCATGAGTTGCACATTGCTCAATGTTCGCACATGATGCCATCACAAAGAAAAGTGAGTGAGGCTCAAGGATTCCAAGTTGAAATAAGCGAGGATGCTGGGCTTTCATTGAAACAGAGCCATGAGTTTATGGGAAAGGAGATAGGTGGGATGGGTAATGTGGGATATACTTGGGATGACCTTAAATGATACCTTCGTACGAGACGGGAAAGGAACTTGAAATATGGAGAAGCAGGTAGCATGCTGAATTATTTTCAAGAGTAAAAACTCAAGAATCCATCCTTTTTTCATGCCGTACAGCTGGAATGTGAACAACAGATAACGAATATCTTTTGGACTGATGCAGGAATTGTCGCGCCCAATTTTTAATGAAAAATAAAATTACGAGTTTATATAAAATGAATTTTGATTAATTTTGAGTGAAAAATGAGTTTTTGATTTTTAGAAAATAAATAAAGAAAAAGGGCCTAAAATGGGACTCAAAAAGTGCGACGATTTTGGCTCAAAATAATAGTTTAAAAAGGGTTTTAAGAAAATATAGGAGTCGCCACTTGGTATTGAGTTAAGGTGTACCAAGTCACCTAAAAATGAATTTCAAAATAAATAAATAAAAAAAAGAGAAAACCCTTTTTAAACGACTCCAAGTCTTCAAAAATCAGAGAAAAGTTCGAGAATCACAGTTGAAGAAAGGAAGACAAGGATAAAATCCAAGGCACCCTTTCAACCTAGCCAAGACTAGTTGCGTGATTTAGTAAAAAATTTTCTTAATTTAACCTAAAAACTTATCACTTTTGAATATTATTATATGAATGCAAATCTAGATCTAATGGTTATCGAAAGGGTCAATATGTCTCTTCGGATTTTAGTTGGTGCAAATCGCATTAATTGCGACGCCCAAAAGTGACTTTTTGAAGAGGTTACGAATATGCAAAATATGAGACTCGAAGAAAAGAAAAGAAAATAATAATATACAAATATACATGACCTATAGGAATGCATCATAACGGGTGCGGGGAACTAAGATTCGTGACTTAATTTTCCCTTTTATAGAGGGAATACGAGCGTGCTAAGACTAATAAGCTATACTCGTCCATATCCCATATTTAAAGAGTTATTTCCTAATCTAATCAAGCAAATGATTTAACCTATTTCTAATTTTCCTTAAATGAAAATGCAAGTCTAATGTCATATCTCACACGTAGGGATAAGGAATATATATATAAGGAAAATATCATGCAAAAATGGTAAGGATCCTAAAAAGTAGAAAACATGCATGAAATGTAGTGATTTGTCACGCAAACATGATCTAGCGCATGGTCGGTTCCGAGGGGTCTAGCGTTGGACTAACCCATGTCTATAAGTTCTCACTAGCGTTGGACTAGTGAGAAATTAAAAAAAGGGCCATAACTAGCGTTGGACTAGTGTGGAATCGGAAAAAAGGGTCACAACTAGCGTTGGACTAGTGTGGTGACGTCATGCGTTTATTATAATCAAATAAATCATATGAAACATAATAAAAGCAAATAAACACATAAATCACATATAGCACATAGAACATAAGCATGATATCTAGATGCAAAGACCCTAGGAAAGCGAGTAAACACATAAATCACACAAGCATGCAAACACATAAACAAATGAAAGCGAATAAAGACCTAATCATTACATTTAGGGGTCGTAACTACAATCTAAAAGGGGAAAGAATGAAATGAAATGATAACCTAATTATTACAATTTGACAATTAAATGCCTCTCAAATAACTAAAAATTAAATTAAAATAAATATACAAAATTAAAACAAATGAAATGAATAAATAAATAGATGAAATAAAAAAAATTCAAAAAAGCATGCAATTACACACATAAAGTCCCATAGGAGCACGTATGATCAAGTAAAATCAAAATAAAGGAGTAGAGTGTACCTCCTTTGAATTTGTGACCTCATGAAATGAATTTTCTCTTATTTACCCTCCAACACAAAGATAATGGTTAAGGTACCACTTTAATTAACAAATAATCATAAGAGATGGAAATAACATGAAATTGAATCAATTAAAGTATTTAAATTAAAGTAAACAACCCATATTCAAGCAATTTAAAACAAGTGGGGACTTGATTGGAAGAATTAAAGAAGTTTGAGGGGGTCAAATTATTATTATTACAAATATTAAGGATCTAAATTAAAATAAAATAAAATTAAGGGCTTAAGATGAAGCCTACCAAAACCAATGCTAAAATTCACAAAAATAAATCAAAATCCTCTCACCAAACCCCAAACAAAATATTACTCAAATCTAAACCATTTGTACAAAAATCCAAATAAAAAACTATAAATCTATCAAAAATTATTAACCCTCAAATTTCATCCTAAAATTCACAAATAATCTGTCCAAAAATCACATTAAAAAATACCAAAGAAAAATAACATTTTAAAGGGACAAGATTGATTGATATTTTCAATTTTCTGGGCCACAACAGAATTACTTAGAAAACTAGGGGTTAAAGTGAAATTTTTGGAAATGTTCATGAAGCCTAGTCGAAGACTTCATCTTCTTCGTTGGGTTTCTTTTTGCTGCAATTTTTCTACCTCAACTTTGCGGCCATTTTCTCAAGAGTTCAAGCCCAAATGCCTGTGACTTATATACCCAAATTACAGACAAAATCCATCCCAATATCATGCAAATGAGTTCTGACAAGATAGATTGCAAAACAAATGGACAGATTGCAGGTTACGAAAAAAGAAAAATAGCAAGAAAACTAAAAAAAAACAAGGCCCAGGAACAAGAAAGCAAATAAAAGTGAAATGAGTTGGGACATTATTTTGGAATGATACCTGAGGAAGCTTTTTTTCGAATCGAAATCCAAACAGGAAAGCACACGGAAGAGTTGTTGGAGTTGATTTGTTGTAGCTTTTGACATGTAACAGGGAAACGGGATTAGCCAATTCAGGGTCAAATTTGATGGTTTTCCTGATGTTTTTTCTCCGGGATTTTTGAATAAGAATTGCTCTCCTGACATCGGACAGTATGCAGCAATCAACGGCTTGGTGAATGACACCAAATTGACGAAGAAAATCTTTGCTCAAGAAGGCTGGATGATCAGCTGTAGACACCAAAAATTTCATTTATTTAATTCAATGTTAGTTCTATTTTTATTTTTATTTTTGTTTTATTGTATTGATTAAATGATAATTAATATGTATTTTTTCTTATTTTTATAAATTAGGTTCACAATTTTTATTTTTAAGATAGTTTTGCATTAAATTTCTAAAAAAGGAAAATTTCTCACAAAAATTAAAAAATTTGTCTTTAAACCTTTTTAATTCATTTTTTTAAGATAAATAAAATTGAGCAATGAGGAATTAATGTTTTTTTTATTACTTAAATTGTCTTTGGAAAACATAATAAATAAATAAAATAAGAAGACAAGTGTATTAGGGGGATAGTAGCCAAGTGGGGCACATGCAATATGTGACGCCCCGAAAAAATTTTTTTAGGGTTTATTTTATTTAATCGCCCGCCTTTTCTACATTTTCTTTATTAGAAAAATTCCCCAGATAAAGTTTATGAGCAAAGATAGTTTTAAAATGATTTTTCTAGTATCGGTTAGTTTTTGAGAAATTAAGAGCGTATTTTGGACGTGGGACCCGCAAGTGCGGTAAATGCATTATATTTTTGACAACTTGTTGAAATTTTGTATTAAGTGATATTATTTTACAAAGTGTTAAGATATTTGTATTGGAGAGACAAAAAGATAAGTTTTAAACCTAAAGGTGACAAGTGTCACCATCTAATTTACTCTTGACTTTGACCTTTGAACTTTACTTTACCTTTACCAAATAAATACCAAAAATTGGCCAAAATCATCTTCATTTCTTACCTCGGCCGACTTTCTTGCTTAAAGAAGAAAGAAAAGCTCTCAATTTTCTAGTCTCCAATCTTGCCCAATCTTTCAATTAAACCGATTAATCTTCCAATTACTCCATAAAACCTCTTAGTTTGGTGGAGTTGAGCTTGGTTGTGAAGTTGTTTGGGAAGTTAAGGTGACTAGTTGCTCTATCTCTTGTATTGCTAAGGTGAGTTGTGAAGGACCCCTCTCCTTCCTCTAATGATGTTCAATTCATGATTGGTGGTGGTATAAGATGCAATTTTATGGATTATATCTTGATTTTGGTTGAATTGGTGAAGTTTTATAATTATTGGGGATTTTTCTGTTTTCATATGGATATGATTATGTGGTCATGTATGATGATTGGAAATGATATTTAAGGAAGCTAGAAGGTGAAAAAGTGGTAATTGCAAGCAATTTCTGTTTTGGAAGAAATCTGGAAAAATTAGGGTTCTAATGTTTACATTCTGCCCGAATTTATAGCTCATAGATAGAGGCCGAATTGGCCTTGGCTTAAAACATGAAAGTTGTAGGGAATTACATTTTAGAGGTGCCTACAAAATTTCAGGTCAATCGGAGTAGTGTAGAATGAGAAAAGTCGAAATTACTATTGCTGTTTTGGTTTTACCCGAATGTAAGAATTGCGCCTGTAATTGGTTGTTTTGGCTGGAATTGCTTCCGAATTGGTTGTTGAGGCCTTCTGATGAAATTTATCCCTGTTTCTTAGCTTTTATCTGGTTTTGGAATTTCTGGATTTGGACTTGGAGAGCCTGAGTTATGATGTTTCCGCTAGAATGCGTTCTGTGAATCTATTTTTGTGATTCTAGTATAGTATCTTGCATTTTTGATCTAGTTACACTCGAAACTGGGTTGAGTGACCTTCTGTAATATTGTAGCCCTATCTCTTAGCTTCGAAACGGTGTATCTTTCACCTTCATCCGACAATCGTAGCGCCTTTGGTACCATTACCGCAAAATGACGTCAAAACTGTTTTTCTGGTTTTGAGCTTAACTTTCATTTCCGGACTTTTCCCTAGCTTGACTTGTACTAGTACTACTTGAGCTTGCTGAATGGCTATTGATGAACTTGTTGTTGTGTGTGTACCTTTGGGACTGGCTGAGGAAATAATGAAGCCATATGGCTGGAAAAGTTTAACAAATTCAGGGGAAGTGCTGTCCGAATTTTGAAGGGATTTGTTTGCATTGAGTTTGTGATCTAAGACTTGGATTTGAGCAAGGCAATGTTATATGCTGGATGATTTCTGAGCCGTGGAGGTGAGTGACCCTAAACTATTTCCAAAGTACTTGTGAAACGTTTCTTGCATTATTTACTTTTGAACTGTTTCCAAAGTTACTTTTGCACTGTTTTCTTGCATATCATGCTTGCTTATATGAGAGTGTTCCTTGTTTGATATTTCCTTGACTTATTAGCTTATTATTACGGATTGATAATGTGTTAAGTGCTTTCAATGATTGTTAAAACGAGTTTTCTGGGCGAGTGTATACTTTATCGCACTCGACCTAAATAAATGTGAAATTTTCATGATTAATGATTAAATGCTAGTTGCGCATGAATGTAAGCCGTTTGGCTGAATTGGGCCCTGCCCTTCGTTACCGATCGACTTGAGCCAGAAGCGGACTCGGTCAGGCGATATGGTGACCCTGGGTGAATTTGTTATACTCGAGTATTACCTTTGTAGTCCGGCTACGTCCGGATGGGTGGAGTCTGGTCAACGTCCGGAAAAGGGATGAACGAACAAAAGGATGAATGAAGGATTCTACTTACAAAAATGTATTTTTAAACAATTGGAGGAATAAGTGGAAATGTCAGGGGAACGAACGAACAAATGAATAGCTCCATGTGGACCGTATCCTTTTAATGAATGTTACTATCGCTTTCCATTGTAAATGTTTCTTGAATTATTGATACTCCATCATTGATTTGTGACATCATTGAAATGAACTATTGTCAAACCGATTTGATTACTGATTTTACCGGTTACTCGCTGAGCTTCTAGTTCACCCCAAAAATATTTTATTCCCCTCCACAGGACTCAAAGCGAAGGAAGGACATGTAGTGCTTCTTCACGTGACTGGATGGCTTATTTGGAATCATTTTATGTATAGTTGAGAATTGTTTCCGCTTCGCTTATGACATGTAATTTTTGGAGAATTTGATGTATATTGGAGATTTATACTGTAATATTTGAGGTTTATTCTTGTAATTCATTTGAGCATTGTAGTGAACGACTGAGTTCCGGCGAGAGTTGGGCAGGCGGCCCGCCGAACCCTCTGGTTCGCCTTAGTGGGAGGTGGGGCTGTCACACAATAGGGACAAGTGTCCCTTTATTTCTTTGACAACACAACACCTAGAAGGTGAGGTGTTTGAGACACTTGGAGGCCTAGGATAATTTGGAAGAAAAAAAAACAACAAAAAGAAAATACAAAAGAAAAGGGTTGGCGGCTAGGGTTTGCCGGGGCTGAGAAAACTGAGATATGTAGAGAGAAAACCTAAGAGAGCTTGGGTGGAGAGTCTTCGGCTGAGTGAAGAAAGGGTGAAGGAAAACAGAAGGTGAGTTGGAGGGAAGCAAAAGGCAAAGGAAACAGGAAAGAAAGGGGCGACGACAAGAAACCAGAGGGAAAAACTGAGAGACAGGAGAGGGGTAAGAGTGAAGCAAGGAAGAAAATCTCGGACAGCTGAACAAAGGAGGGAGGAAACCAGTAGGAAAAAAGAAGAAAGGAAGGAGTTTGATGGCTGAGAAGGAAGAGCTAGGGCTACGGGAAAGAACCAAGGAAGGGAGGAAAACAAAAAACTGAGGGAAGAAAGGAAAGAAAGAGAACTGTGGGAAGTTGTGTGAAACCAAGCAAAGAAAAAGGAAGAGAGGTAGCTACAGGCTGAGGAAAAAGATGGAGTAACAAGAGAGCTAGAGAGAGCACTACAAGAAATTTGGCCTTTTTTGATTATAAAAAGTCATCACTAAAAATAAAAAAGTCGTCATTATATGAGTATAATGACGACTTTTTCCATTGTCACATGGTTATCACTAATTCTATGTCACAAATGGGCACGTGTAACAACCCTTTTAAAGTTGTCACTAAATCTTGTTATTTAATGACGAAGACTAAATCGTCACTAATGGTTATCATTTTGTGACGAATTTTCTTGTCACTATTTCACTTATTTTTTTGTCATAAAACATAGCAAAAGTCGTCACAAATTTGAACTCTACAGTGATGACTTGAACTTGTCACTATCATTCCTTGTATTCAGTGACAAGAATAGTCGTCACTTAGCGAACTTACAATTTTGTCAGCTACAATTGTTCATTACAAATATAGCATTGTCTTGGCATTTTCAACAATTTTAGTAGAACATTCAATTTGACAAAAGGCAAAATCAATGTAGAATATATGCCGCAAATTCATATATTTGGGCATAACACATCTATAAATTAATCAAAACAAAAGTGAATCACAAATGTTGGGTCCCAAATCCCACATAATCAGTTCTAGTAATGGCCAATACATATCCTTCCCAAAAGATAAACTAGTCGAGAACTGAGTACCCGTGAGAAGAGAGAGGTAGAAAAGAACAGATGAATCGAACCTAGTTTGTGATTTGATAAAATTGGACACTAGTATCTGCAGGACATATAGCTAATAGGTTCAGCAAGCAGATATGGTCTGGGCAGTCTGGCCAGCTACAATGTACTGACAGTAATCTTCAACACTTCATTGTTTCTCCTCATCTTTTACTGCTCCTCCTGTTTCTGTCACTTCGCGTAGATTGTTTTCTGAACGAAGCATGCAAAACCAAGACTGCAATAATATTAAGGAGGGGATCAGATGTTGGAGTCCCTACAAAGTTCTGTTTCATAAAAGGAAAAAGCAGTTTGAGTACAAAAATCACTAAGCAGAAGAACTAATGCCTTACCTGCATAACTTACGCTAAGAGCGCATATGAGGGTTACTTGAACATTGGAAAAGAATAGAATAACTGCAGTTGCTGCAAAAGTCAATGGAACGTTAACGTTTTGAAGGCACAGTTAAGTTGATAAGCATCCGAGCGAGTTAATAGTTACATGAATGTAAAATTGCTAAGAATCATCAACTAGAGCAAATGTGACCTGAAATACTAAGAGCCTTGAAACATGACAAACTGGGAAATGATCTATACCACGTACAACAGTGCACGTCTTTCGTCAAAATTAGTTAATCAACTCAGTAATTCTTAAGAACATTAATTGTTTTGTCCTCCTCCAATCAAGACAAAGCAAATTATACAAAAAGTTTCAATCTCAATTAAGTGCTGCAATCTGCAGAACCTATAGCAAATCTTGCACTAATTGGGGACATTATCAAGCAGTAAAAAGTAGATTTGGAGACAGACGAGGAGAAAAAACTTCATTGACCTTCCCGAAGGCCTCAGCAAGAGCAAGAACTGTGGGATCATGAAGAAGTTGAGGGGGAAGAATTAGAGGGTCAAAAAGGAAGAGCCCTACAAGCTGATTACCTGATATAATTAGCTTGTTTACTTATGACTTATCCTAATCCCAAGAAACAACTTTCTCAGGAATAGGATAATTATCATCAGCCCACTGACTAATGAGAGATGAAAATAGTTAAGGTTTGGCATCCACTAAAAAGGCTTTAAAATATTCTGGGAGAAGAAATAATCCAAAGAGCTAGAAAGCTAAAAAAATTAAGAATGCATACTTTGACTTGGAGTGAGAGCCTAAGAATGACATGCTTTAAGGAGGCATCATGAACTCACCGAACTTCATTAAGAAAAGAACGGTTTCCAAACCAATCAATTCTACTTAATTAGTCATGAGCATTTCAATACATATTCCTCAATTGCCAAACATTAGCCAATTATTCGTTCCTGAACTATGCTTATCATCTCCTAACGAAATATGCAACAAGATACTTATGCATCTCCAAGCAAAAAATGCCACAAGAAGAAAAATGCATAATTGAATTTAATAAGGTCAAAACTTACCACATTGTGCAGTGCGAACCAAGGTTCTGCTTTCTTTCTCTCGTGGTAAGAGTGGGCTTTGTTACAAATCTCATCGGTTTGGCCTTTGGGGGACCTAAGCTTTACTGTATATTTGTTCTGCAGCAGTGAATTTCATTCGATTTGTAGCCAAGTCTTATCACTAAACCAAATTTAATGCAAGTGCCACCTTCATCTGTTATGTGTGTGTATAAAATACAAGTAGTAAATAAAAACCAGACCAATCTATTGTATCTTGCAGTGGCCATGGATTGGATTCTTTTCACACTGCTAAACAGTGGGCATGTTGTGGAGTAATACTTTTTATTCTGGCATTACCAAATTACTAGATTATTAGATAATGGTAATATCCAAGGAGGGCATAACCATCAAGAGTGGAAAACCGTTAATGTATGAAATTGGGTTGAAGATTTGTACAACTAAATATCTGCTATAAGTACACCAATTTATTCGCTGTTACTAAGGCCCTGAGCTAATCACCCATACTTTCGTGTTGCTCTAACATGCAACTCCATAGACACACTCTAAAGACAACACAATTTCATAAAAACAAGCAGTTACAGGAGACCATAACACGCAACCAAAATTTTTCATACAAAACTAGCTCCATGTATCCAATAACTGACACACAAATGTCAGCAAAGGAATGGGCAGCCAAATGAAAACAATGAATAGACAAATGCAAAGGAAACAACAATAAAGAATAAATAAGAGAGCAACTTACCAATAGTCTTCAAACTTGGCACACAACAATTGGAAATTAGAGCAGCGAAATAGAGAAAGTATATATACTTTAATACATGCACAACGTGCAAACTATATCACTGAAATGAAAGCAAAGCAGCTGATGAAATGAAAGGAAAAGAGAGTACCAACAAAAAAAGCGCTAAACGGCTTAAACAAAGCATGCAAAGTTGCTCAACATCTAAACAATTGACACCTAAGAACCAAGACTGACAAGGAACACTTTTAGCAGAAATTTAGGTATAGAAAGCTTTATCTGTAATTTGAGGAACCCTCTCAAATGTACAACAGTAGTGTTATATAAAGGAGAAACAAAGAAAAGCCTACAATGATCAGCCAAAAAATGAACCTCTAGTTCAGCTTGTCTCAACTATGGATATTGGGTGGTTCTTTTAGTGAAGATCTTAACAGCATTGAAGTGGGCTGGCAAATATGATATTTTTGACTAAAACCATTTCAATTTCTACATGACACGTGCTACTAAGGAAATACTTGTGTGGTGATATTGATGTAAAACATCAAGATACTTTTAATATTCGTTTTGCACTATTTTAGCCTAATTGAAAGGTGCATGTGATTTCTAACAGGTAAGCCCGGACCTTTATGATGACAACAACACAAGGCTTTTTACCTATAGGACTATAAGTTGCTCAAAGATTTGTTCTTTTCAAATGAGTTTCATTTACTATCAGCTGATGAGTGACAATAATGGCTTCTTATGCATCCCCTGACTTCAAATTTGCAGAGTGATGCATATCAGGCCACGGGTTGCTACAATCTACTTTGCTCAAGGTTCATTCAAATCAACAGTGAAACAGCAATGGGTGCAAGCATCTCCCCTGTTTCTGCCTTTCGAAATTCCAAAAAGCACCGGTCAAAACTAGAGGTTCATCCTCCAATAAGCAATCCTATTTGTCCCAAAAGAGACTAACCAAAAACAAAATATAGCCACAAATTTCCTCAGCTAAAATCACCACCAACAATTTGCTCCAAAAGTGCCACCAATAAACCATCAAATCCTGCTCCCAACACATTCACCATTTCACGAGTCACCCAAATCAACCGAGTTTTCACCATTTCACGAGTACCATCTCTCAATAGCATGGAAGTGCTTAAAGTGGACTTCGGCCAAGTGGGTTGACATAAAATTCCACAAAGAATTGTTTAACGTGGACTTTACAAACTGAGTTGGAAGTTTTAAAAGAAAAAAGGGTTTGAGTTGGGCCTCAACAAGAATGCATGACTCAAGAAAGAAGAGGGGATAATAGCTGGAGACCCTCTCTTTCACTTCGTTTCACTCTCACAACTCTCTCAATCTCTCACCATTGAAAGATTTAAGTGGAAAATTGGGACCACAAATTCAAGATTCAGTCTACCCTACCTGTATTTGACAAAAAATATCGAAAATATTGAGATTATTTACCTCAAATTATGCCTTCACTCCCTTAGCTCTTGTTTTCCTCAACATTTAATCTTCGAACTCTAGCTTTCTCCCAAAATTCACGGCCAATTTTCCGTGTTCGTGCTAGTGAGCAAGTTTGCATTAATCTAGGGATTTTTGCTCTCTGTGAGGTCAATAAAGCTGTCCAAATATTTTGGGCAGCTCAAATTAGGGACGAAAATGGTGATTTAAAGCGATTTGGTGGATAATTTCAATGATAGTTGAGTATAAGAAGAGATGGAGAAGATGATACTATTCGAAGCTTTCAACAGTGGGAAAGAAGTGTCGTCTAAAAATTTTCCAAGTGTTTTGAGTGTTTTTGTTTAAGAGTTGCCAAAACGACGTCGTTCTGTCTTATTTTCTTCTTCCTTCTCTCTACATCTTGAATTTTCAGTTCCCGCTTCCATTTTAGCAAACTACAAAAACTAACGCTTTTAGCCACAAAAGACCAAATTATTTGATGCATTTTTTTTTTTTTACAAAAATTATGCCTTCCCTAATATCTCTCTTTTTTTTCCCCAATCTATGTGTAATTAAGGCCTCGTTTGGATTGCATTTTTCTGGATTTTTTGTAGAAAAATTTCTATAGCGATTTGATGTATATAAGGTAAAAAGATGATTGGAAAATATATTCATAGAAAATGTAGTAATTTTTCTTTGAAAAATTGCTATCCAAACAAAGCCTAAGATTATTTATTGTTTTGAGCTTTTTTAACTCACAAGTTGTATTAAAACTTTATTTGTTGTATTAAAACTTTAGAATATGAAAATTTAGTGTTTTTAGATATATTTTTTTACTAACATAGGATCTTTTTGGATCTCTATGAAAAATAATGTTCAAAAAGTAAAAAAACTTATTAAAAATATGTTTATGATTCAAAAAAATCTTTTAATCACTTTAGTTGATCAAATAACTAAAATAGTTTGCTAATATATGCATGAAACACTAAATGTATTTGGTAGAAGTACCGATTCATACACCATAAACAATGTGACTATTGTAATTAATAATATACTCTGGTCATGCAATTGTGAGGATTTTACTTAATTTCACATTAAATTTTACTGTTCTTTGTCATCACTTTCATACTATGCTAATCACTAATTTTTCATGTGTTGCCAATGCAGGGAGTCCATGATATTATTTTACCTTCATAACAAGCTACTAACTAAGTTTGGAATAATTAAAATTGTGTATACATTTTTATTACAATACATTCCTCATTTTACTAATGAAAAACATATGCTAAATTGTAAATGATAGGGTACCATAATAGAATTAATGAAATTGATTTATTACACATGAGGCTAAATTGCAAAAGATAAGATATCATGGTAGAGTTAATGAAATTAGTTTACCACATACGGGACTAAAATGTAAAAGATAGGGTGTCATAATAGAATTAATAAAATTTATTTACAACATATGGGGCTATATTGAAAAAATTAGAGTGGCATAGTAGAATTAATGAAAGTGAGTTAGGAACAATTACTTTAAACAGTGATGACTAATTGTTGTCACTAATTTTGAACCAGTAACCACATTGTGATAACATTGTAAGTAGTCACTATAGGGCCCATTTCAATGACAACATTTTTTCAAGTCGTCACAATAGTGATTTCCCGGCACACAGCCAGTTGCTCGCCACCTATATTGTAACGATTAATCCCGTGTTGTCACTGATGATGAATCTACTCTCGGTCAACTATGATAATATCAAAAGTTGTCACTAAATTTGTCAACTGTGACAATCTTTTCTGTTGTCACTGAGAATGTTGTTACAAAAGATCAAATTTCTTGTAGTGGAGGAAAAGAAAGGAGCTGGGTATGAAAAGCTTTCGGCTGAGGGAGTAAGAAAGAAACAAGGAAGAGACCGGGAGAGTGAAAGGGAGAGAGAGAGAGGCTGAGCGAGGGAGGAACGGCTGAACAAGGAGGGTTTCTGGACAGGGGAACCAAAGCAAAAGAGGGAAAATCTAGAGAGGAACCTGGGGAAATTTGGGAAGGAGCTTTGGACGAGACCTTAACTTTTTTGCTTCACCAGACTTACGAAGTTTGCCCACTGACTTCACATCACTTCACCATCGATTCAGTCTATCAACTACTCGCAGGTAACGAATACACCTTGATTTAGCCAACTCAACCCTTTCTATGAAGTTCGGTGAACCCTCGCATGAGTTTTCTCGGTTAATGCATACTTCATCTGTTAGTTCCCCTTTTTGTGATCTCTTTTGATTCAAAGATCTGTGTTTTAATGGCTAAAGATTTACTAAAAGAGTATTAGAAATGGTTAGATGTTAGATCTTGATGTCATGGCCACACAGTTGTCGTTTCTTGTTGGTCCCCAGGTTTGGTCTGTTTTTTTCAAAAGTCAGAGCCAATTTCTTTTGCGGTTTTCTTCATCCAAATCTTCTCTGTTTGATCTTCCAGAGTTGTGCACCATAGTTGAGATCATGTCAATTAAATGGGTTGGAGTTTTGTCGGTTTTAGATTGATGAAATAATGGGTTTTGTTTGAGTTTTTGTATGAAAATACATGTGTGGGATGAACTGCAAGTTCACAGCAGGAATTTGCAGCAAAAAGGCTTCGTCCAGACTGCATTTTTTTCGAATAAATGATCATGACTGTGGTTGACAATGACTGTGATTATACTTTGTGATGTTGTTGCGCTATTGATAGGTTTGGTGTCGGCTCCTTTGTTCATTTAACGAGTATCCGAAACTGTGAATCCAATTTAGAAGCCATGAACACCTCTTGTGTTTAGTAATCGGCATATGTAATCATCTCACTTCTTGTGTATATGAAGTCTGTATAGTTGATAAACTAAAAAGTTGTACTTTTGGTCCATGTTTGTGCTTGTAATCTGCGTCTAAGAACTCTTGGGGATGTAAAGAATGTGATTTGGGTTCGTGCAATGGTGTTGTCTTGGCTTGAAAGTTTGATACTCGCTTGGATCTTGATTCCATCCGTGCTGCATGAAAACCCAGAAACTGGTGGAAAGTTTTTCTTGAATGAACCTAGAATTGCTAGCTTTTTCCTCATTCCAGATTTTCCTCTCTCTTGTGTGCATAACATGGTGTCTTGATGATGAGTTTATGAAATGTAATGAGAACTTGGAGGCCGATCCTTGTTGTTGTTAAAGTTTTTTCTCGCTGCATGAGGTTGCTGAGGTTTAAAAGCATAAGAAAAGTTGCAGAAACTCTTCTTCTTCGTAGCTTGCATGCAAATCAAAAGAAAAATTGCATTTTAACCCCTCAAATTTTCCTTTATTTTGATATGGCTCAGAAAATTGGAAAACTTAATCAATTTTGTTCCTTTAAAAGGTTTTTTTTCTTTGGTATGTCTTAATGTGTTTTCGGACAGATTGTTTAGGAATTTTAGGATAAAATTTAGAGGTTTAATAATTTTTTGATAGATTGATAGTTTTGATTTGTTTCTTAGTAAAATAATAAGAAATTTTGCGGGATTTTGTTGTTTAACTATAGCAAATGGGTTTTCATTCATTTTGTGAAGTTTAGCATTTGATTTTGGTAGGCTTCATCTTAATCTCTTTATTTTATTTTATTTTAATTTAAACCCCTTAATATTTGTAATAATAATGACTTGACCCCTCAAACTTCTTAAATTCTTTCAATTGGGTCCTTGTTTGTTTTAATTTGTTGACTATAGGTTGTTTATTTTATTTGGATGCTTTGAGTGATTCAATTTCATGTTTATTTCATATGATTATTTGTTAATTAAAGTGGCGCCTTGACCTTTTTTATTTGTTTTGGAGGATAAATAAGAAAATCTTTCATCTCATTTGGTCACCAATTCAAGGGAGGTACATTCTACTCCTTTATTTTGATTTACTTGATATTATGTGCTCCTGTGTGACTCTATGTGTGAAATTGCATGTTTTTATTTATTTCTTTATCCACTTTATTTGTTAATTTTGTGTATTTATTTTAATTTAATTTTTAATTATTTGGAAGGCAATTAAATGCCAAAATTGTAATAGTTAGGCTATTATTTATTTCATTCTTTACCCCTTTAGATTGTAGTTAGGGCCCCTCAAATGTAATAGTTAAAGCTTTATTTGCTTAATTTGCTTTATGTGTTTGCATGTTTGTGTGTTATATGTTACTCGTTTTCTTAGAATCTTACATTTAGATATCATGTTTATGTGTTTTGTGTTTATGTGATCCTATGTGTTTACTTGCTTTATCATGTTTTATATGACTAATTTAGTTATAATCAATGTGTGACGTCATCACACTAGTTCAACGCTAGTTGTGGCTCCTTTCCCGATTCTACACTAGTCCAACGCTTGTTATGATTCCTTTTTTCGATTTCTCACTAGTCCAACGCCAGTGAGAAAATAGAGACATGGACTAGTCTAATGCTAGACCCTTAGGAACTGTTCGCGCATTAGACCATTTTTGTGTGACACAATCACTATATTTTCATGCATATTTTTCACTTTTTAGGGTTTTATCATTTTGCATGACATTTCCTCCTTATAACGTATATCCCTTATCCCATATTTTCCTTTATATATATATCCCTTATTCCATCTTCCCCATATGTATATTCCTTATCCCTATGTGTGAGACATGATATTAGACTTGCATTTCATTTAAGGAAACTTATGAGTATATTAGTACATTTGCTTGATTAAATTAGAGAAAATACCCTTTGAATATGGGATATGGACAAGTGTGGCTTTCTAGCCTTAGCACGCTTGTATTCCCTCTATCAAAGGGAAAATTAAAAGTCACGAATATTAGTTCCCCGCACCCGTTATGATGCATTCCTTTAGGTCATGTATTTTCGTATATCATTATTTTCTTTCCTTTTCTTTTATTTTCCTTCGAGTCTCATATTTTGCACATTCGTGACTTCTTCAAATAATCACTTTGGACATCGCAATTAATGCGATTTGCACTAATTAAAATTTGAAAATACATGTTGACCCCGATGCATTAGGTCTAGGGTTTGCATTCATATAGTACATCCAAATGTGATAAACTTTTAGGTTACAATAAGAAAATTTTTGACTAGATCACGCAACTAGCCTTGGTTAGGTTGAAAGGATGTCTTGGATTTTATCCTTGCCTTCCCTTTCTTCAAATGTGACTCCCGAACACATTTCTCTGATTTTCGAGGACTTGGAGTCGTTTAAAAAGGGTTTTTTTGCTTTTTTTTTTATTTAAAATTCATTTTAGGTGACTTGGTACACCTTAACTCAATACCAAGTGGCGACTCCTATTTTTTATTAAAAATTCTTTTTAAACTATTATTTTGGGTCAAAATCGTCGCACTTTTAAGTCCCATTTAGACCTATTTTATTTATTCTCTAATTAATCAAAAATACATTTTTACTCAAATAAATCAAAATTCATTTTTATCAACAAGTTATTTTTCTTTTAAAAAATGGGGCGCGACATCAGCATTATCGGAAATTTTCCAACAGAAAAATTCTCTCTTCCTTCCCTGATTTTCTCTCGCTTTTCTTTCTTTTGCCTTTTGTTTTCCTCTCTGATCTCCCCAGACTCTCCTCCTTCTTTCTTCCTCTTGTTTTCTCCTTTTTCTTTCTCCTCCCTTGCTTGTTTCTTCTTCCCTGCAACTCCTCAGCTGAAACCCTCATTTTCTTCTTCCTCTTTTGTTTCTTGCCCTACCCGAAGCTCTCTTATTCTCCCTCTTGGTTCCAGATTTTTCCTCTAAAATCCTCTGCAGCCCCTCTTTCTCTCCCCCTCTTCTTTTTCTTCTTTTCTTTCTTCCCTTGCTCTCTGCCGAAACCCTCTTTTCTTCCTTTCTTTCTTGCTTTTTCACTTCCAGTTTCTCTCCTTTCTCTCTTGCTTGTCCACGATTCCCTCTTGTTCTTTTTGCTTCCCCTTCAGCCGTCACCTTCTCAGTCTCTCCTCTTTGTTTTCCCAGATTTTCCTAAGTTCCCTTGGTTTCTTTTTCCTCCTTTTTCCTCACTCTTTTTCCTCCAACCAGCTCGAAGCTCTTCCCTCAGTTCTTTCTCTTTGTCTTCTTTTCTTTTTTTTTCTTTCCTCCAGTACCCGTAGCCTTCTTTGCTTGTTTTTTTCTTAATGTCCAGATTTTTCCTATTCTAACAAGTGTCCTTGCCACCTAACTCCTTAGTGTTGTGGTGTCAGAAAAAATATAGAGACACTTGTCTATTGTCCACCTCATACACTTAACCCTCTTGCATGTGTTCCACCCATTTTTTGTTTTTGTTTTTATCTTGTTTTTCTTTTCAAAGCCAATTAAGAGTAACTAAAAAAAAGTTAAATTCCTAAATGAGATTGCCTTACAAATTTTCATTTTATTATGAAGCAATTGAATTTGAAAAAGATTAAAACAAATTTTGTGAGAATTTTCTTTTTTCAGAAATTTAATGCAAAAAATATTTTTTTTAAAAAAGAAAAATAATGAACCTTAATTTACTAAAATAAAAAAACAAACACTAACTATCATTTTGCAAACTTAGACATCTAAAATAAAATAAAACAATAATAAATAATAGAAAATAATAAAGCTAAAATTGAATAAAAATTTTGGTGTCTACTGTTTGCCCCTCTTTGTCTGAGTTTCGAAGAGACTCGAGAGAAAGACGTAGACACCAAATACTTATCTGTAGTTATTCTGCCGTGAACTGAAACATGTAAACATATAAGGGTCAGTGGGATAAAACTCGAGTCTGCCATAACATCGGTCAGTGGAATAAAAATCCGAGCCTACCGTAAAATTATCCGAACCTACCATAACGTCAGTCAGTGGGATAAAAACCCGATTCTGCCTTAAAATTGCTCAGTGGGATAAAATCGAGCCTGCCATAACATTGATCAGTGGGATAAGAAACCGGGCCTGCCGTAAAATTGGTCAGTGGGATGAAACTCGAGCCTGCTATAATATCGATCAGTGGGATAAGAACCCGCGCCTACCGTAAAATTGGTTAGTAGAATGAAACCTGAGCCTGCCATAACATCGATCAGTGGGATAAGAACCCGTGCCTGCTGTAAATTTATCTCAAGCCTGCCGAGGTTCGTGAGATAAAATCCAAGCTCAACAAGATAAAAACTGTGAGAACCGGTAAATTTTCTTTATCTCATAATCTGTTATTTTCTTTTCTTGCATGCATTTTCTTCATGAAACCCTATTATATTGCTTTTTTAAAGATTTTTATAAGTAAATATAGTTTTTAAAACATTTTTCTAGTATAAGTTAGTTCATGAGAAATAAAGAAAGTATATAGGACGTGGGACCCGCTAGTGCGTTAAGTGAGAGAAATTCGGCCAATTAGATTAAATTTTGCCCCTAAAGGATTTAATTCCTAGTTTTTAGGAGATAATTAGAAGGATTACCTAGATTGATTACCCATGGGAGGACAAGAAAATAATTTCAGCAATCAACAAGTGCCAAGTTTCACTACCTAGTCAAAGTTGACTTGCCTAACTTGTTCTTTCACTTTACTTAAAATTCCCAATTTTACCCAAATCATCTTCATTTTATACCTCCTTTGGGGCCGAAACTCCAGCTGAGAGAAAAGAAAGAAAGCTTCCAACTATATCTTTCCAGTTCTTGCATAATCTGAAATCCAAACTGATTAACTCTTAATTAGTCCAATAAAAATACTTGCTAAAGGGGTTTTGAAGGTCTTGGTGGAGTTGTTTTGTAAACAAAACCCCTAAGCTACTACCTTTCTTGAGGAGTTGAGGTATTTTGCTTAGAACTCACTCTTTGGTTCTAATAATGGTCAATTGGTGACTTATGGTAGCTAACTAGGTGATTTTATGGAAGATTTTATGGATTAGAGTAAAGTTAGCTAAATTTTTTATTTTTTTGGGAATTTTTCTGTTTTCATATGATGGTTATGGTTGGCCTTGAATTGATGGCTCTAAATTGTGTTAAATGGATCCCTTGTGTGCTAATTGCGATTGTTTGCGGAAAAATTTCGATTTTGTGCGGAAATTCCAGTTTTAGGGTTCCAATTTGCCCTGTTCTACCCGGTTCTGTTTGACAAGGTTGGAAGCCTAATTAGGCTTAGTATAAAACATGAAAGTTGTAGGAAATGATATCTTTTAACTGCCTGTAAAATTTCAGCTCGATCGGAGTACTGTAGCATATGAAATGACCAAAATACCCTTGACTGCCCATAAGCCCTATTTTCGCGGACAGTTTTCTGTCTTCGTGGGGATTTCAATTTTTGACTCTGAAAATGCATGATTTGGCTTTGGAGGTCTTCATAAGAAATGTAGGTATATGTCTTGGCTTCGAAATTCTATAAGATACACCTTAATCGGACATTGGTAGCCTGAGTTATTGTCATTTAATCATAGTACGATTAACTAATCTGATTGTGAGATGCTGGTTCTGTAATTTGAAATTTTGACCTAGATACACAACGAACTGGACTAAGTGGTCTTCATCAAAGTTGTAGGCCTTTTGCTTAGCTTCGAAACGGTCAAAAGTTCACCCCAATCCGATAAGTATAGCTTCGGTTGTGTCTGTTCCGCTAAGAGACGTCAAACCTGCTATTTAGCTTTTGTCCTTAAAACTTGATTTCTAGTTGCATTCCTAGACCTGCTTTGTATTTGGATGAACTTGAGCCTAGTTGAAGGGCTATTGTATTGAGATTTCCTATGTGTTGAATTGGACTGACTTGAGGAAAAACAATGAAGCCATAAATGGCTGGAATATAGCAAAATACAGAGGGCATGCTGCCTAAAATTTTAGGGCTACACGTTTCCTTCAAGTTGAGTTGATCTTAGTAAAAATGAAGGGTTTTAAGGGTTGTTTGTAACTGTAGGACCAACTGTTATCTTTTTACTCAAAAGTCATATTTTTATTCTTCTGTACTAGTACTTAACCTGGAAAGGCGTACGACATGTAGTCGAGCCTCATTTATGCATTCCATTTACTAGGTTTGTGGATGTGCGAACTATAATTGTTTTATCTTGATTATTTTAGGGTTTCTTGGCGTTTAAAGCCACTTTGGGTAAAAAACTTTTGAAGTATCTGTACTGGAACCGGTGAGTGTACAACTCCCCTCATTTGTTGTTTAACTTGGTTTCTGCACCTGCAATCTATGATTTGAATGACTGTATCATCTGTTTATTCTGTTTGAGACGAGGGTGTACTTTATCACACTCGTTCTTAAATTGGACTGACTTGAGGAAAATCAATGAAGCCATAAATGGCTGGAATATAGCAAAATACAGAGGGCATGCTGTCCAAAATTTTAGGGCTACGCGATTCACTCAAGTTGAGTTGATCTTAGTAAAAATGAAGGGTTTTGAGGGTTGTTTGTAACCCTAGGACCAACTGCTATCTTTTTACTCAAAAGTCATATTTTTATTCTTCTGTACTAGTACTTAACCTGGAAAGGCGTACGACATGTAGTCAAGCCTCTTTTATACATTCCATTTACGGGGTTTGTGGATGTGCAAACTATAATTGTTTTATCTTGATTATTTTAGGGTTTCTCGGAGATTAAAGCCACTTTGGATAAAAAACTTTTGAAATATCTGTACTGGAACCGGTGAGTGTATCACTCCCCTCATTTGTTACTTAACTTGGTTTATGCACCTGCAATCTATGATTTGAATGATTGTATCATCTGTTTATTCTGTTTGAGACGAGGGTGTACTTTATCACACTCGTTCTCTTGTCTGTCTGTATGCCTATTTACTGTGTATAATCTGTTATCTGTATCTGAGTCTGTTCGAACGTTGTTTGGAGGCTAGTATCCAACGACCTTTCTGTGATCTCTGAGCTCAACACCTGTTGCTAGTTACTCGAGTCGGCCGGCAAGGGCCTGATCGATTAGATAACGAACCACGGTAGTCTGTTTCTGGGAATCTTTGGGTATTGAGACTTTTGATTTCGGTATAATCGAATATTACCACTTCTGTTTCTGTTGAAGTGTTCAGGCCCGGTAGGGGTATGTTTGGTGGACGAAAATTGGTGTAAAGTGGGGTATACAGATATGTTGGTTCTATTTACATTGACGGAGAGTCAACGGGTTCGGATCAAGTACGGGAAATGGAAATCTGGCTCTTGAGAGCCACTTGTATCCTTTCCCTTTGAATCACTGCGTCTAACTGTTTTTGTTTATATCGGGTATATGTATCTGATTGGTTAAATGTGAAAGGCCATGATTTTACCCCTATATATTTGGTACCTCATTGAGCGTAAGTTCACCCCTTTCTGTTACCTTTGTTTTCCTTACAGGGGGCAAACTTGAAAATCACGATTTTGGAAGAAAAGGGTCAAGCTAGTATATATGTCATATTGTTAAGATCTTTTGAAAATGAAAGCCTAATTGTATTTTGTGTAGTATGAATACCTTGTATTGCACTGTATGTTAATTTGTTCAAGACTCCAATGTAAATATATGTATAGGTATTTAACCTTGTCTATTAAATGTATTCCGTTGAGACTATGATTTTATAGTTTGGTAAACATGTTCTCACCTTAGTAGTTTCCGATTGTTCATTTTCTTTGGGTCCTATTGCACGTACTATATTGGGTTTGTGTGAATCGACTCCGTAGTCCTGGCGAGAGTTGGGCAGGCGGTCCGCCGAACCCTTTGGTTCGCCTTAGGGTGAGGTGGGGCTGTCACAAAAATGGTCAATGGGATAAAAGCCAAGTCTGCCGAACTTGATGGGTTAAAATCCAAACTCAACAAAATAAAAGTGGTTAGTGGAATAAAACCCACCTTGCCGAGGTTGGTGGGATACAACCCAAACCCAACAAAATAAAGCGGTCAATGGGATAAAACTCATGTCTGTCGATGTTGGTGGGATAAAATTCAAACCCCGCAAGATACTCACAAACAGGAAATTAAATTGCCAAAAAGAGGGGCAGAAGGGTGCGCGGCGGACTCTGAGACTCACCAACAGGAAATTAAATTTGATTTGTCAAGAAGGAGGGTAGAAGGGTGCGCGGTGGACGCTGAGATTCATCAACAGAAAATTAAATTTGATCTTTTGATCTGCCAAGAAGGGGGTAGAAGGGTGCGCGGTAAACGCTGAGACTCACCAACAAGAAATAAAATTTGATTTGTCAAGAACGGGGGTAGAAGGGTGCACGGCGGATTTTGAGACTCACTAACAGGAAATTAAATTGCCAAGAAGGGGGTAAAAGGGTGCGCGGCGGACGTTGAGACTCTCACCCACAAGAAATTAAATTTGATTTGTCAAGAAGGGGGGTAGAAGGATACGCAGTGGACGCTGAAACTCACCAACAGAAAATTAAATTTGATCTTTTGATATGCCAAGAAGGGATAGAAGGGTGCGCGGTGGACGTTGAGACTCACCAACAGGAAATTAAATTGCCAAGAAAGAAACATTAGTGCTTGAAAATGTTTTTGAATAATCACCAGGTGAATCTTTTCAAAAAGTTTTGCCCCAATTTCAACCAATTATTGTGCAACCGATCATTCGGTTTGCATTATGGCATTGTTTCTCCTCCTTAAAACTTTGATTCACACCTCTTCCACGGTCTAAACCATGAATATTCAATTCTTGGGTGACATTCCATAATTATATAAAAAATTTGCTCGAATTTTGTTATTTGAAACACGTATGGACCTGCAAGAGAAAGAACAAATAATGCCACCACCATTCGACCCGTCTAGCTTTCAAGAAACGTGTAAACATAAGTATTTTGATATTTTTCCCTCGATGCTGCAAAACCCAACATTGTACCGCAAACCCCATCCAAGCTGCTTTAGTTTTCAATACTAACTGAACATGAAAATTTGTACATATGCACTTTCGATAAACCGTGGAGATTGTTATTTGATAAAATCCAATGAGACAAATGAAACCATGCAACACCTAAAAATTTTCTTTTATACAAAATGATAAAAGTCAATGTAATGCCAAAAATAACCATCAACTTGTATTGAAGGAAAAATAATCTTAGGGAGATGAATCACAAACTCAACAATCTATGTTTGATGACCAAAATACTTTGGCCTCTAACAAAATATCCCGTTTGACCTTTGGATATCGGCCGTCGGAAATTCAATGCTGGTAGAAAAATCATAATGTGAAGAGGAATCAAAATGAACTGAGTCATCAGCCATTCCATTCCAAGCTCACTTTTCCTCATAAAATCCTACCTTAGCGTCTTTTCGGGTTTTCACTAAGGTTACCCCCACCTTTTTATTTTCTTTTTCTTTTATCATCATCATTTTTCTTCTTTTTTTGTTTTTTCTATAATGATCTCTTTTCTCTTTTGAAGGTGTCCTTGTAAACTTTCACCTGATGAGCAGTGTCAAGCTCAAATCTAATCAATTCAGAAATACATCTAAATTTTTTTTCTGGTATCAGTATATGAACATCATGTGCCAATTAATTAGAAAATTTCTTGACAAATATATTGCAAAGAACAGAAGTCAGAACTTTCAGCTTTTGTAATGGGGTCTGGTGGGGTGCTTAGAAAAGTTAAGGCTTGAAGGTGGATTTCAAAAATAGTTTAAATGATCTAAGATCGCATTGTTGCGTCAACACTATTTTAGAGTTAAATCAAAACTTGCCCCAATTTATTCTCAACTGAGGTTCTCTTCTCTTTCATTTTCCTTTCTTTTTTTTCTGGCCTTCTGTCATTCCATTCATCTTTTAAAATTTTTAAAATTTGCCCCAGTTTATTTTTAGTTGAGATTTTCTTTTGTTCATTTCCTTTTCTTTCAGCCTTCCTTAAAAAATTAAATTTGCCCCAATATGGGGTTTTTCTCTTTTCTTTTTCAAAACTAAATTTGCCCCAATATGGCGTTTGCGATTCTCAGGGGTTGACAAGTGAAATGATCCATTCCGCAAGTTCAAAAGGGACCACTAGGGATAAAATGTCTCAATGGGAAAGGAAAGGTGCCCGATTTTTATTTTGTTCCTTACATTAACTTTGAAAGGAAACTTTCATTAATGCGAAATTTTACCTATATCTGCATTAATCGATTGAGGAAAACTCTCGTCAATCCATATCTGTGAAAATAAGTGCTTCGCCAGGCAATACCTTTTTGACAATAAAAAAACCTTGTCAATTTGGGGCAAACTCTTCTTTTGACCTCATCTTGCGCCGACAAAAGCTACTTCAACGCTTTGTCTCCTCGTCTGAATGGCCATGATTTGACCCTTTTATGGTAACCACGGGCCAATCCTTTTGATAATATTGATCATGACAGACTGCATTTATCTGCTTCTTATCAAGTGACCACTGATTTCTATTTCCTTAACTTGATCCCAATTCAGCTTGAGTTTCTCTTTATACCATTCGGGCCTCTTTGAAACATTTTCGGATGTCTCTTCGCTACTCCTTTTATTTTGAAATCCAAATTCACATTCGTGATGTGAGGACCCAAAAATTTTCTTATTTATCGAGTGTTACAAGTTCACTTAAATATTTATTTACTCATTTTTTTCTGAATTATTTATTTCGGCCATTTTAAATCCATTTAGATGGAACACCGTCTCTTTTATAGTTTTAAAGCGTTTTGTTAGAAAATCTACTTTTAAAAATTCCTTTAGTTCGGAATAACGAGTGCACGTTTTCGAGGCTACACTTGAATCGGGAGTGTATCAACCTTGGAGAATTAAGAATGATCAATAGTAGATCAAGAAAGATTAATTGAGGAATTAATACTAGACTCATGTGAGGACTCGTAAAATTCTTATTTTTAAAAATCCTATTTTTGGCTCATTTAATTATTTATTTGGATATTTGCCCCGAATATTATTTTCTATCCTTATTAGACTTAAATACATGACATTATGACTTCATTATATTTTTAAGGTGGCTCGTTTCAAAAATTAATTTTTTTGAAAGCTCGATTAATGTAAATAGTGAGAACGTATCTGAAAACTTTAGCCAATTGGGAGTACAATAAATTCGAAAACTTGGAGACATGTACAATGGTCCTAAAATAGGTAATTTTAGGTTTAAGTACTCAAGTGATAGTTAGTGGTACGATCGTTATAACAATTTCTTGAAGGTTTCACTTTATCGCGCCTAAATTGGAAATACGCGTTTTCACGCGTGCGCTTAATTGAGGGACTTTAAACCATTATTTTGGGACAATTAAGAGTGAATAATATTTGTATGAATATAAGTGCATTAGAGGTTTAGTGCACTAGTGAAATAAATGCGAAAAAAATCGAGCACCAAACGTGCCCTATGCGCACTATTCTCAGTTGACTTTGGAGTGATTTTGCACCACACATTGTATCTTCTTTAGGAAGCCAAAATTGGATCAAACACACTCTCTCCTAGTCTCTCTCTTGGCCGAACCATCAGCTGCAAAATACAACACCAAAGTTGCCATTTTTCATCTTCAATTCTTGCACCAAACCTTCATAGATTCACACCAAAATTGAAGACCACTTAGCTTGTTACCTGGAGAGTTCATCTAGCTATCAAAGGAGCTCACTTTCCACGGTTTTCTTGGAGCTTCAAGGGACCGAAATTCTGCTCTTGTACACCCACCAAAGTAGGTAATGATCCAACACTCTAATCTTGATTTATGCAGGTTGTTCAACACCTTTAAGCTCTTGTATTCATATGGGTGGTTGTTATTGTTGGAAAATTTTGAATGTGGGCTCTATGAACTCCCACTCTTGGATGATGGCTGATGTGATGATTGATGATGGGTTTAATGTTGGTTTAGTGCTCAAAATGGTAGATTAATGGTGTATTATTAGTATGAACTTCAAGAAATGCATGGGGTGAAAAGTTCCGATTCTGCCCCTGCTTTGAACGTACCTATTTCTGCGAAATTTTGAGGTTGTGATGACTTATATATGATTTTTATATGTTGTATAGATGGTGTATAAAATTTCATTGAAAAATATTGAGGTTTGGTGGGTCAAATGAATTGATTTCACAAAGTTGGTATACCTGGAATTTTTCCCGACATGCTCAGACCAGCTTTCTTGTTTCATCCATAACTTTGTGCTCCGATGTCGTAATTGAGTGCCGTCAGAGGCATTTGAAACTAGACATTCCACCTTTCCGATGGTATAGAAATGTACATTCTGGTTCCATGTATGTGCGCCAAACCAACCATTTAAAGTTGGCTGTTCTGTTTCTCTGTTTCCTGGAACGAAATGCTGAGGCTGCAACTTGTGGCTCGAATTCGAGCTAGTTGTGTGCCGAATTTCAAAATGATTTCTTCTGTGAAATTATAGCTCTTATGAATGTGTTTTCCAACAATAAAATATGCCCAATTCCGAGTTAAGTTGAGTGATTGTTTATCAAAATAACGGAACCTGCCCTGCTCTTGAAAACCCTAACTTTTGGACAGATTTGATGCAAGGCTTGGTGTAGACTTGCTAACTGAATATTTTGGTGCTAAACACTTATGAAATGTACCATGAATGTTCCTTAGGCTTTGTCTACACTAATGAGCCATGTTTGAGGAATTTTTCTTTGACCAAATGTTTGGAATGGAAAACAAAAGGCTCAAGGCAGTTTTGTCTTAGGATTTTCGAAACTTTGGTTGTTTGATTGACTACCTTCCCGAAGGTATTTTTTCATGAAATTTGATAGAGGAATACTATTTATATAGGAGTATTATACTGCCAAATTTTGTACCAATCCATGTCCATTTCGATACCTAACTAAAGTCTCAAGGTTGGAAGCTCAAATCTGGAAATTTGTTTACCAGTTTTGAATTTTTCCCTAACTTTGAGCTACCGTATCTCGGTGCTCGAAACTCCGATTCTTGATCCGTTTTTTCTGTTAAAAACCTTACTTGCAACTCTAATTGATTTACAAATTTCAGAGGCTAGCTCGCAACGTGTGAATTTTACCGAATTTCCAAAGTTAGCGAAAAACCAACCCCAACACAACCTTAAGTACTCTGAAACAGTAACTTTGAGCCCATTTTTGAATATTTTTCATTTAGAATCATGGAAAAGTGTCTTCTAAGAACTTTTAGTACTTTCAAAGAGATTTCCAACGGCACCCAGTTTTCCAATTTCTGACATGTAGAATGGGAGATACGATTTTTCAAAGTATCGTATCAAATCTAAATTTTTCCCCCAAATTTCAAGGGAAGGGAGTTTTCAAGTGCTCCTTATTCCTTCAATATTTCTTGAATGTTTTATACTTGATTTCCCAAAATGAAAACTCGATTACCGTGTACTTTAAGAAACTCCATTTAAACATCGATTTACGAGTAATTGAGGTTCGTTTTAATGAAATTTCCTTAGATTGTACTAGTGTACAATCTTCCTTGATAATTGGGATATATGAGTGATACTTCACTATTATGTGCTCAGGCGCACACGAGGACCCTCAAGAGGATCCCACGGTGAACGCTTAAATTTCGGTTGAGACTACTTCTACTTGGTGAGTGTCAAGTGTATGGCTACTTGAACTCTATGGACTTGATTCATGCTTGGCTTACCTGATTACATGCTTAGCCTACTTGATTTTGAAAAATGGAGTCGAGTGTGTACTTTATCGCACTCGTTCTCATTTGAAACAAATGACTCATGCTTAACATGTTTTGCCTGGTTTACATGACCTGAAATACATGCTTAAACCTATCAAATGCTTGAATACATGACATGGTATGCTATGACTGCATACGTCGTTGGAGTGAATCTCCTCGACACTTACATGATACATGGGGGACGCCCAAACTTATACGCCGACCTTGGGACTCGAGCCGGCATGGGTTTGGTCGGGAATCTTGGGGAGCCATGAGAATCACATGATAAGCTTGATCTATTTGAGAGATCTTGCTTGGCATACTCGTGGAGTATAGCCTTATAAATGTCGTGCGGGCCCGAAGCGCTGTAGGGTGGACGGATGAGAAGTAAGTGGTGATCTATGGTTTGAAAATATCAACCTGATTGATGGAGAGTCATCACGGGAAGATATACGAATGAACTGGTAAAGCAAGTGGAACTTAGCTCCTGAGAGCTACCATATCCTTGAATTGTTTCTGTTTACATTTCGTTGGCTTTATGAATTACTTGTAATTTATCACTTGAACTGTTATTTGGGTTTGTTACCTGAACAACGTGCTTGCATGTGTGTTCTTGGCCTCACGAGCATTTTGCTCACCCTGTAGATTTGTTTTCCTTAACAGGATTGGACTTGGAGAAATGTTGGAGAAACCCCTCTTGGCGTACTCTTGTTTTAGGGTTTCCGTTGCACTTTGGGCTAGACTTGTGATTGATGTATATTTTGAATATTGATGTATTTCGAGGTCTCGATGAAATGATTGGGCAGATGTTGAATATTGATAAGCTTGAATGCTTACGCACTGATTGTATTTATGATATTTAATCGTAACATCTAGTATTGTATTAAGGTTGGACGGAAATTGCATGAGTCCTGGCGAGAACTGGGCAGGCGTCCCGCGGATACTCTTTGGTTCGCCTTAGGGAGAAGTGGGGACGTCACACGTGAGATATCGAGATTGCTGCCATCAAATTTTGGAACAATGATATCCAAAGGATCAGAGAATTTTATTCTTGGTCATCTGAAAAGAATGCGTAAGTAACATAGTATATATAAAACTGTACATTTTATTGAATTTCAAGATAAAGATCAAACTTAATAGCATGTTACTTGTTAAGCAAGACGTGTCTTCAAAAGCCACTTGATTCAAAACTATTTACAAAAATATAGTTAAACAAAAGACACACGCATGAATGATTTTCATGGATTTTAACCAAAGATATCTCCCCGAATTTATCGAAACTCCCTTCAAGAGGGAGGGATCTCACTAGTTCAGGATTTTCAAATTTTTTCATTGGGAGTAAATGCCTCAAAGGTATCCTTGTGTTCGGCAAAAGGGATTCGTACTTATGCTTGGTCCTTGTTCTCCTCTTTTCCTTAGCACTATATCTCCTGCTTCGATCATATCCTGAATTTTATATTTCAATGCCCAGCAATTATTGGTGGGATGCTCGGGAGCTCCAGAATAATAAGCACAGATGGCTTGAGGGTCATAATCAAGTTAAAATCCTTTAGGATAGACTTTAGAAGGTATTGTACAAATTTTTCCTGTGGCTTTGAGCTGCTCATATAATTGATTGATGGTTCGACCTAGGTTGGTGAAGATTCTATATGTGGTTGGGTTTTAGGTGTCATTGGTTTGTTGATAGTTATAGTTCTGGTTGACTGGTGAAGCAGGTCTTGGATTATAACGAGGGCGAGGTCTAGTTTGAAAGTTAGGTGGAGAACATAAAGTGGTGTTGCAGGCGTGTTTGAGTAATTTGGACGGGATCAAGGGTGGTTAATAGTGGTATGATAAACAGATCGAGTGTGTGGCTAGTATGGGTAACGGGGTGAGTAGGTGGAATATTGTTGGTATCTAGATCGGGACGAAAAGCCTTGGCTCTTCCTCATGAACTTGTCAAATCGATCTAACCTCTATAACATATTCTTGTCAATTGGCGCGGAGGATTCTCCCACTTCGACTTTTCTTGTGCAGCGGTGTCTAGTGCGAATGGCTTTGCAGTGGAATAATAATATGGTCCTTGAGATTCAAATGGCATGTTCAGACTAACAAGTGGATAATTTGGAGGAATTTGAGGGTGAAGAGGATTGGTCTGGATATTGGGTGTATATGTACGTGGGAGGCCATGAGTGGGACAGGTGAAAGTTTCCTCAAGTAGATTTACGAAATGTGGAGCAAAAGAGGTTTGAGTATAGGGTAGGGGTAGTGGTTGAGCTTCAGGTTGGCTAGCAGGTAAGAGATCTTGCTGGACACCGCTGCTGCTGCCAGCAACCAACTGATCAATCATGCGCCGTTGTGCGGCCATCTCCATGATTAATTCATTAAATTTGTCTAACACTTCGCTCAGTTGAACTCCCAGATTTGCAAGGTCAAGTGATGACGTCGCTGCAGACCTATCGAATGATTTAGGATGCATACTCATGTTTACACTATTTCTCAAAACTCGACTACGTGATCGTGTCATGATGGGGTTTCTTAGAAAAATAATGAACCTTAATTTACTAAAATAAATAAACAAACACTAACTATTATTTTGTAAACTTAGACATCTAAAATAAAATAAAAGAATAATAAATAATAAAAAATAATAAAGCGAATATTGAATAAAAATTTTGGTGTCTGCAGGAATGTTAATTGACTACAACTTTTTTGGAGACGTAGTCACATTCGACACAACCTACAAAACAAATAAAGAATACCGGCCACTTGGAGTATTTGTGAGTTTTAACCAATATAGGTAAATTGTGATATTCGGTGCTGGCCTTATGTATGATGAGACGATAGATTCTTTCAAATGGGTGTTTGGTACATTTCTAGAAGTAACGTGTGAAAAGCGTCCAAGTACCATACTAATCAACCAAGATCACGCCATGGCAGCTGCTCTTTCACTTGTCATGTCCCAAACGTTTCACGGTCTATGTACGTTTCACATAAGGCGTAATTTTATGAAACATCTTGGCAATCACTATAAGGAAAATAGTGACCTTCCATACATGTTTGATGCCTGCATGTATGAGATTGAAGAAGTGGAACAATTCAATAGGGTGTGGGAGGCGATGGTGAAGAAATACAATCTTGAAAATAATGAATGGCTTTTCGGACTGTACCGAATTCGTGATAAATGGGCAAGGTGCATGATGAAAGAAAGATGGACCGTGGGAATACGAAACACCCGACTTAGCGAAAGCCTAAATGTAGCAATTAAAAATCATTTGAAACTGGATCACGACCTTGTACAGTTCTTTAGACATTTCAATCAGGTAGTTGATGAAAAGAGACATAATAAACTCATCGCAGAATATGAAATGAGGCAAAAGCTCCCCATGGTAGGGTTGAGGCAAACACCTATGCTTGTGCATGCATCAGAGACGTATTCACCAACCGTATTTGTTACATTCCAAAATGAATATGGTGAGTCAACAGCTATGGTTATATTGAGATAACAAGGCGCAGGGATGTTTGTGAGTTTGCGGTCATGAGGTATGATGGAGGACCTGAAAGAATAGTGGTATTCAATCGGAATGATCTAAGTGTATGCTGTAGTTGCAAAAAATACGAGAATGAAGGAATTTTGTGTGGGCACGCGTTGAAGGTGTTTGATATTGTGGGCATAAAAACAATTCCTCCTGAATACGTTAAGAGACGATGGACAAAAAGAGCTCGGGCAGGAGACTGTTTTGATCGGTGAGGACAGGAAATTGTGGCTGATCCAAAAGTAATCATTTGAACTCGTTATTGAGAGCTCGCTCCAGCCATGATTAAGGACGCTACTCGAGCAGCAATGTCGGAGGATACCAGCAAAGTAGTAATCATCGTCATATCCGATTTGGCAAAGAGAGTTGAGCTCCTCCTCTCAGAAAATGAAGAGCAACCTTCGCAAAATCATAAAAATCTAAATGTGGAAGAACGTGATAAGACACAATTTGTAAATGAAATGGGAGAGGCAATAGTCACAAGAGGCATTAAAAAACATGCCAGTAGGAAAAGAAGTAAAGTGATGCAAAGTTGGGTCGCTAAATTGATAGATTAAAAAGAAAATCTAGATTGCCAAGAACTACACAGATTACGGTAAGGATCCAATTTTTATGATGGTAAACATTTATGCTAAAACAATGTTATCGTTGTCATGTTAAGTAAAGTTTAGGTACCATTCACTATAAAATAACATTATTGTCGTGTCAATAATACAGGTCTCAGAATCGGAGCCGACATCGATTTTATTTGATGAACACATGTTTATGGGATGCCGTTCATCAATTGACTCACTTTCGGTTAGTATAAAATGGGCATGGCTTTAGCTTTTATTTGGATGTTTCTAACAACATAATTAGTTACATTGATGTGACATTGTGCAATAATTTTGTTACAGCTGTCATCCCTCATGATATATCTATTTTGTCTGTGTTATATAATTATTTGGCCCATAGAAAACTCGTAGACGTATTCAATGAGCCAGTCAGTGAATGGTCCTCCAAATACTGTTGCTGCCGAAATCGAGGAAAGTGAAACGGTATGCATACATTTAGTAGATAAAATAAAGACCTTCTTGTTCAGATTGTAGAGCTACTATTCTTTAATTGTAATGGTGGGTACTCGAACGCTGTCAAAGCATGCATATTATGTAGTTAACGTATGCTCGCTTTAATGACATATTTTTTATATTATCCGAAGGTCCACCGTTTGGCTAATCAGAGGCCTCCTGGAATGTCCCTACATAATGGAAGCACCCCAAATTTTCTATTTTTTCCAAGCATAACTCCGTTAGAGATATCTTAATGGTCTGATATATCGTTTTTCTTGTTATAATGTCTAGTCCAATTTAGCTTTGTAACTGAGCAATAGGCAATACTAATGATTTGTTGACAGTGGAATAGTTATATTATATAATGTAGGAGGAGCGTGCGGCAATTTCAACACATTGTGATATTGATGCATATCATGTCTTTTCACCATCACCCCAGGTGACAAACTTTTATCATTGAGTCACATATTTATGTAGTCTTGTTAATTGGATACTTGAACATCGTATATCATTAACCGTATGTTCCAGCAGCTGTATTAGCTGATTTCAAAACATTTCAGGAAAGAAATAACACCCAGGGATTGCGACTAATTGTTGACGTCACCTCCTCTCTGATGCAGGTTGATGAATGATGTGTACCTATAATTTTTTAACGACACAATAAGTGGTTGACCAAACAATTGAGTTCCGATTATCCGTCAACAATTCAGTTCACCTTATTTAGTGATGTTAGTACTTTTCCGTTGAAGATATTGCTCAGTTTCAATCGGTTCCCTATTATCAGATTGTTTTAATCTACAATCTTCAAATATATTAGTGCTTGTTGATTGTAACTGTAAAATTTGTTCAATTATGTCGCATTAGTTGCCTTGAACGAGATTTGCGGTGTTTTTGGACGAACATTTGTTATTGGACTTCCATGTCATCCTGGTCGGGAATGTCGCATATGTACGTTACAAGCAGTTAATAAGCTGTTACAATTTATTCATGTCCTTGAACCATTTACCTTCGATGTTTCACTCTGTTCAAACTTAGACAAGTGGGTTACAATTGCATTAACGAAGAGTATTGCAACTGGCAAATAGAGGCACTTCAATAGGTATTACAAGTTCCTCTCCAATTGAATTATGGTGTCTTTTAACCACATGACCACATGTTGGTAATTGTTTCGCAGATGAAAATGATAGTGCAAGGGGACACCTAATTTGTAATGTTAAATGTAAGTTTTATAATGCAATAGATAGTCATAACGAAGAGTACAGAATAAGTTACAACCTGTTAGGTATATGTTACAATATGTTACAACTAGTGATATTGTTTGGCAGCTTTTCGTCTTCTCTTCTTAAAACTAGTGATATTATAACTAGTGATATTACAATATGTTACAACTAGTAATATATGTTCTAGTTAAAATACGATGAACTTTTGCCATTCTCTTGTTTGTGCCATTGCCCTTGGCCCAAACAATAATTCCCTCCCGACACATTAAATTTCTTAGACACTTAATTAAGTGTTTACTGAGAATATAGAGATGATCGTTTCGAATCCCAAAACAATTGATGTAGCGAGGCCTTCTCGAACATCACATTAAATTAGCGAGATCTTCTCGAACATCATGCAACCCATTGACTGCTATTTGGCTCCCAAGAACTTGGTTTTTGTTTGAACACTCTATTGATGAGACTGCAATTGACGGTGGAGGGGGGTTGAAGATTACTAAAAATAAATTTCATACACGGGTCCATTGCCACCCTTCAGTGGAATGAAATTGGAAGTGTTAAGTGGAATAAAATGGAAAGTGTGGGCGAAAATGAAAGGGGGACGAACAAACAATTATGTCTTTGCGGATATACAACTGCAACCGCACCCTTTTATAGTCCGCAGGACCCTTTAATATGCTAAAATATCAGGGGCCAATGCATACCAGGCCAATTATAACATCACGGGAGTGGAAGCTGTAGAGTCACATGCAGCTTTATGAACCATGTCAATTCAGAATCCTTACGTACAAAGCGTGAAGTTTTTAGTACCGAGACTCTTGATAAGTGTTACGTTGTGTTGCTAATCAGTTACAGACTTTAGGACAAATTTTCCAGCTTTTATCCTAAAAGGACCTGTACGCAAGGCCTTTTACTGTCACGTGCATACAGAGTTACACATTATTGAAGTTAAGTTTCACTATGTGCATACATAGTAACACCCTACACGTTTTGCACAAATCCTTCTACAACTACATGGTGGCCCAAAGTTTGATATGTATACACTCTATGCCCTTGCTCAGTTTGTGATCCAAATTTACTACCTCTGTGTGCCATTCGTACCTCCTTCTCATCCAATGCTCTAGTAATATTTGTCAAGCATAACTTCAACCTTTAATTATGAATGTTGTAACTAAGAACGAACACAGTCGTAACTAAGAGCATACGAATCGTGACTAGATATGCACGTTGGTGTTGACCATCATAGCGAGTTGTTGTTGCACTACAAGTATGAAGTTAGTGTATTAAGGTAACTATTCATGCATTATTATATAATTAATAGTGGCAGTAATTGCTGATGTCATTAACACAGAACATTATTGAAGTTATGCAAGTGATTTCAGATGTAAGTAACATCATAATACTTCACAAAAAACTTGCAATACAAATTTCCCATTTTTCATTCAACTAGTACACTACATCTATCGTTTACTACATCTCTCTGATCAACTGGCAAAATGGAAAGCCAACAGCATAAGGATGTCACCTACTTTGCGAATGAGCATACATTTACGACAAACTACCAGCGAAGTCCATATCATATGTCTTCAAGTCTGGGTAAAGTGGTGTCAGTGAAAAATTGCTATTAGTGGCAACAGAAGGGTGACTGATACCAAAATCGTCATGAAGGTTTTCATTTGTCGAATATCATGTTCGATGCGTTGCACAGGATGTGAGAAAGTGTTTGATTGATGGAGCACTGTTCCAGGACGGTCGAAGGAGCTTTCTCTGCTTATTGCTTGTGGATTAGGTGAGGTGGGGCAATAGTTAGTCTAAACAAGCTCATGATCCCTCCCTATTGGATGAGCTCAAGCAAAAAAAGTGCAAGCTTTTGTTTCACAGACGAAGTACAGCAACCCCTTCGTTGGTTTCTGTGACTCCACGATCTTCAGGCCAGCCCTTTTTCCACAATTACAATAGAGATATTGGTACTTTAACTCACTAGATCCGCCACCAATATTGCTAGATGAAGACATGTGAACGATGTAAAACTCCTTTGGGGCATATGTTAGGCAAAGTGTTCGGTGGGAGGATGAAGTAATGGTTGTGTGTTGATCGGGATCAGTCACACAGGTGGTTTAGTGGTAACATGTGGCTAGAGAAGATATAAACTTGCAAGCGATATTTTGTACTAAATGAGTATGTGACGCCCCGCGGCAGAAGAAAAGGGAAAAATTTCTGGTGAATAGTATTTTGTGGAGAATCTGGCCAGAAGCCGTGCAAATTCCTTATATTTTCTTAAAAATTTCCCTTTTCTATTGACAAAATATCACTTTATAATGGCCCTACTACTCAATAACCCCACAATAAGTGCCAATGAACCTAGAAAGTAGGGTTTCACTTTTGGTTTCAAGATTGGAGCAAAATTAGGGTTTTCCCGATTTTCGCCGGATGAATTTTCGGTACGAAGCAAGGATCAAATTTGGTGATTAAAAATGACTTTTAAGTGAGAAATAATATGTGATTAGAAGCAATGATACAAGATTAGTGAATAGGAAGTGAAAACCCTAGTACGTGTGTTTTTAAGAAAAACGGCGCGAACCGGCGGGTACCGCGCACTAGCGATTGAACGCACCACTTGACCACTACTTTCTTACCATACAAGCTCATTACTCATTGAGCAAAATATCTTTCCCCTCATAGCTATCTCTTGACCGAAATATGTGGCCAAAATGCAAGGAGAAGAAAGAGAAAATTTTGTGGTGGAGGGTGAGCCAAGTGTTGGCAAAGCTTGTGGTCAAGATTCATCCTAATCTCTTGCCTTAATTAACACCATGAGCAGCCTTTCTTCTTCATTTTTTTTCTGCTCCTTGGCCGAGAATAGAGAGAGAGAAAGGGGGAGCAAGAGTTGCACCATTTTCTTCTTGATTTACATCATCCAAGTGAAGAATCAAAATTCTAAACCGATTAAAGTGCGGGTTGTGAGTTGGGAAGCTTGGGGAACTAAGAAATTTCCAAAGGAGGTGAAGTATCACTCTTTCAAGCTTTGTTTTTGAGGTATAAAGTCTAATTTATGGCTTTGATTCTTTTATTTTGGTTTAAGATGCTATCTAGTTCATGTTTTGGCTTGATTACAAGATATGCAAGTTGTTGTGATGAATTTTGGATGATTTAAGCAAGTTAGGGTTTGATTAATTTCTGCCTAAACTTGTTGTATGGTTGATAGATGTTATATATAAGATTATATAAGGGGCTTTGGTAGAGTTTGGAACAAGGAATTGAAGAGAGTTTCATTGGAAACCAAAAATTTCAGATTTCTGGAATTTCCTAATTCAGTTCTGCCCGGTTTTGGAACTCATATTTAGAGGCCAAATTAGGCTTGACCTAAAACATGAAAGTTGTACAGAATGCTATTTTATAGGTTCCTACAACATTTCAGCTCAATCGGAGCTATGTAGCTTGTGAAAAGATGAAAATACCCTCGCTGTTCTAGGGTACATTCCAGAGTTCCGCGTGGACAGTTTAGTCTATTTGGTTGTGTTTATTCACTATAATCCGTTAGTATTTAGCCTTTTGACAAAACATGAAAGTTTTATTATTCTTTCTTAGCTTTTAAACGCCTCCAAGAACACCTTAATCCGACATTGGTAACCTGAGATATGACCATTCCAATGCAGTGCGGTTAATTAGCCGACTAGTTGGATTTTGGTTCTGTAAATTGGGAATTTGACTAGGTTGCATTGGAAACTGGACTAAGTGATCTTCATGAAAATTGTATCCCTGTGTCTTAGCTTCAAAACGGTATAAGTTACGTCTCAATCTGATAAGCGTAGCCTCGGATGTGTTCTTTCCGCAACCACACGTCAAATCTGTCTTTTGCTAGGTTACATTTCCACACTTGTTATCACTTTGATTTTTGTTCTTATGTTGTTATGAGCCTATGGAACGGCTATTTACTTGAATCTATGATATGTATGACTTTGGGATTGGCTGAGGAAAAATAATGAGGCCATAAATGGCTGGAAAATTAGGTAAAAACAAGGGGCATGCTGCCAAATTTTCACGAGAAAGATAAACTAGCCTTTGGAGTTCTAGTTCTATATTTGGCAAATTTGACTTGGATATACTGAAAAATAGGTTGAGGTGTCTTCATGAAAGTTGTAACTCTTTGTCTAAGCTTCGAGACACTGCCTAGTACATTTTGATCTGATAATCACAGCTCCAGTTATGGGCAAAATCGTGTAAACCATTTTGTACCATTTTCATTTCCGCGCACGCCCGATGCATTCCTTTACTGTTTTTCCGCTTTGATCGTTTTAGTCCTTATTTCCATTTGTGATCTAGGGCTTGGACTTGAGCAAGACAATAATAAATGATGGATGAGGTTCGTGAGTCGTGGTTGGTGAGTGATCCCTCAACTATTTCCAAAGTTACTTTTGAACTAATTCTTGCATTTATTACTCCATTGCATATCATTTGGGTTTGGGTGTGTGCCATGACATAATTTGGCTCCAATGAGATCCTGGAAAGTCTTGTTCTTAGAACCAATGTCTCCACTACTGTTTACACATTCTTTGGAGCACGATGGCTCCTTACTTCTGTTTCCCGGTTACCTGATCTAAACGAGCGTTGGATATTTAAGTACAAGAACTTCACTGGCTCACATGAGCAATAAATGAACATTTGATTACTGCATCATGACATCATATCAATGCTTTATTGTGAAATATACTTGGCTGTTGATTTTACCGGTCACTC
>NC_040040.1:35794927-35918078 GCF_003713205.1 Coffea eugenioides
CTCCAGCCCCACGACCAGATTTAGCAGGTGGCGTGTTTCGATCACTCCGCACTGACTCTTGGGCTCCACTAGGTACCCCTTTCCGTTTTGCGTGAAAATTTCTCACTTGCGCCCTAGCAGTCTCTATCCTTTGGGCCTTCTCCAGAACCTCCGTAAACGTATTAATCTGAGTTGCCTCCAAGGCTTCTTGTATCTCCACATTGAGTCCTTGCACAAATCCCCGTACTCTTCTTTGCTCCGTAGTTATCAGTTCAGGAGCAAATTTTGATAATTTCGTAAACTGAGTCTCATACTCAGCTACACTAGAAGTTTCTTGTCGGAGCTTAATAAAATCGTCCTCTTTCTTCTCTTGGATGATAGGTGGAAGGTATTTCTCGTTAAATTCCCGCACAAAGTTTAATCAGGTCCATGCAGTTCCCTCTCTCTCCCACTTGGCCCTGATTACATTCCACCAGGCCCTGGCTAGACCTTCGAACAGGAAAACAGCGAATTGTACTTGCCTATCCTCTGTATAGTTTAAAGTGGCAAAGATGTTGATCATGGCCTCTAGCCATTTCTCAGCTCCTTCCGGGTCAGGTCCTCCCAAGAACTTAGGTGGGGGGAACTTCTGGAATCTCTCTAAGGCCCTATCTTGCCCCATATCGGGGTCCCTAGGTTGATTTACAGGGGCTTGACCCTGTTATTCCACTAGACGGGCCAAAATATTAGTCATTTGTTGGATTGCGGTTGCCACTTGATCTCCCCCTACAGCCTGGGGTTCAGGTTGTGGCTCAATCGTTGCCTCTCTCTCCTCTCTCGATTCTTGTACCGGCTCCTGTGCTTGTCCACCCCCACGGCCCCGACTAGGACCGCGTCCTCGGTTAGTTCCCCTGGCTTGACTTCTTCTACCCTCCATGTTTTGGATTTAACCAACTATAGATATATAAACAAAGTAAGGTATGGCTCGTATTGCACGTTGCAAAAGAATAAATTGAGGCAATAAAACACATAATAAACAAGTACTTTATATACATAGCAAACAAGTCATATATACATGCCAACCTAGGCAAGTCAAAGGCTATACTAGCCAAGGAACATAGAACAAAAAAAAAACCCCTATTTACATCTACCGGGACACGTCAAAGTCAAAAATAAAGAAAACGTGTCGTCCAACTATGTTCCTAACTACTCCACAAAAATCTCCTCAATCCCCGATCCTAACAAGTCGTCTGGCTAGACGCCGACCCAACAGACTCTGAGGATGCACTCGGCTCCTCCTCCGGGTCCTCCTCAGAGTACCAGGAACGTCAGGAACTACAGGCGCTTGACCTTCCTCGGCCAAGTCCTGTATCACATCATCCACCAGTGCCTCGCACTCAGTCAGGATGTGGCCGGTCCGGTCTCTGATATCCCCAACTACTCGCATAAGGCGTCCAGTCGTCGCCTGAGCCTGCTCGCGAAAAGCATCAGTTCGCTGCTGCTCCTCCAAAATCGAGGCCTCCTGCTCTCGGATCCGGGCTCCCTGGTCTCGAAGAGTAGTCTGAAGACGCTCTATCTCTGAATAGCACCTACGATTGGTGCTACCCAATCGTCTCCGCTCGTCGTCCACCGCAAGCACTACTCGATCAGGGTAGGAGTAGGTCTTCCAGCAGTCGCAGCGTCGGATCTTGCGCGCTGGGGATCACTGCTGTACTGGCCCACCGGGGCTCTCCTGATACGTGATCACGCGGCAGACGGGCCCCTCCAGATGTGGCTCGTCAATAGGAGCGTCAGTAGGTACGGGCTGAGACGGCCCAGCACTCCCAGATGCATCAGTACCCGCCATCACCTAGGTTTGCAAATAACATTGCAAAGTAAGTACAGGAGACGTAGAAAACAAGGCTAAAGGCTAAACTCAAGAATAAAACCCTAGCCTATCGTGTCAAGCACTCAATCTATCCAGATCAATTCACAACCTAGGCTCTGATACCACCTGTGACAACCCCACCTCCCCGTAAGACGTACCAAAGGGTTCAGCGGACCGCCTGCCCAACTCTCGCCAAGACTCACTCACTCGTATCACGTGCATACATCCATGGACCATAAATAACATCGCAATTCAAGCTTATAAATTACATTGATGCACAATCAAGATACAAAGCCTCAATATACCCAAACTGGTTCAAAGTGTATACAATCCAGATACAAAACATTCTATTCGAGTAATAGCGCGAGTACAAGTCAAAAGTCAAAACAACTAGACTACGCTAGTCTTTACACGTCTCACGCCTCGCTCGTACCCCTGTAAGGAAAACAAAACTAACGGAGTGAGCCAAAGCTCAGTGAAGTTCCAAATATCAAATTGGCCATCAAACAAAGTAATAACAGTGTAATAGTGAAATAGCGAGCAAACAAGTCCAATCAAAGAGATAATACTTCAGGTAATCAAGAATATATGGATCATATTCACATGTAAGGATACAGTGGCTCATGTCTCGGCTCCATCCCAACTTGATCGATTGGTAGTTGACACTCCGTCAACTTTCAAGTAATAACTAGTCCAGAAAGAAAACCCCACTTCACGCCAGTCTCCGTCCACCGATCAACCCCCTTATCCGGGCCCGCACGCCACACGAAACACGGGTGGTAATACTCGAGTATACCGATTAGCCGAGGAGATAACACTCCACTCGACATTACTAGTTACCCAGGGTTCGTTATCTAATCGACCAGGCCCTTGCCGGCTCGACTCGATTAACTAGCCACAGGGTTTCTGGAATTCCAGGCAAGATATAATTCATACACATGTAAAGCAAGTCAATTGAAATCGATGAACAAGTACAAGTCTCATTAGGGCAAGTGCGATAAAGTACACCCTTGCCCTGTCTAATCACTTATATATCATGTAATCACATTTGTCAAAGAGAAATCACAAATATCAAGTTCAATCAGATATTTGGAAGCAGTCACCAAAGTAGTGCTTTTAGTGTTCTCGTCTGGGTGGTACCCCGGGTTTGGAGTCCAAATCTGCGATAAAACTTGATTTAAGAACTTTGAAAATCAACTAAGGTTCGAAACTTAGACGTTTCGTTCAATAAGAATCAAGAATTGAAATTCACTTGGAGAATAGTCGTGAAACACTTGCTCGCTTTTCAAACTGAAAAATTTTGTAAGATTTATATTTGGAAATAACTTTTGAGTCGAAAGTGCAAGGAAAACGGATTTATAGTGATTATTACCGCTTTTCCTAAGGGTACAAGTTCGGCTAGGTTCTAACGTATAACCCTCGATAACCAAAGTAGCAAAAGTCTTGGATGGTTCAAGTGATATTCATTTATCAACTTTACCCAAGTCGTAAGTGTATTTCTCCAGTCCTCGAGCGTAAATTTGGGCAGCATGCCCTTTGTATTTTCCTATTTCCAGCAATTTATGGCTTCATTATTTTCCTCATTCAAACCCAAAGGTACACACCCAAAAATCTAATTTCAATAGCCGTTCCATAGGCTCAAAACAATACAAGGACAAAATAAAACTAATAACAAGTGCGGAAATGAAATTTAACAAAAGATAGATTTGACGGGTTTTTACGGAATGGACACATCCGAGGCTACACTTATCGGATTGGGCTTAAACTTATACCGTTTTGAAGCTAAGACACAGGCCTACAACTTTCATGAAGATCACTTAGTCAAATTTCCAGTGTAACCCAGTCAAATTCCCAATTCACAGAACCAACTTCCAACTAACCGGCTAGTTAACCATACTACATTTAAATGGCCATATCTCAGGTTACCAAAGTCCTTTTAAGGCGTTCTTTGAGGTGTTGAAAAGATAAGACAGAGTACTAAAACTTTCATGTTTTGGAAAATGGCTAAATCAGCACGGATCATAGTGAATAGACACGGTCAACTAGATGAACTGTCTAAAACGGATCACTGGATACATCCTAGGGCAGTGAGGGTATTTTGGTCTTTTCACAGGCTACGCTGCTCCGATTGAGTTGAAATTTTGTATTAATCTATAAAACATCATTCTATACAACTTTCATGTTTTATGCCAAGCCTAATTCGGCCTCTAACATCACAAACTGGAACCAGACAGAACTGAAGTCAAATTTTCCAGAAATCTGGAATTTTTCATTTTCAAAGGAAACTTTCTTCATTTCTTGCCTCAATCACCACCACAACCTCTTATATAAGCTTAGATACAACATATACATCCATACAACAAGTATAGGAAGCAAATACCTCAAACCCTAACTCATGTAATTCAAGAAAACATACACTATATCCACCCAAATCATGATAATAGCTATCATCCACCACAAATTTAAGGTGCTATGCCAAGTTAAACAAGATTAAGCGTAAGAAATGGGGAAATCAGCATTATTACCTTGCTAAAGTGACTACCAAGAGCAACCCTAGCTTTTCCTTCCAAAATTTCACCAACACACCACTAGCTAAACACTCAAGGAAGGTTTTAATCGGTTTAGTTTCTTGTTTCCTCACTTAATACACTCAAACTCAAGATAAAATGGTGCAGCTCTCCCTTGGTTTTTCTCTCCCTCTCTCTCAGCCAAAGTAGCAAAAAAATGAAGAAGAAAGGCAGCTCCAAGGTGATAAGAAGGCAAGACAATTGGTCTTGGTCAAGGCCCTTAGTTGGCCAACAAGTGTCACTCCAATTTCCACATATTTTTTTGTTTCTTCTCCTTGCAATTTTGGTCAACATTTTCGTCCAAAGCAAGCTGGAAATGAGGGGATATTTTGCTCAAATTTTAATGAGCTTGTATGGTAAGAAAGTGGTGATCAAGTGGTGTGTTCAATCGGTAGTGCACGGTACACGTCGGTTCGCACCGTTTTTCCTTAAATCACACGTACTAGGGTTTTTACTTCCTATTCACTAACTTTTTATCATTGCTTCTAATCACATATTATTTCTCACCTAAAAGTCACTTTTAAACACCAAATTTGATCCTTACTCCATACCGGATAATTACACTACGGATACACGAAAAATCCTATTTCACTTCGAATTGAAATCGGAAAGGAAAACCCTAATTTCCTATGATCATTGGCACTTTTCTAGGGTGATTGAGTAGTAGGATAGTGTAGAATAATAATTGCCAAATAATTTTCAAATAAAAGGGAATTTTCAAGAAATATATAAGGAATTTACAAGTCCTCACAATCCTTGACTTGTCTGATAGATCCTTCTGATAAGAAAATTTCGAGGACGAAATTTCTTTAAGGGGAAAAGAGTGTGAGGACCCGTAAATTTTTCTTATTTTATATTATTTTATTTTATTTTCTCGCATGCATTTTCTTCACTATACCCTGTTACATCGATTTTTCAGAAATTTTATAAGTGAGTAGAGTTTTAAATCATTTTTTCTAGTTTAAATTAGTTCATATTAAGTTTGAAGCGTATTATGGACGTGGGACCCGCTAGTGCGGTAAATGCGATATATTTTTGACAACTAGTTGAAGTTTGTATTAAGGGATATTATTTTACAAGATGTTAGGAGATAATGAGAGGTTAACTTGATTAATTAGTATTGGGAGATAAGAGGATGAGATAAACATTAGAGGTGCCACGTGTCGCATTACAATTCGAAGGAGGACTTTGGCCAAAGCTTTCTTACCTTTCCTAAAACTAATTTTGACCAAAATTTGCTCCATTTTTCCTCTTCTTGGCCGGCCCTCTTGAGAAGAAAAACCAAGAGAGAAAACTTCATTTGCCAACTTTAAGCTTGCTTCAATCTTGAGTTCTAACCAAGCAAGTTGCAAAATACTCCATAAAGGTTGTTAACTAAGGAAGACTAAGGGTGTTGGTGGAGTAATTTTGGAGGAGGAAGTGCTAAGCTACCACCTTTCTTGAGGTTTCAAGGTAATTTGCTTAGAAAATTCCCTCTTTGTTTTAATAATGGTAAATTAGTGGCTTATAGTGGCTAAGTATGTTGTTTTGTGAAAGATTTCATGGTTTAAAGTAGAGTTTTGATAAATTTTAGATTTATTGGTGATTTTTCTGTTCTTATATGATGAGTAATGTTTGGCCATGGAATGATAGCTTGGTTAGGTGTAAGATGAAGCTTATATGTACTAGTTGTGGTTGCTTACGGAAAATTTCCGCTTGTGGGGTTAAGTTTCATATTAGGGTTTCTAATTTGGGGCTTTGTTGCAATTGATTATGGAGCTATCTAATGGTTATATGTGAAGGGTGTTGTGACCCTAAGGAAATGTGTTTAATAGCCTATGATTTGGGTGTGTGATTGCGGTTGTTTTGAATGAATGTTGGTGGTTAAGTTTAGGATGGAAAAGTAAGGAATTTAAAGGGAAATGCTGTCCAATTTTCTAGGCCGTTTAATTTCATTAAGTTTGAGTTGCATTTTGGTAAAAATGAAGGGTTTTGGGGTTGTTCGTATCCCTAGGACCAACTATTATCCTTGTTGCTCAAAAGTCACATTTTTATTCCTTTGTACTGGTAATTAACTTGGAGAGGCACCCGACTTGTAGTCGAGCCTCATTTATGTATTCCATTTTACTGGGTTGTGGCTGTGGAACTATAATTGTTTTACCTTAGTTATTTTAGGGTTTCTGGGCGATTAAAGTCATACTTTGGGTGAAAACTTTTGAAGTATCTGTGCTTGAATTGGTGAATGTACCACTCCCCTCATTTGTTGCTTAACTTGGTTTCTGTACATGCAATTTGTGATTTGAATGATTGTACTATCTATTTATTCTATTTGAGACGAGGGTGTACTTTATCACACTCGTTCTCATGTCTGCATGCCCATTTACTGTGAAAATTTGAATCTGTTATCTGTACTTAATCTGATGTCGTCTGGACGTTGCATCCAACGACCTTTCTGTTAACTCTGAGCTCAACCTCCTTGGTAGTCAATTGAATCGAGCCAGCAAAGGGCTTGGTTGAGGAAAATTGATAAGCCATGGGGATGATTTCTGGGAAATCTTTGGTAGTCAATATTTTCTTACCTTAATCTCCTTGATTTTATTTCATTTAATTCTCCCTAATTTGACCCTTAGACCAGCCAAAATTCTTGACCTAAAAACAAGAGGAAAAGAAAAAAAAAACAAGAGGAAAATTGGTGGTGACAAGTGTTGGCAATCCAAGAGATGTTTGACCAAGACCATTTCCTTTCTTCTTATCTTTCTCTTGGACTAATTTTTCTTCATTTCTTGCTTGGTTTGGCCATGAGTTTGGAGAAAAAAAAAGAGAGGAGAGAGCTTCAATTTCCATCTTGATTCTTGCTTTGTTTGAGTTGAAATCACAAAAATAAACCGAACAAACTTACAACAAGGTGACAAGGAAGCTTCGGGTGGAGTGATCTTGCATAGGCAACCTTGGTTTTGTGTTTTTTCTTGAGGTTTGAAGGTATTAAGCTAAGAAACTCTTCTTATCTCTCTTATCTTGCATTTTATTGGATAGATGACTTGAATATGGAAGTTGTATGGAAGATATCATGGATTTGTGAAGTTTGTGGAATTTTCCAGCTTAGGGTTTCATTTTCCAGCCTTGATTTGTGTTTTTCAGCTATGATATGATGGTATTTAGATTTGTTATGGACTTGTGTCAAGATTTATAGCTTTATTGTGACTTTTTAGCTTTCAACTTTAGTTCCACAATTTCAGTTTTAATAGAGAAATTTTCAGCTTTGATATTGTGATGATATATGCTAGAAATGAGTTATAATTACATGGTTTTATGGCCTAGATTAAGAGCTGTTTTATCTTGTTACTTGTGTGTTGATTTGGGGTTGATTTGATAAGAAAATAAAGCCTTGAAATGGCTGGAAAATTAGGAAAATACAAAGGAAATGCTGTCTGTTTTATTTCATGAAGTTCAAGCAAGTGAAACTGGAACTTGAGTGGTGATTCTTGGTTGAATTGAACCTAAATTGTTTAGGGTATTTGAATTCCCTTTAGTAGGGATGCATAAGTTGAAATTTTTGCCAAAACTTATATATTTTATAAAGAGAAAGGAGCGACAGCTTTAAACAAGATTTTCTCATTTCTTATACCAAGTTGCGAACTTAAAAGTTTTAAACGCTTCTTTATCGAAACTAAAAGAGTAAGCATGAATTTTCTAGGGTTTGATAAGTAAAATGAGTACTGCTTAAATGAGTTTTATTTACTTGATTTTCTTTAAGCGAAACTCTTATATTTTGAAACCCTGATTGATTTCAAGTTGCTATACGATATTTTATCGCAGATTTTGACTCTAACCAGGGAGTTGAACTTCAACTTAGTTTTGGAAAGTCATTGGTGAGTGTACCAACTGCATGTTCCCTGCTCATTGTTGCTAGAAATTTACTAAACACCTGATTTGACATTCATAGGCGAGTGTGTACTTTATCGCACTTGACCTAACTCAACTAAACACTTGATATCTCATTCATGCAAGTACAAGTAATTTGATTTGCATGTTACTAGTATATTGACTTGAAATACTTGAAATATGTGGAAATGTGACATGCTAGGCATTATTTGTGACTTGATCAGGGTTAGGCGAGTGTGCCCTTATTCGCACTCGTCCTCCCCTTCTTGAATGATCTTGTGCTTGTTTGAACTTGATTGACCTGTACTTGTGCTTGACTTGTAAGTGCTGAGCGGCAGCATGTACCACACTCAATCCGAGTGGGAGGTGCCTCTCATTCCGTCTCCGTACTTTTATCTTGATTAAGTCGATTGGAGATATTATCTCATCTACTATACTGACTACTTGGGAACCCAAACCCTACTGGCTAGTTAATTGAGTCGAGCTGGCAAGGGCCTGGTCGATTAAATAACGAACCATGGGTCTCCTATTCTGTCAAGTAGAATATTATTTCCTTGACTAATTGGTATGCTCGAGTATTACCACCAGTGTTTATCTTGGAGTTCGAGCCCAGTAGGGGGTTTGAATGGTGGACGGAGATTAGAGTTAAGTGGTACTCTACCGGACTTGTTATAATTCCATGGTTGACGGAGTGTCAACAGATTTTGAACAAATGGCCATGGAACCTGCTCCCGAAAGCAGACTATATCTTTTTACCTGAAAATGTTGAATATCTAATAATTTGCTATTTGAAGTGTTATTGCTCATTTTTATGAAATCTTATACTCTCTACTTTGATATTTCAAGTTTTATACAATGGTCAACTCGCTACTTGGGTTTGCATGATGTTTTGGAACCTCACTGAATTTTGGATCATCTTATTAGTTTTGTTTTCCTTACAGGTGATACGAGCATATGCGTGAGGCTGGTACAGGCTGGTGTCATCTAGTTTTGACTTTTGGGATTGTACTTGCGCTAGTGCTCAATTAGGGTTGAAAGTTATCTAGAACTTGAATCTTTTGTTATATTGGGAAATGTATGAATGTTTGAGACAGAATTGGGTATAAATGTACATCCTAAATTTGGGAACTGCTGTTTTATTTACTTTTGAAGTTGTACCCCGTTTTATTGAAATAAGTGAGCCAGTCCCGGCGAGAGTTGGGCAGGCTGTCCGCTAAACCCTGGGGTACGCCCTAAGGGGAAGTGGGGTCGTCATAGGTGGTATCAGAGTTGATTCGCATGGTCTCTGCGCGGGGTGAGTTTGGGCCAGTGGTGATATGGTTCCAATTATATGAATAAATATAAAGGACTAAGTGCTCTTCATGAGCATAAGTTGAGAATCATGAAAGTTATAGGCGTAAAACCTTTATCATGATACTTGAGAAAGCTAGATATGTATGCCAGGTAGGAATCTTAAACTTGGATGATTTTCACTTGGGAGCGTACGGGCTGAGATGTGAATTCTCCTAGTTTTGGATTCTTGTACCCGAGTACCAAAAGTGGAGAGCACTAGAATAAGGATCGATATCTCGATTGAACTTGAGATAAATTTGGATGGTAAAAGTCAAGGCGTGAAAAATTCTAGTATTGGACTTGAGATTGAACTGATCAAGGAGAGTGGATCAATGAGTGTCGTCATGGATTAGTTTCGTGCATGTCTGGCTAGGGTTTCTATGGATGATGGCTAGTTTTGTGGTCGCCGTGAATGTTAAGGCGCTAGTATTGCAGCTTGTTTCATTTCTCTAATACCTGTATATCCTTGTTTCATGTTTTCATGATTTTTTACGATTTGATTATTGTTATATATGTATTTCTTTTGAACTTGTGTTAACTCTTGCTTGACTATTTTTTTTTCTATTTTCTACCCTTCTACGATACCGCATAGGAACTTGACTTTGATTCCTATTTAAGTTTTGGATTATATATGGAATTTTGGGGACAAAAATGTGAGTTCTATACTTGTATACGAATTTTGGCGGAATTAGGATAACCACCCTGATGAGGATGGAAAAGGCACTATTGAGGGGTAAGAGGTTATAGTTTCTTCTTGAGCAAGTTTATAAGTGAGTGTATAATAGAGAATGAGTTAGGGTGCGGAACTTCTACTTTAAGGAATATAATTTCACATTTTGATTTATGGATAAGCGATGACAGTAATCCTCATGAAAAGATCCAAGAATAGGAGTAAGTACTTATGTTTAAATTTCGTATCTACCTCAGTGGAGTATAGTTAAAATTCATATTTACTGGGTGAGTTGCAAGCAAAAGAATGAAAGAGTAATATAGCCAGAGTTTCCAATTGTGATTAGTTATTTATTTCGATCTTTTGATTTTTCTGGCAGGTTATCATTTGACCTTAAGGGAATCGGTGATATGGCAAATTTGGAATGTATGCATAAGGAAATGGACATCCTTCGAATGGAAGTGAAATTCCAAAAGAAATTGGCTGACTACTGGGAAGGACGCTGAAAACAAGAATATACGGAGAAAATTGGGTTGCTACATAAGAACATGAAATTGGAAAAGAAATATAAAGGGATCCCAGAAAAGGTGCAGAATAAGTTTGAAATGCCTAGTCAAGTAGTATCTCAAGACCTTCCTAGTAATCAAGTTGAAAGGGGTGAAGGAAGTTCCCACGATACTAGAGGGAAACGTAAAGCGTCTAGTGAAGATGAACTTGCTATGAAATATAAAGAGAAGGAGAAAACAAAGAATGGATACTTCAAGAAGAAATGCATGGCTGTTAAGTGTGAAACCTGTAACAAAATTCATACTGGATTATGTTATTTATAAACTGGTGCATGCTTCAAATGCGGCTAACTTGGACATCAAGTAAGGAACTGCCCAAGATAAATGAATTTCATAAGGGTGAAGTTATTATAATAGTTAAGATTAGCAATTAGCGATGTTTTACTTGAAATAACTGTATTTATTAGACTATGTATAGTGAAAGATTTATATATAAGTTGTATCTCCGTTAGAAACAGTGAACATAGTGCCTAATGTTTTGATTAGTGATACTAAACACCTGTGCTTGTTTGGAGTTAAATCCCTATCCATGATTCAATTTCTGCACCTTATTCTTGGATTTGAACAAGAATTTTTTTTAGTTAATAATGAAGGAAGGCAGTTCGATTAAAGAAGATAGCATATTTCTAGTGTACTATGTTTGATTTCAAAATCTAGCAAAAGTAGTAACCAAGTTTCGTAGTTATCAATTTCTCTTTTCATCGGGTTCTTAAGCCTATATTACCTTACACATTTTAATATCTTTGTTAAACTTCTTTAGCATATTAGCTTAGCCCTTACGTGATAAGATTTTTCCTCTAGGTAAGTTTGTAGCAGTACTATGAGTAAGAGAAAGCCACTTAGAAATTGGAGGAAAATCCTGTAACATCAAGTTTTGTGCGAGCAAAGGTTAGAATTTCGAGAACGAAATTCTTTTAAAGGGAGAGAGTATGAGGCCCCGAAATTTTTCTTGGCTTTATAACTCTTATTTGAATTGACTTGCCTTAGATTCTTGGTTGTTTTAATAGTTGAATTTGAGCCAAGGGATTGAATTTTGTTAAGAAAAGTTTCATAATCTCAAGTTGTTAGAAAATCTGAAAATTTTCGCAGGATGCTCTGCGCAGCTTTAGGAAATTTGCTATAATTTCATATAGAAAAGTCAGAATTGAGTTCCATTTGTTGCGTTTGAAACTAGACTCATAGGGCTTCCTACGATATAAAATTCAGAGTTTGATTCAATCTCTATAATTTCCAAAAAATTGGCAAAATTGACTGAAAAGTCTGCCTTGCACAAGTAAAAATAGGAATGTTATAGTAGCTTACAGCTCAATTTGGACCAACTTATGAATAGAGTCTTGTTGATCTTGGTTCCTAGCTTGATGTTTACAAAACAATTGGATGATACTAATATCTCTTCAAGAAATACTTTTAGCTATAAAACAAATCTAATTCAAAGAACAAGAGCATTTGAAAGAGATAAAGGAAGTTGAAAACTGTCGGACGTTCGCGAAGACAACATCAAAAGTCCAATAAACAATGTAGTACTTCGGACGCATGAAGAACTCCATCACTGAACGTCCGAAAGAATTAAGATATTCCCTCTAGCTCACTGTGTACTTTCAGATGCAAAACATTAGAGGTACCGGACGTCCGGAAGAATTGAAGAAAATTTTTCAAATTCACCATCTGCTTTTGGCCGCAAGCATCAGAGATACTGGACGTCCGAAAGAATTGAAAAAAAAAATTTCAAACTCATTGTCTGCTGTCGGACGCAAGTATCGGAAGTACCAGACATCCGATAATCCCAATGGCTAGTTGACTCTTCAGCTGACTTCTATCCGTTGGAAGCATTAATGGGGCACATTTTAGTCTCATATAAATAGTGCATAGTCAACAACTTCAAAAGGACTTTTGTACATTGAGAATACGAAAGATCAAGAGTAGTTTTAATGAGAAAACACTCTACAAGGAAGATTTGTACTCTTTGTTGTGTAAAATTCGCGTAAGCTTTTCTTGTGTGAGAAAAATACTTCAATAGTGTAGTTTTGTGAGTTATCCTGAGTGATAATAAAACTTCCTAACTTGATCGAGTGTAGCTTGGGGCAAGGAGGAATTGATCCTTCCTTTGTATAACAATATTGGTTGTATTTCATCAACTTGAAGAAACTTGTTCTATAAAGTGATATTCAAGCTCAAGAGCTTGGAAGTCAAATTGGTTTGCTATTCTTCCCTTATTATTTACTATCTTGTGAAGCTAAATTGCTTATCTCTTCTACTCTCAAGCAATCTTGTTCTCTTATAAATTGTTTCATTGAGTGGTCACCTAGAAAAGAGGGTAAATTTCATATTGAACAAAAAAGTGTCTCATAACCTGATTAGATTTTAAATAACCTAATTCACCCCTCTCTTAGGTTGTTTTCGATCCTTACAATTGGTATCAGAATTTGGTCTCCTAGAGATTAAGCTCAAGTGGCTTTGGAGTAAAAATGACAACCAACAATGCCATGTTTTTTGAAGGACAATCTGTCAATAGACCCCTAATGTTTAATGGGTCCAATTGTGTGAGTTGGAAGGAAAGAATGATTATCTTCTTGCAATCGATTGATATTGAATTGTGGTTTATTGTCAATTAAGGTCCATGTGACGCTCCCACTTCTCCCTAAGACGAACCAGAGGGTATCCGCAGGACGCCTGCCCAACTCTCGCCAGGACTCAAGGCAAATTCCATTCAAGCTTATTGAAATACCAGCCATCACGATGATATAAGTAAAAAAAAAAATGCAGAAAACTTTCAAACTTAACATTATATATATCAATTATCCAATCCTTAAATCGGATTTCCAAAAGTTACATCAATACCCAAAATATACAACATCCAGATACATCAAATATCCCAATCATACATTAGGTTGCCAAAAGTACAACCAATAAGAGGTCTAACCCAAAATACATTAGGAACCCTAAGCCAAAAGTACATCAAAAGGGGGTTTCTCCAAGTTCACTCCAAGACCAAACCTGTTAAGGAAAACAAATTTACAAGGTGAGCAAAACGCTCGTGAGGCCAAGAACACACATGCAAGCATATAGTCCAAGTAGTAAGGCCAAATAACAAGTCAATTGATAAAGTACGAGTAATTAACAATTTTAATGAAATGTAAACAGAAACAATTCAAGAATATGATAGATCTCAGGAGCTAAGTTCCACTTGCTTTGCCAGTCTCATTCGTATATCATCCCGCGATGACTCTCCGTCAACCGGATTGATATTTCCAATCCATAGATCTTCACTTACTTCTCATGTCCGTCCACCGTACCCCACACCGGGCCCGCACGACATTTATAAGGCGATACTCCACGAGTATGCCAAGCGAGACCTCTTCGATACGTCAAGCTTATCATGTATTTCCCATGGCTCACCAAGGTTCCCGACCAAGCCCATGCCGGCTCGAGTCCCAAGGTCAGCCTATGAGTTTGGACGTCTCCCATGTAACATGTGAGCGTCGAGGAGATTCACTCCAGCGACGTATGCAGCCATAGCATACTATTTCATGTTATTCAAGCATTTGATATATCCAAGCATTTCAAGCATGAGTTATTCATTTCAAATGAGAAAGAGTGCGATAAAGTACACACTCGGCTCCATTTTCAAAATCTCAAGTCATGGATAACAAGTAAGCATGTATCAAGTTCACAGGAGTTCAAGTAATCATGCAATTGACACTCACCAAGTAAACAAGAAGGAATGTCACTCAAGGTTCAAGCATTCACCGTGGAATCCTCTTGAAGGTCCTCGTGCGAACTTGAGCAATTAGTAGTGAACTATCATGTGTAAACCCCAATTATCACGAATGATTGCACACTTGTACTGTAACGCCCCGAGGCAGAAGAAAAGGAAAAATTTCTGGTGAATAGAGTTTTGTGAGGAATCCGGCCCACATAAATCTGGAAGAAATTCGGTCCGCATAAACAGCTTAAAGAGCCAGCTCTTTAAGGCTTTCCGATAAGGACTAAAATACCCTTTTATTTGAAAATTATTATTTATCAAAGCCCACTACCCAATTATTTCACATAAGTGTAAATAAACCTAGAAAATAGGGTTTTACACTTCGGTTTCAAGTTTGGAGCAAAGTTAGGGTTTTCGCGATTTTTCGCCGGATGAATTTTCGGTACAGAGTAAGGATTAAATTTGGGGATTAAAAGTGACTTTTAAGTGTGAAATAATATGTGACTAGTGGCAATGATATAAGGTTAGTGAATGGGAAGTAAAAACACTAGTACGTGAGTTTTTAAGAAAAACGGCGCGAACCGGCGGGTCCCGCGCACTACCGATTGAACGCACCTCTTGACCACCACTTTCTTGCCATACAAGTTTATTACTAATGGAGCAAAATATCTCCTCTCTCATGATGACATCTTGGCCGAAATTAAAGGGCTAAAATGCAAGGAAGGAAAGAGAAAAATTTTGTGGTGGAAATCAAGCCAAGTGTTGGCTAAACTTGTGGACACAATTTGTTCTAATCTTCTTGTCTTCTTATAAGACCAATTAAGCTTCATTCTTCCCCAATTTTCTGCTGTTGCTAGCCGTGAGAAGCAAGAAGAAAAGCCCAAAGGAGAACATTCCATTTCATCTTCAAATCCAACAACTTAGTGAGAAAACAAACAAAGTAAACCGATTAAACTTGTTCTTGAGTGATTAGCTAGTGGCTTGTGGTGTGATTTTTTGAGGAGAAAGCTTGGGCTACTTGTAGTAACCTCTAGTCAAGGTAAGAGAGCTTATCTCTCTAAGTTTTACTTTCAATTTTGTTAAATTAAGCTTGGCAACTTGCTCTTGTGGTGAGATCATGGATGATGAGCATGTTTTAGAAGTTTTCCCCAATTTATTTGATGAACTAGGGCTTGTGGAAATTCTGCCCAAATTGTTGTAAGATGCTTATATGTTGCAATTGAAGTTTTATAAGGTGTTGTGGTAGTGATTAGACCAAGAAATTAAGGAAAGTTGCACTAGAAACTCAAAATTCCAAAATCTGGAAAATTTTCCCAACATTCTGTCCGAATTTGTATCTGTGTGTTAGAGGCCGAATTGGCCTTATCTCAAAGAATAAAAGTTGTAGAGAATGGCATTTTATAGGTGCCTACAAAATTTCAGCTCAATCAGAGCAACGTAGGACGTGAAAAGTCCAAAATACCCTTACTGTTCTAAGTATTTCCCAGCAGTCCGTTTCACCAGTTAAGTCCAGTTTATCACGTTTTTTGACCAGGATCCATTCTGATTTAGTTCTGGACCAAAACATGAAAGTTGTAGTGTTCTGAAGTAGCTTTAAAATTCCTCTAAGAACACCTGATTCGGACTTGTGTACACTGAGTTATGACCATTACAGTGTTCTGCGTTTAAGCAGCCGACGAATTGGTTTCTGGTTTAGTAATTTGCGAATTTGACCAAGTTACATTAGAAATTGGACTTAGTGATATTCATGAACATTGTATCCCTGAGTCTTAGCTTCGAAACGGCATAGGTTTCGCCTTAATCCGATTAGCGTAGCCTTGGATAAGTTATTTCCGCTTTCATACGTCAAATCTGTCTTTTGGCTATATGGAATTTCTGCACTTGCTATTGTTGTGAACCTTATTATTATGATATTGTGAGCCTATGGAACGGCTCTTGACATAAATTGCGTATATGTATGATGTTGGGTTGTGTTTGAGAAAAATAATGAAGCCTAAATGGCTGGAAAATTAAGTAAACACAAAGGGCATGCTGCCCGAATTTTTACTCGAGAACTAGAAAACTATATTTGCAACTTGAGTGAAGGTTAAGTGATTACCACTTGAACTAGCGAGAACTTTTGCTACTTTGTTATCGATGGTATACATTAAAAACCTAAACGAACTTGTACTCTTGAGGAAAAGATATAATGGCCAATGTAAACTTGTATTTCCTTGTACTTTCAACTCAAGTATTGTTTCCAAGTATATATGCTACAAAAACCTTACGATTTGAAAAGCGAGCAAGTGTTTCACGAATGCCTTTCAAATGAATTTCAATTGGTTGATTCTTATGAACGGAACGTTTAAGTTTCAAATCTTACTCGTGTTTCAAAGTTCTCAAATTGGATTCCTATCGCAGATCTGGACTCCAAACCTGGAGTATAATTGAACGTGACTACTTGAAGCACTATAGTTTGTGTGAGTGATCCCTCCACTACTTCTCAAAGATTACTTTTGAAATGATTCTTGCATTGATTGCACAATTGCATATCATTGTGTTTGTGTGTGTGCCATGACATAATTTGGCTCCAATGGGTTCCTGGAAAGTCTTGTACTTAGAACCAATGTCTCTACTATTGTTTACACATTCTTTGGAGCCGATGGCTCCTTACTTCTGTTTCATGGTTATCTGATCTAAACGAGCATTGGATATTTAAGTACAAGAACTTCACTGGCTCACATGAGCAATAAATGAACATTTGATTACTGCATCATGACATCATATCAATGCTTTATTGTGAAATATACTTGGCTGTTGATTTTACTGGTCACTCGCTGAGCTTCTAACTCACCCCCTATTATCTTTTTCTCCCCACAGGGATCGAAGTAAAGGAAGAACTTGTTTTTGGATCTTTGTGTGGCTGGATGGCGTACATCTTGTATAGTTTAGTTTTGGTTTTGGCTTATGTACTTTTGGGCTTGTATAAATATTTGGATTTGAATCGGATGTAAATCTACATTTTACGCTTAGAATTGGTTTTCGCTTCGCTTTACATATCTTTTGGAGAATTGGATGTATTATTTGAGTTGTACCTTGTAATTTACTTGAGGAATGTAGTAAGTGAGTGAGTCCCGGCGAGAGCTGGGCAGGCGGCCCGCCGAACCCTCTGGTACGCCTTAGGGGGAGGTGGGGTCGTTACATGTACAATCTAAGAAAATTTCACGAAAGCGAGCCTAAATTACTCGTGAATCAAGGCTCAAAAGTGGGGTTTTTAAAGCACAAGAGAAATCGAGTTTTCATCTTTGAAATCAAGTGTAAAACGTTCAAGTGATATCGAGGGGAAAAGGAGAATTCGAAAAACTCCATTTCCTTAAGTTTCGAAAATTTCAGCTTTGATACAAGATCTTTGAAAAATCGCATCTCACTTATTACAAGTCCAATATTGGAAAATTTGGTACCGTTGGAAACTTCTTCCAAAGTACTAAAAGTTCCTAGAATACATTTTCACATGATTCCCAACGGAAGGCATTCAAAAATTGGCTCAAAGTTACTATTTTAGGCTTGCTAGACAGTTTTGAGGTTGGTTTTTGGCCAATTTTGGAAATTCGGCAAAATTCACAGAATTTGAACTAGCCTCTCAGATTGAAACTCAATTAGAGTTGCAATCAAAGTTTAAAACAAAACAAGCAGAACAAGAATTGGAGTTTTGAGCACCAGGATATAGTGGCTCAAAGTTGATGAAAAATTGAGACGGTTAGGCAAATTTCCAGGTTCAATTTACAAACTTTGGGACTTTATTTGAGCATCGAAATAAACTTGGAATGGCACCAAATTTGTCAGTAGTATACTACCATATGAGGGATATTCCTCTATCAATTTTCATGGAAAAATACATACGGAAAGTTGGTTAACCAGATCACCAAAGTTTCCAAATTTCCGAGGCAAATCTGCCTTGTACACGAGTTTTCCGTTTTCAAAATGTTTGGCCAACAAAAATATCTCAAGCACAGTCCCTTTTTTGTGTAGGTAATGTCTAAGAAACATACAAGATGCATTTGGTAGGTGATTAACACCAAAAATTTCGAAACAACAAGTCCCAATCAAGATTTAGACATTTACTAGCCAAAAAGAGGGTTTCAAATCATTGAGTCAGTTTCGGATTTTGGCCACAACTCACTCAATTCAACTTGGAATCGAGCGTGGTCAGTGGCGTTCAAAACTAAATTCATAAAGCTACAATTTCTTAGAAGAAATCATTACCAAAATCTGTCCACGGCTAGCTCATATTTGAGCACCAATTCGCTGCTCAAAACAGAGCTCCCAGTGTAGACATGAAACAGGACAGTCATGTTCAAATGATTGGTATGGACTACTCAGGTAGAACCAGGATGTGTATTTTATACCATTGCAAAGCTGGGAATGTCTAGTTTCCAGTGCCACAAACGGCACTCAATTTCAACGTCGGAGCAAAAAGTTATAGCCAAAACAAAAAGACTGCCAGAGCAGTCACGGGAAAATTTCCAGTTTTTGCTGACTTCCAAAAACACATCATTTGGCCAACCAAATCATGAAATTTTTTGATGAAACTTTCTACACCACCCACACAATATGTATACATCATAAACAAGTCAATAGAATCACAAAATTTTGCTCTAAGGTCACGGACATTCACAGGGGCAGAAACGGAAAGTTTTCCATCTTCACTCCCTTTGAGCTTTCATCCATAATATCACTCATTTCTACTAATTTAAGCACTAAACCAACATTAATAACATCAAAACACCACAAATCAGTCCATCAAGCCATAGTGGGAGTTCATAGAGCCCACACAACAACTTTTCAACATCAATAAAGCTACCCACAAGAAGATATGAACTTATAAGTGCTATATTACTTCTATAAATCAAGATTTGAAGGTTTGATCATCACTTACTTTGCTAGATGTTTCAAGGTAGAATTTTCGGTCCTCCTTAGCCCAAGAAAATCCATGGAAAGCAAGCTCTTTTGTAGCTTAAGATGATCACCAAGTGCTTAGCAAAGTGTGGTTGAAGTTTGAGGTGATTTGGTGAAGGATTGAAGCAAGATTTGATGAAGAAAAATGAAGAACTTTAGTTGTTCTTCAAGTTTAGGATGGCCAGCTGTCTTAGAGCAAAAGAGAGAGAGAGTGTGATGCAAATAAAGCTTCCAAGAGAAGCTAAAATGTGTGGCTCACAATGGCTCAAAGTCAACTCTTCAATAGTGCGTGTTCGCGCGCGTTACTCGCACGATTCCTCTCAAGTTTGTTTCATTTGTGCACTAAACCTCTAATGCACTTTCATTCATACTATTATTATTTAGTCATAATGATCTAAAAATAGAGGTCTAAAGTCCCTCAATTAATCGCGCGCGTGAAAACGCATACTTTCGATTTGTGCTCGATAAAATGAAATTTCTAAAAAATTCTTATAACGATAGTATCACTAACTAATAATTGAACACTTAAACATAAAAATACCTATTTTAAGACTAATGTACCAGTCTCCAATTTTTCAAGTTTATTGTATTTTCGAATCGATTATTGACTCCAAACGCGCATTCACTATTTTCACTTAACGAGCTTTCAAAGAATTTTTTTTTTTTTGAATCAAGGCATTTTTAAAATACTTGTAGGTCATGGTTCCATGTAATTAAAGTATAAAGAGGTTAAAATAAAATATTCGAAATGAATGGGCAATTAAATATTTAAATAAGCTAGTAATAGGAATTTAAAATAAGAAAATTTGTGAGTCCTCACAGTCCATATGATGCCTCTATAATAGATAATTTTACTCATAGACCAAGACCAAAAACCAGAAATGAATTGACTAGTGATGATAGAACCCATCTCACCTTAAATGCAAAGGCTATGAATGTGTTATATAGTGTTTTAGACTCAAATGAATCTATTAGGGTCAAAGGCTGCAAGTCAGCTAAGGAAATTTGGGATAAACTGAGAGAAATTCATGAAAATAGTGAAAATGTTAGAGAACAAAAGAAATCTACCTTGGTTACTAAGTATGAGTCGTTTAAGATGGAACCTCATGAAAATATTGATAAAATGTATTGTAGATTCAATGATCTTATTAAAGATCTAGAGGTGCTAGAAAAAGAATACTCCTTAGGAGAGAAAAACAGAAAAATCTTGAATGCTTTGTCCAAGAATTGGGAGATTAAGGTGACTGCTATTGAAGAGGCTAAAGATTTGAATTCTCTGCCTATTGAATCTCTTATTAATTCTCTAGCCTCTTATGAGTTGAAACTTAAGACTAAGGTACAAGAGGAAGAAGATGCAAAGGTAAGAAGGAACATTGCTCTAAAAGCATCTCAAGATGAAGATGACTCGGCTTTCTTGGATGGAGAAGATGTGGAGGTTGACGACAATGATCTTGCTCTCATCACAAGAAGTTTCAAGAGAATCCTCAATAAAAGGAAATTTAGAAAAAGAGGACCTATCAATTCATTTTCAAATCAATTCAACAATGCAAGAAACAAAGGAAAGCAAGAGGCTAATAAAAAGTAAGCTGACAACTACTATGAATGCGGCCAACTTGGACACTATATGAGTGAGTGCCCAATGAAGAAGAATAAAGAAGGAAAAGGTGAATGAAAATCAAAATTCAACAACTTTCAAATCACATGGAATGAATGAAACTCAGATGGTAACGTTGATGAGGTAACTACTTGCAACTCTCAACTTGTTAGTGATGATGAATCTGATAATGATATTGAATCTTTCATTGAGAAACTGCATGATAACTTGAAAGAATCTTATGCTAGAAACAAGGAGTTAAAATAGAAAATTAGCTTTCTGCTTCAAGATAATGCAAATCTATTTCAACAAAACAAAAAATTGAAAACTGAAAATGACTACTTCAAAAAGGGTGAGACTGATCTACACATTGAGTTTGATAGAAAAATAAAACTTTGTAAAATGTTCAAAAAGGAACAAGGTGATTTAAAAAAAAGAATGGACAATCTAAATGAATTGCTCAAACACAAAAAATAAAATTGTTTTCAAGGAAATAGTTCAAAACCTCATCTTGACATTCATGAGAAAAAGTTAAATTCTAATACAAATGAATTTACTATTTATAAGAGAAGGCAAGTAATATTTGTTAAACCTGTCCATACAAGTAACTCCTTGCGTGACGCCCCCACTTCTCCCTGGGGCGAACCCAAGGGTATCCGCGGAATGCCTGCCTAACTCTCGCCAAGACTTGATACAAGTCAAATTTAAACTTAACGATACACTACCAATAATAAAAGCCAAAATAAAGAAAAGTTACTTCCTTACATAAATATTTTTACATCACAAGTTACCAAATGTACATCAACTTTTCCCAAAATACAACCACTAGAAGTCGACTAATCAATTACATCCCAAGATTCTAATCAAAAGTAATCAAGTCGACTTCCTCAAAATTCTTTCCATTCCGAGCTGCTGCTAAGGAAAACAAACTAATGGGATGAACTAACGCTCAGTGAGGCCAAGAAAATCATGTAAACACATAGTTCAAGTAACAATAACACTTATACGAAAGATAAAGCTAAAAAGTTCATGAAATTCACAATAAATAATGAAACACAATCCACAAGGATACGGGAGCTCTCAGGAGCTAAATTCTACTCACTTTGTCGAGACTCGATCCAATACCTCCACGTAATGACACTCCGTCAACCGGGTAGGTATTCAGTCCGTAGAACTCCACTTAACATCAAGTTTCCGTCCACCGTTACACCTCCTAACCGGGCCCGAACGTCGATTATAAATGGCAATACTACTCGAGTATGCCAAATAAGGTCTCTCAAATAGATCATGCTTTAAAATGTATCTCATGCTTTAAAATGTATCTCATGGTTCACCAACCTTCTCGACCAAGCCTATGTCGGCTCGAGTCGCAAGGTCGGTCGATAAGTTTGGGCGTCCCCCACTATTATAAGTATAAGTCGATGAGATTCACTCCAATCGACATCGATTTAACACAAATATAATCATAAGTCGATGAGATTCACTCCAATCGACATCGATTCAACACAAATATAATTTTCACTTCACACAATTCAATTATAAATTCACTTAAAAGAGAACGAGTGCGATAAAGTACACGCTCGTCTCAACAATTTCAAAATACTCAATTAATAAGGAACAATTCAAGTATATAGCAACAATTCATGCACTTGACACTTATCAAATCAAAAGTAAGTGAGCAAGTAAAGTCTTTAATGGTCCACTCTGGGATTTCCTTCAAACCCCTCTTAAGTACCTGAAGAAATAGTGATCAACTATCACTCACATATACTTACAATCACTTATTATTCGAGGAAAAAAATGCATTTGCTTAGACATAGGACAATGTCTTAAAAGAGCTTAATCCATCGAAAATCGAGATTTAAAAGTGAGGATTTAAAGTCACAAGGAAAACTTGTATCCTCCATGAAATTAGATTTAAAACGGACTATCAATAGCGAAAGGAAATGAAAAGTTCTTAAAAACTCATTTCCTAAGAAATCAAGAATTTCAGCTTTGCGTGACAAACTTGCTAAAATCAAATCTTGAGTTTGGTAGGTCCAAAAATTGAAAACTTTATACCGTTGGAAACTAGATCCAAATTACTAAAATTTCCTAGAAGATACTTTTCCACGATTCCAAGTGAAAAGCATTCATATTTCAGCTCAAAGTCGTTGATTCAAGAAGGCAAGACAGAACCAGTCTTGATTTTCAGGAATGTATGGAAATTCGGAAAAATTCACAGAAAGTCAATCAGCCTCTAAAATTTACAACTCAACAAGAGTTCCAAACTAAGTTTCAAACACAACAAGCGGAACTAAATTCGGAGTTTTGAGCAACAAGATATAACAGTTTGAAGTTGGTTAATTTTCATGACCTGATCAGTGAATTTCCAGTTTTGAAGAGTAATCTTTGGGGCATCATTTGGGTCTCAAAATCATATTAAAATTATGCCAATTTGGTACACTTAAACTTCCATATGTGGACTACCTCTCTATCAAAATTTAGATAAAAACTCACACAGAAAGGCAGTTAACAAAATGATCAAAGTTTGTGAAATCTTTCAAGCCATCCTATTTCTCTTTCTTGTTCAAAAGTTTTGTCCAACGAAATCAGCCCCAATTCGCTCCATTTTTTAAACCAAGAAACATTTAATGAGCAATTGATGGTAAATGACACTAAAATTTTTGAAATATAACATCCCAAAACAAATTTGACCATTCGGTCAGCAAGGAAGAGAAACATTTCCAGTTTCCAACTTTGTCGTAGTTTCGAAATCAAACCATATCTAACTCTATACAAATCCAAATTGATAATGGTTTATGGCGTTGAAAACTAGGTTCAAAATTATACAATTCACTAGAAGACATCATTTTAAAAATATTTTCACAAGTGGGACAAAATTGAGCCACAAGATGCAGCTTCCCAGTTTCATTCGGATAGACTGGCATAACAGGACAGTCTACTTTGCCGATTCGTTACGGTTTACTCAAAATGAACTAGCATCAGACTTTTACACCGTTGGAAAGCTCTAAATGTCTAGTTTTAAATGCCGTAAATGGCACTCAATTTAGACATCTGTACAAAAAGTTATGTTCAAGTAAAGGACCACTGTCCAGTTACCCTGCTAGCAATTTCCAGATTTGAAACTTTTCCCAAAACTCAAGTTTTGTGCAACCATTCGACGTGATTTTTGAAAGACACTTTCTACACACATAATACAACATATATCCATCAATTTAATAGTCAACCAAGTATCAAAATTTTGAAACTAAAACAGAACAACATGACCAGAATTTCGGCCAGCTTCCTTTCGCAACTTTCCTTCGATTTCTCTCCACTTTCTAACCATAATCATCTCATTCATCACATAAACAACCGTAATCAAACAATCAAGCCTCAATTCAGCTACCTAGAGGCCTCATCAAGACAGCTAGTGTGATGCTCCCACTTCTCCCAAGCGCGAACCCAAGGGTATCCGCAGAACGCCTGCCCAGCCCTCACCAGGACTCAAGTCAATTCAATTCAAGCTTAACGATACATACCAAATTAATACCAGTCTAAATAAAAAAAAGTCGCTTCCTTAACCGAATATCCAAATCTTACATCAGGTTCTCAAAAGATACATCAAGTCCCAAAATACAACCATTAAAAAGTCGACTAAATAATTACAACCAAGATTCCAATCAAAACATAACCTAGTCGGCTTTTCATAATCTTCCAATCCACCTGTTAAGGAAAACAAACTAATGGAATGAGCCAATACTCAGTGAGGCCAAGAAACACACATGCAAGCACGTTGTCCAAGTAACAATCTCATTTAACGATTAAACAGTAATATTCAAGTAAATAACAATTCGGGCAAGAAAAGTAAACAGAAACAATTCAAAGATATAAGAGCTCTCAGTAGCTAATTTTTCACTTGCACGATCAAGAACCTCCACGAGTTGACACTCCGTCAATCGGGTAGGTTACAATCCGTAGAACTTCACTTACTCGTTCCCCGATCACCATAACATACCCATGTACCGGGCCCGCCTGTCTTTTATATAAGGCGATACTACTCGAGTATGCCAAGCAAAATCTCCCCATTAGATCAAGCTTATACACGTTTCTCATGTCTCACCAAGCTTCTCGACCGTGCCCATCCCGGCTCGAGCTGCAAGGTCGGCCGATGAGATTTGGGTGTCCCCCACCAGTATCACTAGGAGTCGAGAAGATTCACTCCAATCGACTTATGCAGCCATAACATAATTAATCATTGAAACATTTCACTTAACTCACTTAACAAGTAATTCAAGTATACTTCACGTAATTATTCACTTCAAGTATTTCATGTCAAGTAATTCAAGTGCACCTCACTTTAATGAGAACGAGTGCGGTAAAGTACACACTCGACTCAGCATTTTCAAATTACTCAATTTTCAATAACAATTAGACACGTAACACGTTTTCACACACTTGACACTCACCTAGTCAAAATGAGAGAGTGGTACTCAATTCAAGTGTTTAAGCGTCCATTATGAGGTCATCTTGAAGGTCCCCTTGAATGCCTGATTAAACAATAATTATCTATCACACACTATCGCTTAAGACCTCCCCAATTATCAAGGAAGACTGTACTCATGTACAATCTAAGAAAATATCGTGAAAATGAGCCTTAATTATTCGTAAATCGAAGCTCAAAAGTGGGGTTTAATAAATCATATCTCACTCTCCGTAGGTCCAAAATTGGAAAAATTGGTACCATTGGAAACTACTTCCAAAGTACTAAAAGTTCCTAGAAGACACTTTTCCATGATTCTAAATGGAAGACACTCAAATTTTGGTTTAAAACTACTGACTTGCACTTCCAAGACAGATTCGGGGTTGGGTTTTGGTAAACTTTAGAAATTCGGTAAAATTCACAGAATGTGAACTAGTCTCTAAATTTTGAAACTCAATTAGAGTTACAATCAAAGTTCAAAACACAACAAAGGGAACAAGAATTGGAGTTTTGAGCGCCAAGATATAGTAGCTCAAAGTTGGTTCAAAATGACGGCCATTGGGCAATTTTCAAGATCTAAAACACAAACTTTGGGACTTCAGTTGGGCATTGAAATGGACTTAGAATCGTACCAAATTTGGTATAATTACACTACCATATAAGCGCTCCTTCTCTGTCAAATTTCATGCAAAAATTCATACGGAAAGTCAGTTAACAAGACAACTAAAGTTCCAGGAATTTCCAAGGCAATTTTGCCTTATGCTTCTGTTTTCTTTTTTTTTCGAACCTTTGGCCAATGAAATCATCTCAAACATGGTTCATTTATGAAGGAAAGATATAAGAAATATCCAATATACATTTGGTAGGTAATTAACACCAAAAGTTTCAAAATAACAAGTCCCAATTCGAGCTAAGCCATTCGGCTAGCCAAAACTAGGGTTTTCTATCACTAGTGCAGTTCTGTAATTTGACCATAACTCAGTCAATTCAACTCAGAATTGGGCATGATTGGTGGCGTTGGAAAATAAATTCATAAGGATACATTTCACCAGAAGAAATCGTTCTAAAATTCAGTTCATAACTAGCTCAAATTCAAGCAACAAGTTCCAATACATCACTGACTCTCTAGCACAGCCGTAAAGCAAAACAGGCAAATTTGAAGAAGTAGTATGGCTCACTCAGTTCCAATCAGGAAATACATTTTATACCTTTAGAAAATTGGAAGTGTCTAGTTTCAAATGCCACAAATGGCACTTGATTTCGACGTCAGAGCAAAGAGTTATGATCGTTCAAAATTCGCTGCCAGGTAACCCCTGTTACCCGTTTTCCAGCTTTGAAGGATTTTTGAAAATGCAACTTTTACCCAATCAAATCAAGTGATTTTTTGTGGAAACTTTCCACACAACATATCTACATCAAAATCAAGGTTATGTGGTCACAAAAAAATCGCACCAAGTGCTCTGCAAAAACAAGGCAGAATTCGGCCCTTTCTCATGCAAGCTTTCCTTTGATTTTCTTTTCATTTTTTCAACTTATATCCACTAGTTTAACACTTAATCAACATAAATAACACCCAAAATCATCATATCAGTCCAACATGTCCATTGTGGGATTTCATAGAGTCCACTCAAATGATTTCCAACAAAATAAAGATACCCACATGAAGCTACAAGCTTTCAAGTGAAATCTAACTCACTAGAATCAAGTTTCAAAGGTTGGATGATTTACTACCTCTTGGTTGAAGAAACTCAAAAATTTTGGCCACTAAGAGCTCCAAGAAAACCGTGGAAATGATGCTCTCTTCCTAGTCCAAGTGAGTCTCCAAGTTGTTGTGAGTTTGTGTGATGAATTTGGAGTGAAAAGGTGCAAGAAAGTGAGGTGATATGATGAAGGGTTTGGTTCTTCTTCCTCCTTGGAGTTTTCAGCCAGCAAAGGTAAGGGGAGAGAGAGTGAAATCTGATGAGGGAAGCTTCTCATGGAAGCTTGGTAGTTGTAGTTCAAATTTTGGCGCAAAAGTCAACTCTCAATAATGCGCGTACGCGCGGGTTTCGTGCCCATTTTCTCTCGGGTTTTTTCACTTGTGCACTAAACCTCTAATGCACTTTCTTTAACACTATTATTATTCACTCTTACTTGTCTAACAATAATTTTCTAAAGTCCTTCAATTAGTCGCGCGCGTGAAAACGTGAACTTCCAACTCTCGCGCGATAAAGTGCAATTTCTAAGAAATTCTTGTAACGATAGTATAACTAACTAACACTTGGGTAATTAATCTTGAAAATAACTATTTTGGAGTAAACCAATAAATAAGTGAATAAATCGGCAAAATAAATAAATAAAATAAAATAAAATACGAGTCCTCACATCCTCTCCCCCTTAAGAGAATTTCGTCCTCGAAATTATACCTTGATTTGAGAATAGGTCTGGGTATTTTCCTCAAATCTCTTCTTCAACTTCCCAGGTTGCTTCATCTAGTCCATGGTTCCTCCAAAGAACCTTCACCAATGGAATCCGCTTGTTCCTCAGTTCTTTCACCTTACGATCTAGAAGCTTTACCGATTTCTCCTCATAGGTTAGCGCCTCATCAATTTCAATATTTTCCAATTGCAAGATATGAGAAGGGTCTGGATGATACTTCTTAAGCATGGACACGTGGAAAACATTATGGATCCAAGATAAACTTGGTGGCAATTCCAACTTATTGGCCACATTTCCTACACGTTGGATAATCTTGTACGGCCCTACGAATCTCGATTGTAATTTCTTTCCTTTTCCAGACATTAAACTTGCTTTCAGATGAGTAATCTTAAGAAAAACCTGATCTCCAACCGCAAATTCTAAGTTCGTCCTTCGGTTGTCTGCATAACTCTTCTGACGACTTTGTGCGGTTTGAATCCTCTGGCACACCAACTTCACCTTGTCATTCGCCTCCTCAATCCAAGGCACTATAGTCGGGTCTAAGATGTTTCGTTCACCTACTTCATCCCAACAAATCGGAGATCTACATTTTCGACCATAAAGTTTTTCGTACGGGGCCATTTGAATAAAAGAATGAAAGCTATTATTATAAGCAAATTCCACCAATGTCAAATACTTACTCCAACTCTCCCTGAAATCCAAAACACAAGTTCTCAGCATGTCCTCAAGAGTTTGAATCGTTCTCTCAGACTGTCCATCGGTCTAGGGATGGTAAGTAGTACTAAAATTCAATCTAGTTCCCAACACTTCTTGCATCTTTTACCAAAGTCTCGAAACAAATCTAGGGTCTCTATCGGACACAATACTTATAGGTATCCCGTGTAACCTTATGATCTCATCCATGTATAACTTAGCTAACTTCTCCAACGGGTATTTCATACTAATCGATAGAAAATGAGCCGATTTGGTCAATCTATCCACTATTACCCAAATGGCATCATGATCTCTCTGTGTCCTAGGTAACCCTGATACAAAATCCATGGTGATATTTTTTCATTTCCATTCTAGTATCTCTAAAGGTTGCAAAAGTCCTGATGGTTTCTGATGTTCAGCTTTAACCTGTTGACAAATCAAACAGGTCTGGACAAATTGAGCAATCTCCTTTTTCATGCTCTCCCACCAATACAAATTCTTCAAGTTCTAGTACATTTTATTCCCTCCAGGGTGTACCGCAAACTTCGATCGGTGTGTCTCTTCCAAAATCTCCTTCTTAAGTGCTTCATCCTTTGGCACTACTATCCGATTCTGAAACCTCAATATACCATTCAATCCCAAGTTAAAATCTGACTTTTCTCCCTTTTTGACCTTTTCCAACCATTTTTGCAATTCAGTGTCCTTTTCCTAAGTTTCTTTGATATGTTCCAACAAAGTGGAGTTCACTACAATATTTCCAAGAATTACTTTCTTCGGTTCAAGTCGAGGGTTCCACACACTAACCTCCTCCAACAAGTGCATTTCTTTAATCATCAATCCTGCCACTTGCGCTTGACGACTCAAAGTATCGGCCACTACATTGACTTTCCCTGGATGGTACTTTATCGTACAATCATAGTCTTCCAAAAATTTCATCCACCTATGTTGTCTCAAATTTAGCTCCTTTTGAGAAAACAAATATTTAAGACTTTTGTGGTCAGTAAAAACCTCAAACGTTACTCCATAAAGGTAATGCCTCCATTTCTTTATTGCAAACACTACAGCCGCTAACCCCAAATCATGAGTTGGGTAATTTCCTTCATGCGGTTTCAACTTCCTAGAGGCATACGCTATCACTTTATCATTTTATATTAATACACATCCCAAGCCTTCCTTAGAAGCATCTGTGTAGACCACAAAACTATCTTTTCCATTCGATAGAGCTAATATGGGTGCCCTTGTCAAGCGTCTTTTCAACTCTTGAAAACTCTCTTCACACTTAGGACTCCATATAAACTTTTCACTCTTCTTGGTTAACTCAGTCATGGGTCCAGCAATTTTAGAAAAATCTTTGATAAATCTCCGGTAATACCCTACTAACCCTATAAAATTTCGAACCTAAGTAGGGTTTTTCGGTTGCTCCATTTAGAAATCGCTTCGACTTTGGCTGGATCCACTTTAATCCCATCCTTAGAAATTATATGACCCAAGAATGTCACTTTTTTCAACCAAAACTCACACTTGCTAAACTTAGCATACAACTGATGTTCCCTCAAGATTTGTAAAATAATTCTCAAGTGCTGCTCGTGATCCTCTGCAGTCTTAGAGTACACCAATATATCATCAATAAATACCACCACAAATTGGTCCAGATAAGGCTTAAAGACCATGTGCATCAAATCCATAAAAGCAGCAGGTGCATTGGTCAATCCAAATGGCATTACTACAAATTAAAAATATCCATACCTCGAGTTAAAAAGCAGTTTTGAGTATATCTTTTTCCAAAATTCTCAACTGGTAGTAACCCTGTCTAAGATCCAACTTAGAAAATATTACCGCCCCTTGCAATTGGTCAAACAATTCATCAATGTGGGGCAAAGAGTACTTATTCTTAATGGTGACATCGTTCAAGTCTCGGTAATCTATGCACAGTCTTAAACTCCCATCTTTCTTCTTGACAAATAAGACCGGGCTCTCTACGGTGAATCACTCTCCTTTATAAAACCCCGCTCCAGTAAATCCTGTAATTAGAGTTTCAACTCTTTCAATTCAGTTGGAGCCATTCTATACGGTGTCTTAGAGATAGGTGCCACTCCCGGAGTCACATCAATCTTAAAAGCTATATCTCTTTCCTGCGGTAAAAACTCTAACTCTTCGGAAAAGACATCTGGATACTCCTTCACTATGGGCATGTCTTCTAATTTCACTTTATCACTAGGAGTGTTGATAAGAAAAGCCAAGTATCCCTGAATTCCCTTACTTAACATTTTCCTAACTCGGATCCCTGAGATAAGTGCAGATAAAGCTAATCTACCCCTTACATCCAATTTCAGGGTTGCCTCTCCCGGAATGCACAATTCTACTATTTTCGTCTTACAGTTCAACTGAGCATTATAACGGGTTAACCAATCCATTCCTAAGATCACATCATACCCCTTAATCGCTAAATCCATCAGATCGGCCAGTAATTTTCTTTCTCCAACCCATATCTCACAATGCCTATACACCAAATTAACTAGTAAACTTTGATCCCCAGTAGGTATTCTTACCTCTAAATCATAAGGTAAGTTAATTGGCTTCAAGTCTATCCCACTCATGAAATTAGGGTTTCTAAAGGAATGTGTCGTACTTGGATCAATTAAAATCTTAGCTAAACGGTGGAAAATAGGGATCGTACCTTCAACCACCTCAGTTGCATCGGAAATCTGTTGATGATCCAGAGCATAAACCCTAGCCGGTACTCTAGGTCGACTTCCTCCAGCACTAGTCTGCTTAGAGGTTGACTTTTCTAGCCTTTGGTGCTACCTCCTATTTTTGGCGCCTTCGGACAACTCGCAAGTTGATGTTCAGCGCTACCACAGAACAAACATTTCCCAGACTTTCTCCAACAATCATTCTCTGAGTGGTTGGGTTTACCACAATAACCTCAAGTAACTTGTGGTGTCACTACCGAACCACTAGAAGGCATTTCTCTCGCTTGAACTGGCCCACTATGACCTCCTCTGGATAAAGCTCCCCTTGAATTTGAATCTCCAGTAGTCCTCACTCCTCCCATTCCTCTTCCCATCTTGGAAGGTTGTGTACTCTTACTAGCCTGTCCAGAAGTGTGACTAGAAAAGTTCCTTTTCTTATTGTAGAAGTCCTTAACTTGCATGCTTGCACTCTCAACCCTTTGCGCTTTCTCTAGAGCCTCTGTAAATGTAGAGATTTGGGCCGCAGCCAAGCCCTCCTGGATTTCTATATCAAGCATTTGCACAAACCGTCTTATCTTTTTCCGCTCGTTGGTCACCAATTTGGGAGCGTACTTAGAAAGTTTAGAAAACTTCCCTTCATACCCAGCTACACTAAGAGTTCCTTGTTTCAACTTGATGAACTCATCCTCCCTCTTCTCTTGGATTAAAGGCGGAAGAAATTTCTCATTGAATTCCCTCGTGAAATTCTCCCAAGTCCAAGGGTTTGGGCTCTCTCTCACTTTCCCTTTATCATATCCCACCAAGCACGTGTTACTCCCTCCAATTGGAAAGCAGCAAAATTCACTCGCCTATCTTCAGTATAGTCTAAGGCTGCGAATATGTTGGTCATCCTCTCCAACCAATTCTCCGCTACCTCAGGATCAGGTTCACCAGTGAACTTAGGCGGGTTAAATTTCAAGAACCTCTCCAAAGCTCTATCTTCCCCTCTATCCTGACCCCCAAGTTGGTTAAGTGGTCCTGGACCCTGTCTCTGAGCTAACCGTTCAAGGATATCAGTCATCCTAATAATGGCAGTAGCCAATTGGTTACCCTCTAAATTTCCTTGTCCCTAAGTCGGCCCAGTTGCCGATCCCTGATCATCTCCTTGAGGTTGGGCTTGCCTAGACCCTCGCCCACGACCTCGACCTCTCCTTCATCCGTCCATAATTCTAATGGTGCCTAGTGCAAAATAAAAGTGATTAAGCGAGGAAATACTCAAAACAAGAGCCAATCGAGAAACATTGGAAATAACAATAATTTACATTCATTAACACTTCAAAGTTCATACAATTAGTAAGTCATGAGGGAATTATAAAAATATAGCACACATGTGCCACGAAAGTAGTTTTAGTCACATACGACTAAAGTAAAGTTGAGTGCCTCAAAAGTAGACCGCACAGTCAAACAAAAATACAATGGCCTTGGCACTAGCATCACCCCAACTAATTCTAACTACATCAGTCAAAAGGACGGTCACTCTAAACCTAGTCCTCAGGGGCTATCAGGTGGAACCTCCTCCTCAGGGTCCTCCTCAGGATCTTTCTCCTGAATTGGGTTCTGGACAACCTCCATCACCTCATCTATTAGCATAGTGGCATCGGCCATGATCCCGAAAGCCCGATCACGGACCTCCTCACCGATCCTAGTAAGTTGAGCCCTAGCTCTCTGAAGGTCATCACGGGTGGCCTCAGCCCTAGCCACCTCGTCCACTAGTGTCCCCTCCAACTCCGTAATCCTAGATCTCTGAGCATTCACCATAATGCTCAGCTCCTCTACCTCCTGAAGTGAATCTCGGTTGGCATCCACCAACTGACGGCGCTCATCGTCAAGAGCAAATACAAGGTGGTTTGGGTAAGCATGTGTCCTCCTACAGACACATCTGGAAAACCTATTAGAGGGTGAGTAGCGTACACGAGCTCCTCCGCCCCGTGTACTATAGTAAATGGATCTAAGAGGCTCTACATGGCCATTAGCATAGCCATTACCATCAACAGCAGGTCCTCCGTTCCCATTCTCCATCCCTGCAAAACAACCACAATTTCTAGATTAGAAACTTAAAGTTACAAATTCACTCAAATTTAACTTAGGGTATGACTACGTCATCTCATCTCAAATCTTAAGGGTAAAGTCCCTAACGCATCTCCCAATTAGGTCTCTAACCTAGCACTCTGATACCAACTGTGACGCCCCCACTCCTCCCAAGGGCGAACCCATGGGTATCCGCAGGACGCCTACCCAACTCTCGCCAGGACTCAAGTCAATTCAATTCAAGCTTAACGATACATACCAAATTGATACCAGTCTAAATAAAGAAAAGTCGCTTCCTTAACCGAATATCCAAATCTTACATCAGGTTCTCAAAAGATACATCAAGTCCCAAAATACAACCATTAAAAAGTCGACTAAATAATTACAACCAAGATTCCAATCAAAACATAACCTAGTCAGCTTTTCATAATCTTCCAATCCACCTGTTAAGGAAAACAAACTAATGGAATGAGCCAATACTCAGTGAGGCCAAGAAACACACATGCAAGCACGTTGTCCAAGTAATAATCCCATTTAATGATTAAACAGTAATATTCAAGTAAATAACAATTCGGACGAGAAAAGTAAACATAAACAATTCAAGGATATAAGAGCTCTCAGGAGCTAATTTTTCACTTGCACGATCAAGAACCTCCACGAGTTGACACTCCGTCAATCGGGTAGGTTACAATCCGTAGAACTTCACTTACTCGTTCCCCGATCACCATAACATACCCCTGTACCGGGCCTACCTGTCTTTTATATAAGACGATACTACTCGAGTATGCCAAGCAAGATCTCCCCATTAGATCAAGCTTATACACGTTTCTCATGGCTGACCAAGCTTCTCGACCGTGCCCATGCCAGCTCGAGCTGCAAGGTCGGCCGATGAGATTTGGGCGTCCCCCACTAGTATCACTAGGAGTCGAGGAGATTCACTCCAATTGACTTATGCATCCATAGCATAATTAATCATTGAAACACTTCACTTAACTCACTTAACAAGTCACTTCAAGTAATTCAAGTATACTTCACATAATTATTCATTTCAAGTATTTCACGTCAAGTAATTCAAGTACACTTCACTTTAATGAGAACGAGTGCGGTAAAGTACACACTCGACTCAGCATTTTGAAAATACTCAATTTCCAATAACAATTAAACACGTACACGTTTTCACACACTTGACACTCACCTAGTCAAAATGAGAGAGTGGTACTCAATTCAAGTGTTTAAGCGTCCGTTGTGAGGTCCTCTTGAAGGTCCCCTTGAATGCCTGATTAAACAACAATTATCTATCACACACTATCGCTTAAGACCCCCCCCCCAATTATCAAGGAAGATTGTACTCTTGTACAATCTAAGAAAATATCATGAAAATGAGCCTTAATTATTCGTAAATCGAGACTTAAAAGTGGGGTTTAACAATACAAAAAAAAACTAATTTTCAACTTTGAAATCAAGTGTAAAATGGACAATCAATATCGAAGGGAAATGGAGAGTTCAAAAAACTCAATTTCCTTTAAGTTCAGAAATTTCAGATTTCAGGTGCAATTTTTGAAAAATCATATCTCACTCTCCGTAGGTCCAAAATTGGAACAATCAGTACCGTTAGAAATTACTTCCAAAGTACTAAAAGTTCCTAGAAGATACTTTTCCATGATTCTAAATGGAAGACACTCAAATTTTGGATTAAAGCTACTGACTTGCACTTCCAAGAGAGATTCGGAGTTGATTTTTGGTAAACTTTGGAAATTCGGTAAAATTCATAGAATGTGAACTAGCCTCTAAAATTTGAAAATCAATTAGAATTACAATCAAAGTTCAAAACACAACAAATGGAACAAGAATTGGAGTTTTGAGCGCCAAGATATAGCAGCTCAAAATTGGTTCAAAATGACGGCCGTTGGGCAATTTTCCAGATCTAAAACACAAACTTTGGGACTTCAGTTGGGCATCGAAATTGACTTAGAATGACACCAAATTTGGTATAATTGTACTACCATATATGGGCTACTTCTCTGTCAAATTTCAAGCAAAAATGCATACGGAAAGTCAGTTAACAAGACCACTAAAGTTCCAGGAATTTCCAAGGCAATTTTGCCTTATGCTTCCGTTTTCTTTTTTTTCGAACCTTTGGCCAATGAAATCATCTCAAACATGGCTCATTTATGAAGGAAAGATCTAAGAAATATCCAACATACATTTGGTAGGTAATTAACACCAAAAGTTTCAAAATAACAAGTCCCAATTCGAGCTAAGCCATTCGGCTAGCCAAAACTAGGGTTTTCTATCACTGGTGCAGTTCTGTAATTTGGCCATAACTCAGTCAATTAAACTCAGAATTGGGCATGATTGGTGGCGTTGGAAAATAAATTCATAAGGCTACATTTCACCAGAAGAAATCGTTCTAAAATTCAGTTCATAACTAGCTCAAATTCAAGCAACAAGTTCCAATACATCACTGACTCTCTAGCACAGCCGTAAAGCAAAACAGGCAAATTTGAAGAAGTAGTATGGCTCACTCAGTTCCAATCAGGAAATACATTTTATACCTTTGGAAAATTGGAAGTGTCTAGTTTCAAATGCCACAAATGGTACTTGATTTTGACGTCGGAGCAAAGAGTTATGATCGTTCAAAGTTCGCTGCCAGGTAACCCCTGTTACCCGTTTTCCAGCTTTGAAGGATTTTCGAAAATGCAACTTTTACCCAACCAAATCAAGTGATTTTTGATGGAAACTTTCCACACAACATATCTACATCAAAATCAAGGTTATTTGGTCACAAAAAAATCGCACCAAGTGCTCTGCAAAAACAGGGCAGAATTCGGCCCTTTCTCATGCAAGCTTTCCTTTGATTTTCTTTTCATTTTTTCAACTTATATCCACTAGTTTAACACTTAATCAACATAAATAACACCCAAAATCATCATATCCGTCCAACATGTCCATTGTGGGATTTCATAGAGTCCACTCAAATGATTTCCAACAAAATAAAGATACCCACATGAAGCTACAAGCTTCCAAGTGAAATCTAACTCACTAGAATCAAGTTTCAAAGGTTGGATGATTTACTACCTCTTGGTTGAAGAAACTCAGAAATTTCGGCCACTAAGAGCTCCAAGAAAACCGTGGAAATGATGCTCTCTTCCTAGTCCAAGTGAGTCTCCAAGTTGTTGTGAGTTTGTGTGATGAATTTGGAGTGAAAAGGTGCAAGAAAGTGAGGTGATATGATGAAGGGTTTGGTTCTTCTTCCTCCTTGGAGTTTTCAGCCAGCAAGGGTAATGGGAGAGAGAGTGAAATCTGATGAGGGAAGCTTCTCATGGAAGCTTGGTAGTTGTAGTTCAAATTTTGGCACAAATGTCAACTCTCAATAGTGCGCGTACGCGCGCGTTTCGTGCCCATTTCCTCTCGGGTTTGTTTCACTTGTGCACTAAACCTCTAATGCACTTTCTTTAACACTATTATTATTCACTCTTACTACTCTAACAATAATTTTCTAAAGTCCTTCAATTAGTCACGCGCGTGAAAACGCGAACTTCCGACTCACGCGCGATAAAGTGCAATTTCTAAGAGATTCTTGTAACGATAATATAACTAACTAATACTTGGGTAATTAATCATGAAAATAACTATTTTGGAGTAAACCAATAAATAAGTGAATAAATCGATAAAATAAATAAATAAAATAAAATAAAATACGAGTCCTCACAACTAGCCTATGATTTAAAGCGAGAAATAAAGTTCCTCAAGTCCGCTAGCCTATTGACGCAATTAGGGTTTCAAACCCATGAAAATTAATCGTTAAACTTTGGAGAAATGGAAAGATTAAAGAGATTAAGAGGGTTACCCTTTAGACTTAGATGAATACCAGATTTTTCTACCAAAGTTTCTCCAAGAAAATCCACAAGATTACTCCTTTCTCCTAGATGGATTGAAAACCCAAGAATCTATGAAGTTGGATGAAGATTTGCACGCCAAATCGAAGCTAGAAAATGAAGTTACTTCCTTCCCTTTCCCTTTGCTTGTCTTGGCCGAATGGAGGAGAGAGAGTGTGAGGGTTTGGTGTGGTGAAACTTGTGAGGGAAGCTTGGATGAAAAGTGGTTATTAAGTTTTCCAAAAAGTCAACTCTCACTAGTGTCGTAATAGTGATTCGTACTACCACTTTTTCTCTTGTTTGTTACACTCATGCACTAATCTTCCAAGGTAAATCCTCTACCACTGTAATTACTCATACTTACGAGTCTAGTATTAAATCCTCAAATCTCCAATTAGTCGTGCGGTGCGACTTTCGAGAAACTATCGACGCGCGTGCGATAAAGCAAAAATTTGAACTCACTCACCTCTAATCGCTCAATTAACTTTTTTTAGTCTATTATTGATCATTCTTAATTCTCCAAGATTATTGCACTCTCGAATCAAATATTACCTCGAAAAATGTGTATTCACTATTTCTCACTAAACGAGCCGCAAAAAAATTAAATTTGCTAACGAAACATTTTAAAAATATAAGCGAGACATTGTTCTATGAAAATAGTTTTAAAATGGTTGAAATAAATTATTCGGAGAAAAAGGGTGAATAAATAATTAAATAAGCCAGTAAAATAGAATTAAAAGTAAGTAAAATTCGGGTCCTCACACGTTGACTATGTGTAGTTTTTGTTGTCAAATAGGTCACATGAAAAGTAATTACTATGTGAGAAAGAACATGAGAAAAGGCATGAAATGCATGTGGATAATTAAACATGATGCTAACTCTCGAGGACCCAAAAATTAAAGGGTGCCAAATGTTATCTTGTGAACTTTTGTGTAGGTGAATTTGGTGAATATCATTAAGGAATCAAAATGGTTCATAAATAATGGATATTCAAGACACATGACCGGTGATCCATCACAATTCATCAAGTTCAAGCCAAAATCAAGTGAAAAAGTGACATTTGGAGATGACAACAAAGCCAAAACAATTGGAGTAGGAGATGTTGGTAAGAATGGTCAGACTTTAGTTCATAATGTTCTTTTAGTTGATAATTTGAGTTATAACTTGCTAAGTGTTAGTCAATTATGTGATAGAAATTTGTTTGTTTTGTTCAAAAAGCATGAGTATCTTGTTCTTGACTCAAAATTTAATATCATTTTTAAAGAAAAAATAATCAATGACATCTATGTAGTTATTCTTGAAAATGTTGATTCCTCTAATTTTAAATGTGTTAAAATTTCAAATGAAGATCCTTGGTTGTGGCATAGAAGACTTTGTCATTTCAACATGGATTTGTTAAAAGAAATTTTCAAAAAGGATCTTCTTAGAGGTTTGCCAAAAATTAAGTTTGAAAAAGATAAAATTTGTGATGCTTGTCAATTTGGAAAACAAGTCAAAGTTTCTTTTGAACCCAAAAAATGTGCTTCTACCTCAAGACCTTTGGAGCTTTTACATCTTGATTTGTTTGGTCCTACACAAATTGCTAGTTTGGGTGGTAAGAGATATTGCATAGTCATTGTTGATGATTATTCTAGATACACTTGGGTGATATTTCTTGCTCACAATGATGATACTTTCAAAAATTTTGTTTCCCTATTCGCGAAAGTTCAAAATCTGATTGGGTTTAAAATTGTTAAGATTCGGAGTGACAATGGTTCGGAATTTAAATTTTATGATTTTCTGAAATTTTGTGATCACAATGGAATTACACATGAATTTTCAATTGCAAGAACTCCTCAACAAAATGATGTTGTTGAAAGAAAGAATAGAACTATTCAAGAAACAGCAAGAACCATGTTAAGTGAATGCAACTTGCCAAAATATTTTTGGGTCGAAGCCGTAAATACGGCTTGTTATGCAATGAATAGAGTTCTCTTGAGATCAATTGTGAACAAAATCTCTTATGAGTTAATTTTTGGTAAAAAGTCAATTGTTGGATATTTCAAAGTTTTGGTTGCAAATGTTTTATTTTAAATATCAAGGAACATCTTGAAAATTTTGATAAGAAATCCGATGAAAGTATTTTCTTGGGTTATTGTGAAAACAAAAGAGAATATAGGGTCTACAATAGAAGGACTCTTGTTATAGGAGAATCCATACATGTTACATTTGGTGAATCTAATGATGATATTTCCAAGAGTTGTTGTAAGAATGATGATATACGTGTTCAAGAAGGATTCAAGAAGCTCCGATTAATCAAAACAATGCTCCATTAGAAGAAAATTCAAAGGAAGATGAACTTCAAGAGAATCAAGTATTAGAAGAAAATGACAAGGATGTTGATACGCCTAGGGATCTTCCAAAAGTTTGAAAGTTTGTTCAAAATCATCTCAAGGAGCTTATTATTGGTGATCCATCCGATAAGGTATGGATTCGTTCCTCATCTAAACAATTGATGGATAATTTTGCCTTAGTCTCGCATTTTGAACCTAAAAATGTTGTTGATATTTTGAAAGATGAAAACTGGATTTTAACCATGCAAGAGGAACTAAGTCAATTTGAAAGAAACAAGGTTTGGACTCTAGTAGAAAGGCTTAAAAATCATCCTATTACTGGTACAAAGTGGGTCTTTAGAAATAAAATGAATGACAAAGGTGAAGTTGTGAGAAATAAGGCTAGACTTGTGGCTAAGGGATATGCTCAAGAAGAAGGAATATATTTTGATGAAACATTTGCTCCCATAGCTAGACTAGAATCAATTAGAATGTTTTTGGCATTTGCATGTTTCAAGGATTTTAAATTGTTCCAAATGGATGTTAAAAGTGCTTTCTTAAATGGTTTTATTGATCAAGAGGTTTATGTTGACCAACCTCCTGGTTTTGAAAATGAGACATATCCAAATCATGTGTTTAAACTTTCAAAAGTTTTGTATGTGTGACGACTAGAAAATTCGTTCATATTTTCTTAAAATTTCCTCTTATTTTGATTAAATTACTTTATAATATCTTTACTACTCATTTACTCCCACAATATTTGTAAGAAATAATAGAATTAAGAGTTTTACCCTTAGTTTTATAGTTCGCGTAAATTAGGGTTGTCACCTCTTTTGGTAGTGTGATTAATTGTGAAGGTGTGTGTACTAAATTTGGTGGTTAAGAGTGAGTTTTCGATAAGAAAAAATGTGTGATTAGAAGTGATAATAATAAGTTAGTGAACTATAAGTAAAAACACAAGTACGTGCGAGTTAGGGAAAATCAGCTCGAATCGACGTACACCGGTTGTTACCGATTGAGTACACCATTTGAACACTATTTTATTACCTTAATCTCCTTACTTTTATTTTATCAAAATTAGCCCAAAATATCTCCTCCAAACAGCCAAAATTATTGACTAAATAAAAGAGAGGAAAAGAAAAAAATTTGAGATTGAAGCTTGAGGCGACACTTGGCAACCATCCAAGGGTTGTTTGACCAACCAATTTCCTATCTTCTTATCACCAAATTAACTTCATTTCTTCTTTTTTTTCTACATTTTGCTGGCCGAGCTTGAGGAGAGGAAAAAATAACAGAGAAAACTCCAACTCCAACCTTGAATCCATCTTGGTTTGAGAGAAATCAACCAATCCAAACCAATTAACTTTTCCTTTTAGTACTTGGAAGACTTGGGGTGCTGAAAGTTTGGGAAGAAAGTGATTTGTTTCACACCTACAAGGAGCTTTGGGAAGGTATCATGCTTGAACTTGCTTTTCTCTTGTTAATCTTGCTAAAGTTTGGATAGAAGTCCTTAATCTTGGATTGTGATGGTTGAATTCCTAGTTTTGGATGATAAAGTGGAATGGTTAGCTAGGGTTTGAAATTTCAGTTGTGATTATTGTTGTTTATATAGTATATGATGTTGATGAGCTTGGATAGGGACTTGGGGTAGTGATTCAAGACATGAATGTTATTTTTAAGCATTGAATCATCAAATTTCCAGCATTAATGATGAATCTGCCCTGTTTCTGACCTATATATTCGTCCATGTTAGAGCCTGAATCAGGTCTAGGTCAAAACATGAAAGTTGTAGAGAATGGAGTTAATTAGCTGCCTACAACATTGCAGCTCAATCGGAGTATTGTAGCATTTGAAATGACTAAAATACCCTTGACTGCCAAAAGCTCTATTTCACAGGCAGCTTTCTGTTTTCTCTGAGATTTCACATTTTGACCTTGTAAATGCACAAACTGGGTGTTTATGTCTTCATAAGAAATGTAGCCCTTTGTCTTAGCTTCAAAACGCCATAAAATGTAACCCAATCTGATAAGCGTAGCTTCAGTTGTGACTAAAATTCCGAGAGATATCAAACTTGCTGCTTAGCTATTTGTCTTTAAAACTAGTTTCTAGCTTCTAGCTTTGATATGGATGGTTGCATTGCTCGAATTGACTTATTTTTGGATAACATTGAGCTGAGTTGAAGAGCTATTATGTTAAGCTTATTTATGTATTGAATTGGGCTGAGTTAAAAATGAAGTCATAAATGGGCGTGGAAAATAGCTAAATATAGCAAAGGGGCTATGCCTGTCCAAATTTTCGCTCTAGGGTTAGATGAGTGAACTTGAAAAGACTTGAGCGACAACTCGGAGACTGAAGCAAACCTTCGCTTGTTTATGGTATTTGATTTTTCTTTAATAAGAAGGTACTAAAAGTTTGAAAAGTTTGAGAAACTCGTACCCTTTAACAAGTAAAAGTAGTGGACCACTCAGAATATGTTTTTCGCACATCTTTTGGACTCAAATGCGAATTTCAAAGTTTTAGTTGCTTCTTTAGCAACATCAAAAGAGCGAGCATGAATTTTCTAGAGTTTGATATGTAACATGAATCCTATCTAAACGATTTTCATTTACTTGATCTATTTAAAGCGAAACTCTTAAGTTTCAAACCCTAGTTGATTTCAAACTTTTAAATGATATTTTATTGCAGATTTGGACTCCAACCAAGGAGTTACACCTGAACGTGATTTTGAGAAACACTAAATCTTTGGTGAGTGCTTCCAAATACCTGATTGAACTTGACACTTGTTTTCAATACTTGACCAATGTGATCGAATGATATTTGATTGGTATGGTCGGGTAAGGGTGTACTTTATCGCACTTGCCCTAATGTGATATGTACTTGTTTATTGTTGCAATCGACTTGATATACTTGTGCTTGACTTGTAAGTGCTGAGCTGCAGTATGTACCACACTCAATCCGAGTGGGAGATACCTCTCATTCTCGTCTCCGTACTGTTATCTTGATTTAGTCGATTGGAGATGTTATCTCATCAACTTCTTGGGGACCCAAATCCCACTGGCTAGTCAATCGAGTCGAACCGGCAAGGGCTTGGTCGATTAGATAACGAACCATGGATATCTAATGTTGTCGAGTAGAGTGTTATCTCCTCGACTAATCGGTATACTTGAGTATTACCACCAGTGTTTAGTTGGTGTTCGAGCCCAGTAAAGGGGTTGAATGGTGGACGGATTGGCGTTAAGCAAAGCACTACTGAATTGGTTACTTTACTTGAAAGTTAACAGAGTGTCAACTAATACTTGATCAAGTTCTGGTGAAGCAACAGGAATTTGGCTCCTAAGAGCCATCTGTATCCTTATACTTTGAATGTTATTCGTAATGTTATTGTTTCTTTTAGAAAAATAATTTTTCACTCACTCATTTTGAGATTTGCTACTTAAAGTGTTATTGCTCACTTTTATGAACTTGTCATGCTCGCTATTTTGCTACGTTGCTACTTGTACTTTTAAACAATGGTCAACTTGCTATTTGGAACCTCACTGGGCTTTTAGCATAGTCTAGTTTTTGGAAATTTTGCGATTATACTCGCACTAGTCGCTCAATTAGGGTTGAATGTATTGAAAACTTAAATCTTGTGATATATTTGGGATTGTATGGATGTTTAAAATAGAAATGAATGTATTTATACGTTCCAAACTTGGGAACTGTTATTTCTTTTATTCTTGAGGTTGCACCCTATTTTCTTGTCGTGAGTAAATGAGTCCTGGCGAGAGTTTGGCAGGCGGTCCGCTAAACCCTGGAGTAAGTCCTAGAGGGAGGTGGGGTCGTCACAGATGGTATTAGAGCTCTTATCGAGCTCGTGCCGGGAGAGGTTTCTCGGACTGTGAGAATTGGCTTGTTAAGTGTGGAACAAAGGTCTATTGTTGGGGACCTTAGATATGTATGTTGGGTAGGAATCTCAAAAGTGGTTGATTTCCTCTTGAGATTAGCTAGCTCGAGTGGTGAATTATCATATTTTTCGATTCCTGTACCCGAGTACCAAAGAGTGATACCTTTATGATAAGTCAATATTCCGAGTAATATTAGGATAAGCCTGGATGGCGAAAGCCAAGACACGGAGAATGCGAATAGTCTGGACTTGAAATATATTGAAGATATTAGTGAGAATTGAGACCATTAGTATGCAATTGTACATACCTGGTTGTACTTTTTCAAGTTTGCATTAAGTTTAGTGCTTGAGCAATACCCGGGGTTAATGTCCCATAGGATATGTGAATTGCTATGATATGTATATAAAGAAAACATGTTATTTTCAATGTATTCTATTATTTTTCATTTTACGATTTGAAAATGCTTTTATCGAACTTTATAGCTACTTTATTTGCTTTATACTTATATAGGCTATTGTTCAAAAGAGGTACAGAGGGTAGGCGGAGTCAAGAACGTGGAACTATCCGAGAACGCGGTTCTAGCCTTGGCCATGGGGCTAGACAGGCACCAGAAGCAGTACGGGAATCGAGAGAGGAGAGAGGTGAAACGGTTGAGTCACAACCTAGACCCCGAGCTGAAGGGGGGACCAGGTAGCAACGGCAATTCAGCAAATGACCAATATACTTGCTCGACTGGTAGAGCAGCAGGGTCAAACCCCTGTGAATCAACCCAGAGATCCTGAAATAGGACAAGATAGGGCTCTAGAGAGATTCCAAAAGTTTTCTCCTCCTAAGTTTCTTGGAGGACCGGACCCTGAGATAACTGAGAGGTGGTTAGAGACGATGATCAATATTTTCGCTGCCTTAAACTATACGGAAGATAGGCTGGTGAATTTCGTTGTATTTCAGTTTGAGGAACCAGCTAGAGCCTAGTGGAACGTAATTCGGGCTAAATGGGAGAGAGAGTGTGTGTGAGGACCCGAAAATTTTCTCATTTTATCTTATATTACGGCTTATCTAAATGTTTATTCACCTGTTTTCTCCGAACAGTTTATTTTATCCATTTTAAATTCATTTTTATGGAACCATGTCTTATTTATACTTTTAAAACGTCTCGCTAACAAATTTAAATTTTTCGAAGGCTCGTTTATTAAGGAATAACAAATACACACCTTTGAGATGATAGTCGATCTGAGAGTACAATGATTTTGGAGAATTAAGGATGATCAATAGGGGGCTAAGAAGAGTTAATTGAGAGATTAGATGTGATTAAGTTAAATAAAGTTTTATTATGCGTACGTCGATAATTTCTCGAAAGTCGTACCGCACGACAAATTGGAGACTTGAGAAATTAATACTAGACACATGTGAGGACTCGCAAATTTACTTATTTTAAATTCCTATTTCTAGCTTATTTAAGTATTTATTTGGCCAATTGCTCCGAATATTATTTTCTAACCTTTTTAGACCTAATTATATGGATCTGTAGCTTAGTTATATTTTTAAAGTGACTTGTTTCAAAATTTAATTTTTGGAAGCTTCTTAAGTGAGAATAATGAATACGCGTTTGGAGACAATAATCGATTTGAGAATACAATAAGCTTGAAAAATTGGAGACTTGTACATTACTCTTAAAATAGGTAATTTTATACTTAAGTATTCAAGTATTAGTTAGTGATACAATCGTTATAAGAATTTCTTGAGATTTCGCTTTATCACGCAAAAATCGGAAGTACGCGTTTTTACGTAAGCGATTAATTGAGGGACTTAAAACCTTTATTTTTAGACCATTAAGAGTGAATAATAATAATATGAATGGAAGTGCATTAGAGGTTTAGTGCACTAGTGAAACAAACTCGAGAGGGATCGAGCACAAAACGCGCGCGTGTACACGCGAGGAGAGAGTTGACTTATGCTTAATTTTGGGCCACACATTTTAGCTTCTCTTGGAAGCTTAATTTTTTATCAAACCTCTCTCTCTCATGCTCCATTCCAGGCGGCCACAAGGAGGAGAAAAACAACTCCAAACTCTTCCATTTTCTTCTTCATTCCTTCATCAATCTTCCACCAAATCACACCAAAATTTAACCACACTTAGCTAATCACTTGGAGACCACATCAAGATAGGAAAGAGGGCTGCTTTCACTGTTTTTCTTGGGCTATGGAGGACTGAAATTTCTGCTTGGTTCATCAACTAAAGTAAGTGATGATCAACCTTGAAAATCTTGATTTTATGGAAGTAGTAGTGCACTTATGAGCTCATGCATGCATGTGGGTAGCTTTATTTATGTTGGATTTTGGTGTGTGGGCTCTATGAATTCCCACTATGGTTGGATGGACTGATTTGATGATTTATGGTGTTATTAGTGTTAGTTTAGTGCTTGTTATACTAGAAATGAGTGATGTTAAGGATGAAAACCCAAAAGAGGTCAAAGGGAGAATTTTTCCGATTCTGCCCCTGTGAATTTCGTGCACTTTAGTGCAAATTTTTGAGGTTCTAATGACTTATTTCTGATGTATATATGTAATATAAGTTGTGTACGGAGTTTCATCAAAAAATTCCGTGATTTGGTTAGCCAAATGTTGTGTTTTCGGAAATAAGCAAAACTGGAAATTTTTCCCGTAACTGCTCTGGCAGTGTTCTTGTTTTGGCTATAACTTTTTATCCTGATGTCAAAACCGAGTACCGTTTGTGGCACTGGAAACTAGACATTCCCAGATTTCCAACAGTATAAAATGCACATTCTAGTTCCACCTGAGTCGTCCATACCAATCGTTTGAACATGACTGTCCTGTTTCGCGTCTACACTGGGAGCTCTGTTTTGAGCAGCGAATTGGTGCCCAAATATGAGCTAGCCGTGGATAGATTTTGGAAAAGGTTTCTTCTAAGAAATTGTAGATTTAAGAATCTAATTTTCAATTCCACCAACCACGCTCAATTCCGAGTTGAATTGAGTGATTTATGACCAGATTTCGAAACTGACTTTGTGGGAGAAAACCCTCATGTTAGACAGATTTGTAACCAATCTTGATTTGAGACTTGCTATTCGAAATTCTTGGTGTAAATCACCTACCAAATGTATCTTGGATCCTTATTAGACCTGGTTATCATAAATGAGACATGTTTTAGGCATTTTATTGGCCAAAGGTTTGAGAAAAAGAAAACTAGAGGTGCAAGGCAGCTTTGCCTTGGAAATTTAGAAACTTTGAAGGTTTTGTTAACCAACTTCCCGAATGATTTTTCCTATGAAATTTGGTAGAGGAATAGCCCTTATATGGTAGGATAATACTACCAAACTTGGTGTCATTCAGAGTCCATTTAGATGTTCAACCCACGTCCCAAAGTTAGCGATTTAAATCTGAAAATTTGGCCCAACGGTTTCATTTTTCAGCAACTTTGAGCCGCCATATCTTGGCGCTCAGAACTCCAATTCCTGATCCTCTTGTTTTGTTTTAAACTTTGATTGTAACTCTATTTGAGTTTCAAATCTGAGAGGTTAGTTCAAATTCTGTAAATTTTGCCAAATTTTCAAAGTTGGCAAAAAACCAACCTCAAAACTGTCTCACAAGCCTAAAACAGTGACTTCGAGCCAATTTTTGAATGCACTCTGTTTGGAATCATGGAAAAGTGTCTTCTAAGAACTTTTAGTACTTTGGAATAAGTTTCCAACGGCACCAAGTTTTCCAATTTTGGACTTGTAAAGAGTGAGATACGATTTTTCAAAAATCTCGTATCAAAGCTAAAATTTTTGAAACTTAAGGAAATGGAGTTTTTCGAATTCTCCTTTTCCTTCGATATCACATGATCGTTTTACACTTGAATTTAGAGATGAAAACTAGATTTCTCTTGTGCTTTAAAACCCCGCTTTTGAGTCTCGATTTACGAGTAAATAGGGCTCATTTTCATGAGATTTTCTTAGATTGTACTCTAGTACAATCTTCTTCGATAATTGGGGTTTATGAGTGATAGATTATTATTAATTGCTCAAACACTCAAGAGGACCTTCAAGGGGATCTCATAGGAGACGCCTAACTTATCACTTGTACTTGCTACTTGAATCACTCGGTGAGTGTCAAGTGTGTGAAAACGTGTTAATTGCTTTGATAATAGAATATTTTGAAAATGCTGAGTCGAGTGTGTACTTTATCACACTCGTTCTCATTTAAGCGAAGTGTACTTGAATTTCATGACATGAAATACTTGAATTGCTTGAAGTGACTTGTTAAGTGAATTTAAGTGATTATTTATGCTATGGCTGCATAAGTCGATGGGAGTGAATCTTCTCGACTCTTAAGTGTTAAGTGGGGAACGCCCAAATCTCACTGGCTAACCCTGGACTCGAGCCGGCATGGGCTTGGTCGGGCTCCTTGGCGAACCATGAGAAATAAAAGCTTGACCTATTAAGAGGTCTTGCTTGGCATACTCAAGCAGTATCGCCTTATAAATGTATTGCGGGTCCGGTGTGGTATGTAAGGTGAGAATGGGAAAGTGTAAGTGAAGTCTACGGACAAAACCTACCCGATTGATGGAGTGTCAATTTGTGGAGGCTCGTGATCGTGCAAGTGAAAAATAGCTCTTGAGAGCTCCTATATCTTTGAATTGTTTTCGGTTACTTTTCTAACTTGAATTGTCATTTATTGAAATATTATCGCCCTACTTGTTAAAGTGGGAATGCTACTTGAACAACATGCCTGCATGTGTGTTCTTGACCTCACGAGCGTTTTGCTCACCCTGTAATTTTGTTTTCCTTAACAGGAAAGGATCGAAAGTGAATCTCGGAGAAACCCCTTTTGAATGTACTTTTGTATTAGGGTTTTCAATGTACTTGGCTAGACTCTGGATTATTACATATTTTGGGATTTAATGTAACCTTTGTGAACTTGATGTAAAGATTGGATACTTGATGTATTTTGGAACTCGTGATGTAAGTTTGAAGGTTATTTATGGGAGTGACCTTCCTTTCTTACTTATATCATCATGATGGCTGGGATTTCATTAAACTTGAACGGGATTTGTCTTGAGTCCTGACGAGAGGTGGGCAGGCGTCCCGCGGATACCCTTTGGTTTGCCTTAGGGAGAGGTGAGGGCATCACAGAGAGGACTGCATGAACTTGGTTGAACTTCGTAAGGGAATTTAATGAAATGTATCTTCCACCGATAGTCCAGGAGAAGAGGGAGGATGATTTTATTAAACTCCGTCAGGGAACCCTAAGTGTATCTGAGAATGAGACTCAGTTCACTAAGTTATCCAAGTTTGCTCCCGAATTAATAGCTACAGAGCAAAGGAGGGTAAGGAGGTTTGTACAAGAATTAAATGTGGAAATACAGGAGGTCTTGGCGGTGGCACAAATTAATACTTTTACGGAAGTTCTGGAGAAAGCCCAGAGAATAGAAATTGCCAGGGCACAAGTAAGGGTGATATGAAATATGGGCCGCTTATGGGCCATGTTTTGGGCTGCAAGAGATTGAATCTTTTAGTAATAGTTAGCAGTTTATTTTCCAGATTTCTATTTTATTTGCTAGGAATAAATTCGGTCCAAGACCTCATGTTGAGTTGGATCCAATTTATAGAGTCTAGGCTCACTATTACTTAAGTTGGTTAATTAGCTTTTATTGGGTTATGTTGGGCCAGCTTAAAGCCTTCATTGGATCGATTATAAGCTGACTATTAGATAGTGGATTTGAGTAGTGGAATCGAGCCAAAGGCCTAGCCTAGCTGAGTTAGGGTTTTCAAGTCACTTTAGGTTTTCAAGTTGTATGGCTATATATAGCCAAGGCAAGAGACCTTCATAAGCAGTTTTTTATGATTAATAAAAAAATACATTTTGAGAGTTCTCTCAAAGCTTCATTGAAGCACCATTGAATATCTTAGAATCATTCTTAAGTATTCAATTGACTTATCAATCTAGGACCGCGCTAGATTGTGGCGTCTCCTACCAATACCGAGATTCGTTGACCACGTGATAAACGAATTTAGGTGATTCCGCTACATTCGTGTGTCATTAACGTGAGTCCTCGCCTTCTAAATCCTATCATGTCTGTACGGGTTGCACACAAGGTTGGTGCCGTTCGTATCAGCTGGTATCAGAGCTAGTTGAAGGTATCACGTATATCCCTTATTTCTTGTCCTTGTGTCGTTTGTTTTCTCCTTCTTTTGGTGTCGTTTGTTTTCTCTTGCATTGTGCCAAATTCTGTCCGTGTTGTCTTCAATCTGTCCATGTAAGTCCGAACCTGTTTTGTCGTGTTTTTGGAGTCAAAATTTCTATCCAAAGCGTCTACAATCTATCCAAGTCAGTCCGCAATTGTTTCCTCTTGTTCTTGAGTTAAAAAAAAATTCTGTTATTGGTCATTGTTGCGTCATTAATTCGTGCTTGGGAGCTGCCGCATCTTGTGGTGAAGCCGTGAGCCTTTAGGATTTTTAGAGTTCTTGAGTCAAAAAAAAAAACAAGAAAATAAGCGACTGCCGTACCTTCCTCTTGATTGTTCGAATTAGGGTTTCTTATTTCTTGTGAGAGGTGAGTGAGGGCTGTCCGAAAATTGTCCTTGTTACCTTGTGCGACTTGTTGACCTGTTTTGTTGGGGGTTGTACACCGTTATTTGGGGAGTTGTACCACAATCTTGACAATCTTGAAATTTTTGAAAACAACCCAAGTGTGTTTGGAATAATTTGGCAAGTGCGTGTAATCTGACTTGGTTTCCTTTTCGGCCATACACAAAATTAATTGCGGCCAATCTAGGTCAAATCCTAGCAGCCGCATCTTGTGTTTCGTTGTTAAAAACAACAAAACAAAACAGCGCGCAACATTGATTCAGCCAAGTCAGAAATTTCAAAAACTTTATTGCCACTAGTCGAAGCTTACATCGTGTGTCCGAAACTACAAAGCAAAAAAAAAAAAAATCAAATGTTTTGGTCCACTACTTCTTGAAATTCTTGAACACCTTGAGTCTTGGGAACTTGTTTCATTCTCCTAGTGAAAAATTCTTGTACTCTCTTGCAGTGGTGAAGGGTTTCCTTGGTTTTGGAGTAAATTTCTTGGGGACATCTTGGGTAACCCGTTGGGAGGGAGCCTGAGGAGGGTTATTGGTGTCACCTTGTTGATTGTCCATCTCTTGAGTTCTTGTTCTTGAGGCCAACACCGAATCTGCCTTGTTGTTTTGCGCCTAAGGAAGCCGAAATTGAACTTGTCTTGTGGGTTAAATATCACGCCAATTGTGTTTAAATAGCCTAAACCAGCCGTGATCCTTGATTGTATTTTCCTAATTGCAATTGGTTTCCAAAGTTCTTGATTAGATTCCTATCTTTGATTGGTTTCCTAATCTTGTTTGGTTGCCAAAGTTTTTGATTTCCAATCAAGACGATCCCTACATTTTAGGAATCACCTGCCTACTTTTTAGGATTGCCTCCCTACACTTTAGCAACATTTTCTCCTACTTTTTAGCCTACATTCCAGCCGCCACCTTTCCCTACTCTTTAGGGATTTCCTTCTACCTTTTAGCCATTACTCTTCCTACCTTTTTGGAGTTGTCTTAGCCATTCCTTTCACCGCTCTTTGTCGGCCATCTCTTCCTAAAATTTAGGAAGCTAGCCGCCATCCATTCCTTTCCTTTAGAAGGCCATTCAGACCTACTCAACAAGCAAAGGTAGCTTGCGTCTAAAAAAAAAAAAAGAGTATTTTTCTTTTTTTTTTTTGGATCGTGTCTTTGTTTTCATTGTTGTTCTTGTCTTAGTCATTCCGTTGCTTCCATTTGAGTCTGTCCCTTTCATCGTCTCTCGAGTCATATTATCTCCACATTCTAATCACCTCTAAGGCATTATTGAGAATTGCCACACTCTCATGACCAACATTGGTAAGTTGATTGTTTACTTGAAGGAGTTCTAATTTCTTCAAGGTAAGCTATCAAGAGGCTTTGGGAGCATTGGTGAGAACATTAGAGTGTTTTAAACACTTGAGTGAAACATGAGAGTGAGCGAAACACGTAAGGGAGCCAGTGAGGACTGTTCTACTAATGTTTGTTGAGTTTTGCAGGTAATAAAAGTATGAGACAAACGAATGCTCAACTGGAGCTTCACCATCTTGTGCCTAAAGGAGTAAATACTGTGGCATTACGTGAGATAACTGAGCAATTGAAAATCGTCGAAGCTCAAAAAAATGATTGGTTTTATACACGTTGCCACATCAAAGATAAAGTTTGCAGCTTAGCCATTGATAAGGGTTGTGAAGTTAACCTCGCAAGTACTGTCTTGGTTGAGAAATTGAATCTTCCAACCATTGATCATCTTCGACCTTACAAGTTGCAAAGTGATAATGGTGATATTTGGATTACTAAGCACACACTCGTTCCTTTTCGTATTGGCCAATACGTGGATGAGATGTTGTGTGATGTAGTTCCCATTCAAGTGACGCATGTGCTGTTGGGACAATGGTGGATGTTTAATCGAGAAGTCAAATATGATGGATATACTAATAAGTATTCCTTCACATTTAATTGCCGTCGTACCAGGCTTGTGTCGCTTAATTCTAAGCAACTTTGTATTGATCTAGCATACATGAAGAGTGAGCATGAGCGTTATAGTATGAAGAAAGAGCTAGATGAGGGAATTGTGACTAAAGAGGTAAAATTCAAGGGAGTTGAAAAGGAGAAAGAGGTTGAGAATAATGAGGGGAAAAAATCAGCTACTGAGCATGAGAAAGAGATTAAAAATTCTAAGAGTAACCTGATTGTGAGAAAGGATGTGAGATCATATGTTTTTTCTAACGATCTTAACTCTACTTTGTTTAGTGTTTCTACTTTTATGCAGGTTAAGTAAGGAAAAATTGAGTTGATCTTGGCATGTTCTATGCCTAAATCCATTAGTGAATATCAAACTTTTCATGGAGTTTGCATCTTAAGTGTGGTATCTCTTTGTCATCCATTGATGTTCAACTTCAACCATGAGCCTGATTTGCTTGTTGGGAGGAATAATGAAGTTTCAAAGGGAGTTTCTACACTTGAAACTTGTTATAAACTTCCTTGTTATTTCGTTGGTGATAATTCTTTCCTCATTGGTCCAAATTCTGATTCCTTGCAACCTGGTTTTATTCTTCAATTTGAAGGTTCAAAAGCTGCCTATCTCGATCTTGCTCCATTTGTGCAAGATAGGCCATACCAACAACAACTTGCAATGAATTTTGTAACTTTGCACAATCATGTCCGAGACTTTTCTAACCTGATTGAGCATCACTATGAAGATCCTTATCTTGTGAATGTGAATGGTAAGCTGTCAAGTGATTTTATACCTACAAATGCTAATCATGTGATTTATTGTGTAGGTCCAAATTCGACCATTCATGACTCAAGGCTGATTAGAGAGCTTTGGAGTGGTTGGAGTAAAGCCTTGAGTTTCCCATGGCAGATTGTGAGCATTTTCAATCTGACCAAGAGACATGTGCACTGAATTACAATAATTATGACGTATGCAAGTATCATTCATTCTAAGAGAGCCAATATGTGGAGATTTGAGGTTTCATACTACCAACTCTTGTAGGACCATTCATTTCCAAACACGATTTGAGGACAAATCTTTTTCAAGAGGAGGGAAATGATACGAAATATGGGCCGCTTATGAGCCATGTTTTGGGCTGCAAGAGATTGAATCTTTTAGTAATAGTTAGTAGTTTATTTTCCAGATTTCTCTTTTATTTGCTAAGAATAAATTCGGTCCAAGACCTCATGTTGAGTTGGATCCGATTTATAGAGTCTAGGCTCACTATTACTTAAGTTGGTTAATTAGCTTTTATTGGGTTATGTAGGGCCAGCTTAAAGCCTTCATTGGATCGATTATAAGCTGACCATTACATAGTGGATTTGAGTAGTGGAATCGGGCCAAAGGCCTAGCCTAGCCCGAGTTTAAGGTTTCAAGTCACTTTAGGTTTTCAAATTGTATGGCTATATATAGCCAAGGCAAGAGACCTTCATAAGCAGTTTTTTATGATTAATAAAAAAATACATTTTGAGAGTTCTCTCAAAGCTTCATTGAAGCACCATTGAATATCTTAGAAATCGTTCTTAGGTATTCAATTGACTTATCAATCTAGGACCGCGGCGCTAGATTGTGGCGTCTCTACCACAATACCGAGGTTCGTTGACCACATGATCAACGGGTTTAGGTGATTCCGCTGCGTTCGTGTGTCCATCAACGTGAGTCCTCGCCTTCTAGATCCTATCCTGTCTGTACGGGTTGCATCACAAGGTTGGTGCCGTCGTATCAGGTTTTTGGGAGTTTTTAGTGGTGAAATTTCTGGTTTCTTCAAGAGCTAAGAGGTAGCCTTCATCCACTTCAAATCTTTCCATTTTCTTGGCTTTAATGGGTTTGGTTTTGACTATGAAGCTTGTAGCTTCCATATTGTTGTTGTTATTTGGATTGAAAAGGTTGAAGTGGGCTCTATGAAATCCACCTTGATGATATAGGACTGATATGATGATGAAAGTGTTGTTTGTGTTAATTATGTGATAAATAAGATGAGATTTGTTGGAAAAGTGAAAAAACCCAAAGGAATTGCATAAAGCTTAGCCGAAAATCTTCCCTGTTTTTCTCGAAGCTTGGTTCGAAATTTTGATGCTCAAATGACCTTGAATTCTGATGTAGATATGTTGTAGGATTGTGGAAAGTTTCCACCGAAAATCACTTGATTGGTTGAGAAAAAATTGAGTTTTGGCAAGAACAATTCTGGAAAATCGCATAGCAGGGGTCCTCTGGCAGTAATTTTTGAACGAACATATCTCTCTATACAGAGGTCAGAATTGAGTGCCATCAGTGGAATTCGAAACTAGACATCCGTAGTTTTCTAACGGTATAAAATGCACCCTCTGATTCGAACTTAGTGAGCTGTAGTAGTTCACCAAAGTTACTTGTTCTGTTCTGTTGTGCTGTGCAAGTGACAGTGATAAGCTGTGGCTTGTCGCTCGAATTCGAGCTAGCTATGAACTGATTTTCAAAATGATTTCTTCTGATGAAATGTAGCCTTTTGAATTTAGTTTCAAACACCACTAACCATTCTCAATTTCAAGTTGTATTGAGTGAGATATGGTCCAATTACAGAACTGCACCAAAGCTGGAAATCTGGAAAATCCTTCTTTCTTGCTAGCCAACTGGTCTAATTTTATTTGGGACATGTTGTTTCAAAAATCTTGGTGTCAATCACCTATCAAATGTATAATAGATGTTTCTAGGACCTTGGTTTCACAAATGAACCAAAATGGGACTGATTTCATGGTGCAAAATGTTTTGAAAAGAAAGGAAAGCAAGAAGACAGATTTGCTTTGAAACATTTTTCGAACTTCAGTCGTTTTGTTAACTGCCTTCCCATGTAAGTTTTTGAATGAAATTTGATAGAGAAGTAGTTCTCATACGGGAGTTGAAGTGTACCAATTTTGGTGTCATTCTAAGACTTTTTGATATACAAATAAGATCCCAAAGTTACCTTTCAAATCTGGAAAAATGAACCAAGCGGTCCTTGTTTTTAACCAATTTTGAGCTGCTATATCTTGGCGCTCAAAAGTCCGATTCTAGTTCCATTTATTGTGTTTAAAACTTTGATTGGAACTCTAATAGTTTTACAAATTTCAGAGGCTAGTTCACTTTCTGTGAAATTTTTCGAATTTCCAAAGTTTACTAAAAATCAAGACTGAAACTGTCTTGGAGATACAAGTCAGCCACTTTAAGCTGAAATTTTAATGTCTTCCGTTTAGAATCTTAGAAAAGTGTCTTCTAGGAACTTTTAGTACTTCGAACAAAGATTCCAACGGTGTAAAGTTTTCCATTTTTTGACATGCCAAACTCCAGATTCTATTTTCCAAAGATTGTCGTGCAAAGCTGAAATTTGCCGATTACTTAGAAAATGCAATTTCGGGAACTTGACTTCTTTTCTCGATATCGATTGGACGTTTTGAACTCGATTTCATGGAAGATGTTAGTCTCTCTTCAGACTTTAAAACTTCACTCTTGAATCTCGAGTTGAGAGGATTAAAGCTCTCTTGTAAGACTTTGATTTAGTCTAAATGAGTGTGCATCCTTTCTTGGTAAATGTATGATTGTGAGTGAAGTTAATTATTATTTGCTCAGGCGCTCAAGGGGACCTTCAAGAGGAACTCGAAGCGGACGCCTAAACACTTGTTTGAGCAATGATGGAGCCAAGGGGGGGCAGAGGGGGGCCATGGCCCCCCCTAAGTTTTGAAAAATTTAATTCATAATATGTAAATATATGTATAAGTCAAAGTTGGCCCCCCCTAATTTTTTGCAATTTTAGTTTATATTATGAGAGTTTATATATATATATGTATATATATCTGTGTGTGTGTGTGTGTGAATTAGCCACCTTTTGATTTAATTTTTTCTTCAAAAAAAAGTTATTTATTTTTTATTGTACTAATTATTTAACATTCAAAAAATTATATAATTTGATGATCCATAGTAAATTGACCCAATTTGATGTATTATAATAAAAGACTTAATTCATAATTATCGATGGGCTACAATAAAAATAATTACTTTATTGGTCCATATACAAATATACACCTTAGCCTAATTGATAAAAAAATTTAAAATTAGTGATCTATCCTCTTGTTGACTCATATACAAATATACAAATAATTACTTGAAGGCTTGGTGAAGACAAGAAATTGAGTGATATATCCTGTTATTGGCAGATTGATGATATTTGTTCTCACTCTTTCTGTATCAATTACAACTATAGAATGTACATTTTCAATTGTGAATATAATCAAAACAAAACTCTAAAACAAGATAAAAGATAATTTCTTGAATGATTGTCTAATAATGTATATAAAAAAAAAGGATGATCAAAATTTAACACTGATTCAATTATAGATGAATTTAGTTCTATGAAAGAACATAAAACTCAATTTACTTTTAAAAAAAGAGGTTGAAATTTCAAGGTATGCTAACATAACTTTTATCTTTTATTAATTGAAAATAGTTATATTATATTGTATAGTTATATTTTTATTTTTGCACAAATGACATATTGAAGCATCTTCTCATAATGTACAATTTGGGTATTTTGTTATGTTATAAGATATTTAATCAAAGGTTATTTTTTGTCCTAATTTTTATTATGACTATGCTGCATATTTATGTAATAGACATACCTTTATAATTAAAATTAAAATTTGATATTTTAAGATATCATATATTTAAATAGATGAAAATTATTTTGAACATAACATATTAAGATAATTTTGTTCAGAAAAATTTTGGCCCCCCTCCCAAGGAAAAAATCCTGGCTCCGTTTTATAGTCTATAGAATGGACATTTTCAATTATGAAAATAATCAAAATAAAGCTCCAAAACAAGATAAAAGATCATTTCTTGAATGATTGCCTAACAATGTACATAAAAAAAGGAAGTTGTTCGAAAATTTAGCATTGATTCAATTAGAGATGAATTTAGTTCTATGAAAGAACGTAAAACTCAATTTATTTTTAATCAAAGAGGATGAAATTTCAAGATATATTAACATAACTTTTATCTTTTTTTAATTGAAAATAATTATATTTATATTGCATAGTCATATTTTTGTTTTTGCACAGGTAACATATTGGAGCATCTTCTCATAATGTGCAACTTAAGTGGTTTGTGATGTTATAAGATATTTAATCAAATGTTATTTCTTATCTTAATTTTAGTTATGACTATGCTACATATTTATGAAATAGACATACCTTTATAATTAAAATTAATATTTGATATTTTAAGATGTCATATATTTAAATAAATAAAAATTAGTTTGAACATAACATATTAAGATAATTTTGTTCGAAAAAATTTTGGCCCCCCCAAGGAAAAAATCCTGGCTCCATCACTGCTTTTGTGTACTCTGGATCGGCCAGCGGAGACCAACACCATCAAATCCTCGTCAAATTGCAAATGAAAGGTTTCCAACTTGAGATAACCGGCAGGCTCAGAAATTTTCTTTTGGAAAAAAGGGCTGCCTTGAACTTTTATAAACAAAAAGTTGCCACCCCGGGAATTAGAAAAAATATAAAGACATCATTGCCTGTCAACACGGCAAGCATAGTTTTGGAAATGGAATTTGTCAGCGCGACATTTGCTAGATTTTTTTTTTTATTTTGGGTAATATTCTAAGGCATTAGATTATACCCATCCCGTAGTTTACTCATATGATTATACACGCTGTAATTACTCATACAATAAAGTATGGAGCACAAGATTATCTTTAACATTACCCCTGCAACAAATAGGAGCCAAAAGAGCCAGTTGACGCATGTAGTACAGAGGGCAAGGCAATGCTGATTTTGCTCACTTAAATTCAGCCAAACTGAACTAATAGAAGCAAGATACCATCAAGCTGTACATTACATAATGTGCTTGTTCTCATCTATTTCTAGTTTTTGAAAGTTGATTTTATAGAATTCATTACTGACGATTAGACGCGTCAGGTTTCAGTAATTATCAAAGGATTTTTTACGCTATTTTTGTCAGGACGAAAAAATAGCCGGCAGTCAAAATTCAAAGGTAGCATAGGATTTGCTTCTGATTTTGAGCTTTTTTGGGTCCCAAAAATCTATAATTAAAATACATAATGTAATTGAGAAGAAAAAAACCGCTTTTGAAAACTCAAAAGTTAAAATCAAGTCTCCAAATGTGTAAATAATTTAGTGAAACAAAAATTTGTGATAGATGGTTATTTAGGTAGATACTTATACTCCTAGTTGGTGGACAGAATAACTCAAGAATTCTTCTTGGATGGGATTCTTTCTATCGATTTCAGCTTTGTCAAAATATCCAAAAATGCCTTGGGCTGGTCGGAAAGTTCGGAAAGTTCCGTCTGAATGGATGGGTGTTCTAAAGAAAACACGATCTAGGCTTAAGTGGTGGTTGGGGCTGTTCAAGGGATGCTTATGGAAGAATAATCTTGGCTTTCTCTTGTTTCTCTGGTATTGCTTCCAGTATTCATGATGAAGTCGATCTCTTCTCTTTGGGGATACTTTTTGTGTATCTAAGGGTTTCTCTAACTTGGCTATAGAGTCCGACTCTTTGGCTCTCATTCGTATTCTTAAAGGGATTTTATACGTATTATTGGTCTATTCAAATTTTTTATTTTTGGGAATGAAAAAGGTCAGGCGGGGGTATGCCTAATTCCTGAGGATTTCTATTAGTTTCGTTTTTAAACGAGGGATTTGTCCCACCGTAATGTCACCAATTGAATTTAAATTCTATTCGTAATACTGAGAATCACAAGTCCAACTACTGCTAGTCATCATCCATTCATTTTGAAATCAAAGAATTACAAAAGTTATGTCTAGACCTTGATTGCGTGTCACATTTTTTCAATAAAACTAATATGCCTATTGATTTTTTATCCAAAATTGGATGCTCTAAGGGTTCTAGAGTTGTATGCAAGTATTTTGCTACTCTTCCATGCATGTTTAGAGTAGAGTTTAGAATTGATCGTCTAGGCTTCTCTTCACTTTGTAAAATTTGATCCTTGTAGTAGGAATATTTTCTCTTTTTCTTTAATTTATCCAATCTTGTTTGTTTTTAGATGTTAGATTTAGAATTAATCTTTTATACATTAACAGTGTATACACTTTCACCGTTGAATACATGACACATAATTTGAATTTGAATTTAAAATTCAAATTTTATAGATGTATCATACATCTAACTATAATAATATATACACTATCAGTATATATAACTATAATAATATATACACTATCAGTATATATAACTATAATAATATATACACTATCAGTATATATAAGATTTACTTGTTAGATTTATGTCCTCCATTATATTATTTGGGATTGGCATCCCTTTGTCATGATAAACAATGAAAAAAAAGAGTGGGAGAGACTTCTGTGAGGACTCGCAAAATTTACTTATTTAATCTCCTATTTCTCGCTTATTTAATTATTTATTTGGCCTTTTACTCCGAATATTATTTTCTAAGCTCGTGAGACCTAATTACATGGAAATATAGTTTCATTATATTTTTAAAATGACTTGTTTCAAAAATTAATTTCCGGAAGCTGGTTTAGTGAAAGTAGTGAACACGTCTTTGGAAATTTTGACCGATTGAGAGTACAATAAGTTTGGAATATTGGAGACATGTACAATGGACTTAAATTAGGTATTTTAATGTTTAAATACTCAAGTGATAGTTATTAGTACTATCGTTATAAGAATTTCTCGGAAGTTTCGCGTTATCACGCTTAAATTGGAGATATGCGTTTTTATACGCGCGATTTAAATTTAGGAACTTTAGACTCTTATTTTGGGACAATTAAGAGTGAATAATATTTACATGAATATAAATACATTGGAGGTTTAGTGCACTAGTGAACCAAACGCGCGAGAAAATCGAGCCCTAATCGCGCCAAACGCACCCTAATGTGAGTTGACTAATGGGTGACTTGAGGCCACAAGTTAATGTCTTCTCTTGGAAGCTTAGAAATCTGATCACACTCTCTCTCCTCTACCCAAGACTGCCGACCAGCTCTCCCTCCCTCTCTAACTCCATTGTTCCAAAAATTTCTTACTCAAACCACCACCAAAACATCTCCAAATTCAACCAAACTTGCACCATACTTAGCTTAACACTAGGAGATCATTTTGAGCTGCAAAAGGGTGCTGGAAATCACGGTTTCTTGGAGCATTTTGAGGGCCAAAAATTCTGATCTAGTACACTAAGAAGGTATAACATGATCCATCACCTTAAACTTGATTTATAGTAGTAGATATGCATCTCTAAGTACTTGCATGTAAGTAGATGACTTGATATTGTTGGAAAAATGTGAAAGTGGGCTCTATGAACTCCCACTCTTGGGTTGTTGCTGATTTGATGATTGATAGTGGATATATTGTTGGTTTAGTGGTTAAAATGATGGATTAATGGTGTGTAATTGATAGAAACTTCATTGGGTGCAAGAAGCAAAAGTTTCCGATTTTACCCCTGTCTTGTCCGACCATGTTTGTGCAAAATTTTGAGGTTCTAATGACTTGATTATATTTTTTACATGTTAGTGTGAGTGTGTACAAAATTTTGTTGAAAAATAACATGATTTGGTTGGTCAAATGAGTTGATTTTCAAAGTTAGCAAAACTGGAAAATGAATCCCGTATTGCCCAGGCAGTCATTTTGTATCGGCTATAACTCTTTGCTCCGATGTCGAAATCAAGTGCCGTTTGTGGCATTGGAAACTAGACATTCCCAGCTTTCCATTGGTACCAATTTCATGTTCTGGGTCCACTTGAGTGAGCCACACCATTCGATTGAAAATCACTGTCCTGTTTCGTTTCTCTCCAGGAGACAGGACAGGACTTGTATCTTGATGCTCAAAAACGAGCTGTATGTGGATAGAATTTGAAAATGGTTTCTTCTGATAAAATTCATCTTTATAAGAGAGCTTTCCAACGCCATCAACCACGCCCAATTCCAAGTTGAATTGAGTGAGTTGTGGCCAAAGTTTGAAACTGCTACAGTGATAGAATTTTCCACTTGGACAGATTTGTAACTAACAATGATTTGGGACTTGTTGTTTTGGAAACTTTGATGTCCAACATCTACCAAACTTTATATCAGATGTTCCTTGGACTTTGTTTCACAAATAAACCAGATTTGGGTTGGTTGCTTTGGATAAAATGTTTAAAAAGGAAAGAAGAGCTAGAAGACAGTTTTAACTTTGGGGGAAATTTCTTGAACTTTGATGGTTTAGTTAACTACCTTCTCGTGTGAATTTTCAAATGAAATTTGATAGAAGAGTAATCCTCATATGGAGGTTTAATTGTGCAAAATTTGGTAATATTCTATGACCATTTTGATATGCAAATGATGTCACAAAATTCACTCATCGAATCTGGAAAACTTTTCGTTTTCTCTTAGCCAAACAGTCAAATCTGATTTGGGGAGTTTTATTTCGAAAATTTGGATGTCAATGGTCTTTAAATTGCTCAGTGGATGTTTATGAACTCTTGGTTTCAATAATGGAGAGATTTGGAACTGATTTCATGGTACAAAAAGTTTGTAAACAAAAGAAAAGTGAGAAGGTAGTTTAGCCTTGGAACTCTTCATAAACTTTGGTTGTTTTAATGACTACCTTACCGTGAGAGTTTTTGTATGAAACTTGGTAGAAATGTTGTTCACACATGGAAGATTTAGTGTACCAAGTTTGATGTATTTCCACTGCCAATTCGATGACCAAATGATACTTCGAATCTAGTCGTCAAACCTGGAAAATAGCCCACAGTCTTAACTTTTTCAGCAACTTGGAGCTACTATATCTTGGTGCTCGAAACTCCGTTTCTCGTTCCGCTTGTTTTGTTTTAAACGTTGATTGTAACTCTAATTGAGTTACAAATTTCGGAGGCTGATTTACAACAAGTGAATTTTGCCGAATTTCCAAAGTTGGCCAAAAACCAACTTAAATCTGTCTTGGTAATTCAAGTTACCAACTTTGAGTCCATTTTTGAATATCTTCCATTTAGAATCATGGAAAAATGTCTTCTAAGAACTTTTAGTACTTTCAAAGGGGTTTCCAACAGTACCAAGTTTTCCAATTTTGGACTTGTAGAGAGTGAGATATGATTTTTCAAAGATTGCTTGTTAAATCTGGAATTTTCTAACTTAAAGGAAACTAAGGGTTTCGACTCTCCATTTTCCTTCATACAATTGATTTTTACATTTTTTTCAGAGATAGAAATCATTTTCATTGTGTTTTAAAACCCCCTTTTGAACCTCGAGTTACACGAACTCTTAGACTCATCTCCGCGTTAATTTCTTAGATTGTACTAGTGTACAATCCTCCTCGATAATTAGAGATTCGTAGTGATATTGAGTGGTACTTGATTATTGGTTGCTCAGGCACTCGAGGGGATCTCCAAGGGGAACTCGGAGCGGACACCTAAAACGCTTGTTTGAAAACTACTCGCTTGTTTTGACTAGGTGAGTGTTCCATATAGGAATACGCAATTGAATAAGTCTAGGACATGCTTATTTCATGATTATTAAGTGTTAAGTGCCATGTGTTAAGTATTTACCATACTCATGCCTATTTAAGGAATGTATACTTGCATTGTATATCTACATGAATTGGTTAAATGATTAACCATATCAAATGACCATATGAACTCGATACATGCTTAACTTGCTAGATGGCTTGCTTAGCCTACTCGGTTTTGAAAAAATGGAGTCGAGTGTGTACTTTATCGCACTCGTTCTCTTTTGAGATGAATAACTCATGCTTGAAAATGCTCGAATAACATGACTTGGTATGCTAAGGTTGCATACGTCGTTGGAGTGAATCTCCTCGACTCTCACATGGTAAAAATGGGATAACGGCCAATGATGGCCTATTCATATGACAAATGCCTGTCAATTAACCGTCACTACTCAACCATTAACCGTCAACCGTGAACCGTTAACCGTTAACCGTGAACCGTTTACCAACCCACATGACTACCTAATTACTTGACTATTTGCTCACGTGATTTCCAATCTACATGACTATTCGATATCCGTGAATTACATGTTCCCATGAAATCAACTTGTATTGCTTACGTGCTTACGTGCTAAGTATCCACTTGATTACTTGATTATCATGAATCACATGTTATATGAAGCTGCCCATCATTGTTAGGCGAGTGTGTACTTTACCTCACTCGACCTACTCAAATGATGAATTTTACCTTTTGTCGAATTACTTGGTTACCTGTGCATGTTGTAAGCTCTAAGCTGAACTTGGGCCCTGCCCTTGGTTACTGGCCTACTCGAGCCAGGACTGGGCTCGGTCGGGTAGGTTGGAACCCTGGGCCACCGTTTCGGTATACTCGAGTATTACCACTGGAGGGATAAGGCGATGGCCAGACCGTACCGTGGGGATCGGAAGTCATAAGGTGCAGATGACCGACAGAGTTCCACTGGAACACCGTATCCTACAGTATATGTTTACCTGGTATCATGATAATTGTTTCATGCTAAAATGCCAATATGAAATCCTGAGCTATGCCTGTAATAAGCTCCAATCACTCGTGAACTATACATGTCAATGTCTTGAACCATGATAACTGTCTCATAATAAATGTCTCATACCATGATAAATGTCTCAAATTACCCGTACTATGATTATCACCTCATGATAACATGCCATTGTGTAACCTTGAACCATGCATATGATATGCCCAATCTACTTGATTTATTTGAACTGTTAGAGTGTCTTGGAACCTCACTGGGCTGTGTAGCTCATCCCACGTTGTGGTTTTCTTTTACAGGGTTCGAGACCAAAGGTGCTCGTGAGTAGTACTAGATTGCTTTCTTTTGAAGACTTTAAGTTATATTATAACGGATGGCTTTTGTGCCCTTTTTCGTTGGGTTGCATTTAAGCTTGAAAGCTACATAGTTGTAAGTGTAAGATATTTGAAATACTTTAATTATGTATTGAAGTTACTTAAAGTATTTCGAGCTTTTGAATAATGGATTGTAGTGAGTCCTGGCGAGAGTTGGGCATGCGTCCTGCGGATACCCTTTGGTTCGCCTTAGGGAGAAGTGGGGGCGTCACAACTTCTACATTCCATTCATATATGATAAATCTAAAGTAAATATATTGTTCATATATTTAAGAGTGACTGATTTAGTGGGTAACAGATTAGTTTTCTAGTTGTCAATAAGTGGCTGATTTAGTGGATGTTTTGACTAATCAAGGGTATATTAGGAATAAAATTAAATGACACATATTGTAATACCACATGAGCTCCCGAGCATTATATATCGTACGATGTACACGCCATTCCTTTAACCGGCATACTACAAATTCCTTTCTATCATATTCAACCCAAATTCAAGTAAAAGCGTGACAGCACCAAACCTCGTCTAGGGTTGATTGGATGTAATGCAAATTGACACTAACGAAACAACGAAATGTCTAGAATTGAAGATAAACCCATGGTAAGCCAAAAGCATAGGTTTTGGAGCCAAATTAACATTTGACACACTCCGATTAACACAATCACATCATCTGAAGAAGCAAATAGAAGTTAAGCTAGCAAAGTATCAATGAGTAGTTACATTGATTATGATCATGTCAAGAATCCAATATCCTATATGACAGTCCAGTAAACTGAACATATTCAACAGTAGAAAATGGATTAGGCATATGAACTCTGAAGTTTGCAACTACTAAAACAGGATAAAACTTTGCACAGTTGACAAAGCTAATTTTTTAGACAATGAATCACCTAAATTTGACATCCTATTTTAAGTTTTCTTTTCCTTTGTGGGAGGTGGAAAAAGAGCTTTGAAAACCCAAGCAGCCAATATTGCCCCAGCAAAGGGGCAAATCCAATAGACATAGAACTGCTCCCAGGTGTTGTGCCTGTTATTTATATACGCCCACCCAAATGCCTGCAAAATTATAACGAATGTTGTGCCAGTCATTGAGTGTACAATTTGCAGGACGATTTTGAGAGTATTTAAAAATGTGACCTTGTCAAAATGTATAAAACAAAACAAGATAAAAGGAATTAAGAACTATGCTGAAAGTCCCCAAGCTTTGGCAACTTCACTCTAGTATTAAACTTCAAAGAGTGCCAAATTGCAGTTCAAGATACAGAAGCCCTCTTAAATGGCTTTTCATCCAACAACTTCTCAATCTCTTTTATAACCATTGGATGAAGAATAGTCTATAAGTTCCTCCACCTTAATGAGCCTTACCAAAAGTTGTTCATAGTAACCCCACCACTGAATGTGGAAGTTATGATGCAGTTTATAGGCCACAGACGCTTCATGTCATGGGGATTAAACAGGCTTTTAGAAAAAGGAATTGGAGTGTCGACTTCTATATGAACTTGCCCATTAAAAGAATAGGAACAGTTGTCTCTCTTTCAGTAGATGCTTATAAACATCTAGAAGCAATCAATCAGGTACATGCAAAGTAAGGAAGATAAAAAAAATGGAGTATGCAGCAAAGAGTTTTTTCAAAAGGGATTAAAGTTTATGATTAAATTATACTGAAGGTAGCAAGATGTAATCATAAGCCAGTTTCAATTCTCTCAGTATTTCCAAGCCCTGAATATCCTGGTTTAAAACTCAAACTCCACAATGTTTACAGTATGATACTTTACATTTCATTTAATAACCAAGAAACACAACACCCAAATTGCAGCAGGGCTTCTGTCACAAGTTACATAAACACAATTACAGAAATCTAAAATTCATAGTTTTCAGATGCAGCTGCATTTTCATGGTTAGAGGAGTCTGAAGAGCATTGGCATCTAAAGATAAAGAACTAGACCAGAATTTTTTATCCTAAAGGAACATATTTGGTCATTGATAGTTTCTCGCTATCTTCTACAGTTCCATTAGTTTGAGGCACTCTGGCTATATTATAGTCTAGCTAGTTGTGAAAATCAGCACACTAGTAATCCAGAGATCAAGTTGGAGAACAAAAGCATTATGTTGTGGCACCACTATTTAAAGTATTTGACATGGTTCCTCTAAAAGTTCCTTGTTCAGATGAAAAAATCAATTCCAAATCTGCTAGCTGTCGAATTTAGACTAAACGATAGGAATAATCAAGTAACAAGACTTACATTGGCAGGATTCATGGAGGGGCCAGTGTAGCTAGAACCTGCAACCACTAATGCAACAGTTGACATGGAGAGCAACCAATTTTTTAAAAGTGGGCTACTAGGTCCCCTCAGGACGATTAAGAGTACAAGAAAGGTGATTGTAAACGTCAAAACCCCTTCAGCAATAGCACCGGTATGCAAGTCAACCTTCAAAGAAGGTCCTCCCAGCATGTGTTTATACTGCACCGGCATAAACTCCTTAATAGCAAGAGCACCACCCACTGCACCAGCTGCCTGTCAAATTAAGAAGTCAGTTTCCAAAATCAGTTTGAATCATCTTAAAAAATTCCCTCGTACTCTTGTTTAATATCATCATTATTCTGATTCGCCAATTTTGTTGTTTTTGTCTTTACCAGTGGTCCATTTGCTTTGCACCTTTTCTTTTTTTTCCCCCCATTGAAAATTTTTACTTTTGGGTGAAAAGAACATACCTTTAACTTCCTGCTTTGGGAACAACTTTTCCAGAAAATATCCCCAAAGCTCTCACCCAACAACTATGCCTATCCAGTTTCCCCACAAAAGCAATCAAAACGAGCTTTCACTTTCTGAGCTAGAAATATATATATATATGCTATATATGTTCCACAAACTCTCTTCCAAAAAAGCAATAAATGAAAAACAAAACCCAAGTCATGCTAACAACTGTTTAATCAAAATCCAATTTCCATCGTGATTCGTTTTTTCGGAATTGCCGGACTAACATGGGATTCAATTATAACAGAACAAAGCACCAAGTAATTCAAATTCTTCAAATTAAGCAAAGAAAACAAATACACGAATAAATAAATGAACCTGGGCAGGGAAACGGAGGGCGGCGGAGAAAAGAGAGTTGGAGCCACCAAGACCGACGGCATGAAAGGCGGCGGTGGCGGTGGGGTTGAAAGTGGCTCCACCGAGGGCATCACCAATGATTGAAAAAACGAACAAGAAAACAAAAACAAGCACCGTGGTGATGAACAGAGAAGTTAACCACTGGGTCGTAGCCACCCCAAGAGCAGCAGCAATCAAGGAAGTTAGTACTCCCAAAGATGAAGCACAAAAAACCCACATGAAAGTCAACAGCCCATCAGCAATTGCTGCCTTTATCACACCCATAACTGGAAGATTCAACTTCTTGGTGATGGCTTCCTCCTCTTGATTCCTCTCTGGTTTTTTTCAGCGTTCTATTGAGAGGAGGAAACGGAAGAAAGAGATTACGTGAGGATGAATGGTGATAATTGCTATTATGATGATAATGATATGATTAAACACGGGAATAAGGGATCTGGAAATTCGGTTGACTGTTTGATAGAAGGCGTCCACATTGTGCGCCTGTGGTACTAGCCTTGTCTACCTAATTCTCACTGGTTTACTACTTTTACTTTGCAAGTGTTTTGCTCGGAAAAGAAAATTCTACGCCGCCAGGTGCAATTGTGGAAAGTCAATTTGTATTATGATGATTATTTGTTTACTTTTATGCAAGGCCAAAATATCAAGAAGAGGGTGTACCAGCCTTATAGAGTTGGGAATACTAGTAGGTTTGTTTGGATTGTCATCTACTTTTGAGGCAAAACATGAAGTAAATAAAATGTCGTACAAAATTATTAAAAAAAAAAGAGAACCAGAAGTGTTTTCTAATTTATTAATCAAAATAAAATAAAAAAAGAAAACGAACTATAATAATGAAGTTGTTTAGGGGACTAAGATGCAGATTGGTTATATATGTTAGACAATGAAATGGGAAAGCACCACACATAAAAGATTATATTGAATACCCAGTACAATATTTAGCTACTTAGGTGCTTTTCACATGACACCGGTACGCTCTGGTTCATTGTGTAAAGTCACCAGCCATTGATCTTAGAGCTGTTAATCGAACCGAGTCGAGCCGAGTATTTGGCTGTCGAACTCGACTCGAGTTTAATTCGAGCCGAGCTCGACTCGAGCTCGTTAGGCAAACGAGCTTTAAAATGTGTTTGAACTCGACTCGTCAAATGCGACTCGTACAAGCTCGAGCTCGAGCTCGTGCAAATTAACCTCAATAAAATCTATAATTTTCAATTTTTATACTTTTGACTTCTAAACTAACAAATATGCCCTTTATTAACGAGGTTTAACGAGCTACTCGGATATCAAATGAGCCGAGTAAGCTCGGCTCGTTAACTAAACGAGCACATTTCTAGCTCGAGCTCGGCTCGTTTACCGCAACTAAAGAGCCAAGCTCGAGCCTTATCGAGCCGAGCTCTAACGAGCTTTCGAGCTACTCGTGAAGTTTAATTGATCAATGATTGGTCAACGGCTAGTTTTAAAGTTTGCCTTTTTCCTGTTTTTTATTTTTAAATGTAAATAAAAGTTGGTCTGTCATGTCCACGAGACACGGCGGACCTTATTTGTAAAATAGTCCCTACTGTGTGGCAAGGACCTCAAAATAAATAATCAGCTTGCCGTGTCTATTTCATATTAAAAAAAAAGGCCCGTGGTAGTCATATAACAAGAAAACCCCCTCTACCCAACTTTTTTTTCAACTTTTTTTTACCAATATACCAAGAAATTTGTCCAACAGAATCGATTCCCCCATCACTTAAATGCTCCTCCTATCCTCCACCCCATATCTCTCTACCCCATCCCCGCTCTACTCTACTAGCTATCCCTCAGGGTGCCCTCACCTCGCCTTATTACTATTTTTTTTTAATGTGGCTTTATTTGTATATATGTGTAACACTAATACTAGATTTATTACTCATTCTTTTGAAATTTCAACAAAAAAATTTAACTTGAGATAAAGTTTAAAAATTGTTTTTGGGGGTGTTTTTGAAAAACTTTGCTGTAGCAGAGTTTTTAGAGTATATTTTGAAATATTTTTATTGGCACTTTATTATGAGATATTTGGTAAAATTTTAAAATAATTTAAAATAATTTTTAAATTATCTTTTAGAGTACTTTGTTGTAACTTTTATTGTATTTGAAAAACTAGTTTTTGAAAAACACTCTAAAAACAGGAGATCCAAACAGAGCCCTTGTGAATCCATTTCTCTTTGTTTGATATAAACTGAATCCTAAATCAATTATAATTATTTTTTAATAAGCAACATGCCATAACCAAAAAAGAAAAGAAAAAGTAAACTAACATAAAAAAACAAAAAATTGTCATATATTATCACAAGAAAATTTCATATTATTCATTTGATATTACATGTTATAATTATATTATATATATATATAATATTAAATTAAGGCGGGACGGCGTGAGAATGTCCTCCCCTATCCCTGCCTTGTTTAAAGTGGGTGGAGAAAAATCCCCCCAATCTTACACTTCTCCCACTCTATTGAATCGTATGAGACCATCCACTTTTATTGTCATCCCTAATTTTAACAATAAAAACAACAAAAACCTTGTCTTGGCTTGTTCATTCGAACCGAGTCAATAAAAGTTGGACCGTATTTCAAGTAGTGTAAATGAGCGACTAGGATTAACCCAACCCTTCTAGAATTTACAATTCCGTGAACAAATTTGTTTGGGCTCTTGTACCAGAAATCGTGGCAAGATCTGGATTACTCAAAACACTAGCATCAATAATCTTGAAACGCCATTTAACCATAGAACAACTAATGGAATGTAGTTCAATTTCTGTTTTCTATAATTATGCCGTATTAGGTGTGAAAACCATTTAGTATGATATACCACCTCATCAGGACACGTATTTCAATTGTTTTTGTTCTTTTAATTTTTTTATTTGTTTTTGTCTTGTAGAATTGAAGCGAGAAACAATCAACTTCAACTTCGACTTCAAGCAATTTAATTACGTGGAGGAATCTTGAGGTTTGACCGGGAAGGGCAAAGAGCAAATAAATGATCAGGCTTGCTTGCTGTGCCCTCACCGCCAGGTAGAGGATGGTTGACAATGACGCGGATGGAATCGCCCACGTCATAGATGCTCGCTCTTGAGACTTGTCTACGTCTTCACTTTTGACTCTCAGCCATTCTTTTCCCATATGATTATATGAAGGCCAAGGACTATTGGACTTAAATCTTAGTGAAGAAGAAAATGCTATCCACGTTTTCATCGAGAAAAATCTTTCATTTCGTAGACTTAATGGGGAAGAAAATGGCATTTAGACGAAAAGACGAAGAGAAGGGTAAGAAAATGTGGATTTCTTCTCCTGGAACATAATTGCCATAACAAGGCACGTTAAATCCTCACATCTTTTCTTTAGTCCACTACTCTTGTCAACAGTTAGGTAGGCCTCTGACGAGGAAGGGTTGGATTAAGCGGCACGTAGGAAGGATTATAAAATTAAGAGATTTTAGATTTAAAATCTTTCACTTAAAAAAAAAGAATAGACCTTGACAATTTTGATCTTCTTGGCGAGATGGTTAAACTTGTCTTTTTTTTTTTTATTGTTTTGTATTACTCAAAGGATCTAGATTTATAGTATCAAATTTTAAATTTGGAATTCTTCATTATTATATGTAGGATTAAATGCGCTAAGCCAATTAAAAGTTTGGTGATTTGCACTTTTGCTCTTAAATGTTAATTTTGTTCTACTTTCCTCCTTAACTAATGATCACTCTAATGATTTGCTTAAAAAAAATCAATGCCCTTAATTGACAATTAGTAAAAATAATAACCGAACAAGAGATCCACATATATATATATATATACACATATTTATGTAGGTGTGTGTGCATATATATGTACGTATGTATGACACACACAGAGTTAAGAATGGATGCAACCATTTGAAAAGATCACATACTTTTGGAATCTATTGACAAATATAAAATAACATCATTTTGTCAACACTAAAAGGACTTATGAAAAAATTATAAAAAATGAATACCCTACAATTCTCTAAATTTTAATATGTCCTTGGCATACATATGGGAGATATTTTATTACATTTACATCTCACTTCCACTTGTTGATGTTCAAAAATTGAGAAGGCATACCTTAAATAATAACAAGGTGTCATCGAATGTATCAACTTTTATGAGATGGTTTTTTTTGAAAAAAAATAGAAGTGGAATATTGGGACTTAATTCTTCACTTTCCAAAAGAAAAAGGAAAAAAAGAAAAAATTGCAGCACCAAAATAGGTGATGAGGCGAAAGCTTGTATCATGAGAAGAGCAGTGAAAAAAATTAGAAATGAGGCACAGCTGAAGCTTTGGCCATTTTTTGACGGTCAAAGTCGATTTAACTTGACAAAAAGGGCAAAGTGCCTTATTTCACTTAAAGGAGTGTTTGGATAGCATATTTCTCCAAATAATATTTCGCTTGCATCATAAACATATTTTCCAATCCATCTTTTTATATTTCCAACCATTTTTTTATCTCACATACATTACATCACAAAAAGTGTTACAGTAATTATTTCAAATAACACTCTATCCAAACAAAGAGAAAGTGAAAATCATAAAGATTGTCAGAGGGAGGAGCTTAGTGGATTTAACCCTTGTGTATATATCAACGGGATAATTTCAGAAACCTTCCTTGAAATTTCTTATAATATCACTTAGTGCTACTAAGATTTCTAAAATCTCGCTTACCTTCTTTGAATTGACATTTTTTTAATAACATTTTAGCCTCTCCGAGAGAAATGCAAGAGAGATAAAATTTTACTCCCTAAGACTAGATTTGGTTTTTGTTCTGTGGGAGAGATGGAGGAGATTTTGATTGAAAGTATTTTAGAGAGAAGGAAAAAATAGTTTAAAGGGAAGTAAGAGAAGAGAGAAAGTAAAGTATACATGTAGTCCCCATACTATCTATCAATTGAATGCTTGTCAAAAAATTTTGAAAACATTTTCCTTGAGAGAATATGCAATTAAAAAAGTAGATGAAGTTAATGTGAAAACATATGCAATAATGAATAAACATAGGGTTAATAGCACTTTGACGCCCTGAACCTATGGGGCGATGACACTTTACCACCCTATACTTCAAAAATACACATTTTGCCCACTAAATGAATTATGTTTTGTACTTTTAATTTTGGCCAACTCATGTGCATATTTTTCTTCCCAAATTACCTCCAAGTTTCCTAAATTTTTCAGCAGTCAAATTTTATATTGTAGTATTTTCCTATTTTATATTCACCATAATATTCTTCCGTTGCATACTATGTTATTGGATTATACCATAAATTAAATAAAAAAACTCCTCCAACTGCCACTTTATCCCTGTCTTTTTCACTATCTTGTAGGTGCTCCCATTGTGACCACTATTATTTCTTATTTGATATGATTTTTAAAAAAAATATATAGCATCAATTATAATCACAATTATCAGTCAAATAATAATTGCAATTATCAATTATTTTTTCAGATTTGATACTATGCAAAATTGTGATAGCCCACCTCCCCTTAAAGTGAACCAAGGGGTTCAGCGGACCACCTGCCCAACTCTTGTCAGGACTCACTCACTAACATTCTTTAAATAGTCTTTCACACCTCTAGATTAATATAAAAAGTTCTATTCATCCAAGAATTCCAACTTAATTTACAACCCAAAAATGAAACATAAGATTTCATTAACAAAGATCCCAAATACATTTCATCTACAAAAGTACTAGTACATGAAGATTATTCACACTATTTCACGCTTACTTGCTCTGGCCTCCACTCCTGTAAGGCAAATAAAACTAAAGGAATGAGTTAAAAGCCCAGTGAGATTCTCAAACAAGCAATCAGTGTGACACCCCCACTTCTCCCTAAGGCGAACCAAAGGGTATCCGCGAGACGCCTGCCCAGCTCTCATCAGAACTCAAGACAATTCGATTCAAGCTTAACGATACATAACAAATAATACAAGTCTAATAAAGAAAAGTCGCTTCCATAATCGAATATCCAAGTCTTACACTACGAGTTCAAGATACATCAGTTATCCAATTCTTACATTAGGTTCCCAAAAGATACATCAATTCCCAAAATATACAACAACCACAATGTCTAGTCAATTACATTTAAAACCCTAATTGAAAGTACATCCAAAGGGTTTTTTCGAGTTTCACTCCATGTCCATACCTGTTAAGGAAAACAAATCTACGGGGTGAGCAATCGCTCGTGAGGCCAAGAACACTCATGCAAGCACGTTGTCCAAATAACAATCCCAATTAACAAGTAAAACAATAATTTTCAAGTAAATGACAATTCGAGCAAGAATAGTAAACAGAAACAATTCAAGGATATAGGAGCTCTCAGGAGCTATTTTCCACTTGCACGACCAAGAACCTCCACGAATTGACACTCCGTCAATTAGGTAGGTTACAGTCTGTAGAACTTCACTTAACCTGTCCCCGTTCACCGTTACATACCCCTGTACCGGGCCCGCCTGTCGCTTGTTTGAGACGATACTGCTCGAGTATGCCAAGCAAGATCTCTCAATAGGTCAAGCTTATGTTTTCTCATGGTTCACCAAGGAGTTCGACCAAGCTCATGCCAGCTCGAGTCCAAGGTTGGCCAGTGAGAATTGGGCATCTCCCACGATTACAATTAAGAATCGAGAAGATTCACTCCAATCGACTTATGCAGCCATAGCATTAGGACAATAAAGAATTTAGGCAAATAAAGCAAGATTCACTACTTAACACTTACGATTTTATACTTAAACACTCGCACTTAAACCATCACACTACACTCACTCAATCCGCTCAGGTCAATTCAAACCTAAACTGTGATACCACCTGTCCCCGTTCACCGTTACATACCCCTGTACCGGGCCCGCCTGTCGCTTGTTTGAGGCGATACTGCTCGAGTATGCCAAGCAAGACCTCTCAATAGGTCAAGCTTATGTTTTCTCATGGTTCACCAAGGAGCTCGACCAAGCTCATGTCAGCTCGAGTCCAAGGTTGGCCAGTGAGAATTGGGCATCTCCCACAATTACAATTAAGAATCGAGAAGATTCACTCCAATCGACTTATGCAGCCAAGCATTAGGACAATAAAGAATTTAGGCAAATAAAGCAAGATTCACTACCTAACACTTACCATTTTACACTTAAACACTCGCACTTAAACCATCACACTACACTCACTCAATCTGCTCAGGTCAATTCAAACCTAAACTGTGATACCACCTGTGACGACCCCACCTCCCCCTAAGGCGAACCAAAGGATTCGGCCGACCGCTTACTCAATTCTCGCCAGGAGTCACTCACTAATATTCTTGAAATAATCTTTCACACCTCTAGATTAATATAAAAAGTTCCATTCATCCAAGAATTCCAACTTAATTTACAACCCAAAAGTGAGACATATGATTTCATTACCAAAAATCCCAAATACATTTCATCTACAAAAGTACTAGTACATCAAGATTATTCACGATATTTCACGCTTACTTGCTCTAGCCTCCACTCCTGTAAGGAAAACAAAATTAAAGGAATGAGTTAAAAGTCCAGTGAAGTTCCCAAACAAGCAATCAAGTAGATAAAACATGAAAGTATTACATTTAATAAATTTCACACTTTGCATAGTAATAAACAGTCATTCAAGAAACAAACATTCAATTATTGGAAGGATACGTGCTCACTTGGAGCCATTCATTCATTCAGTCATTCAGTCATTTAGTCTCCGACCGTTTCTCCCTTATACCTCCAACATGTGAAAACATTTGAAATAAAACTCCAACGGTGATCATTTCATTCAGTCAATCATTTCATTCATTGCATTTCATTCACTGATCAGTACTCCACCAGATTTCGTGGTCATATTCGAATATACCAAACACTGTCCCAGGATCACCAGTTGCCCAATCGAGTCCGCTTCTGGCTTGAGTCGACTGGCAACGAAGGGTAAGGACCCAGTTCAGCCAAAGACTTACATTAATGCACAAGAACATTCAATCATTTGATCATTGAAAATTCACATTCACCTACGTCGAATGCGATAAAGTACACACTCGCCTATTGAAAATCCATTTAACAATCATTGAAAAGTGTTTGGTCATTTGAAACACAACATGCAAGGAACACTCACCGATATCAATAGGTTAAATGTCAACTCTTTGGATGATAACCTTGATCGCTACCAAACCCTGAGGCAAGATTCACAATCACAATAGATTTAAACTTAGTAGATTCAACTAGCCAAAACATGCACGTCTAGAATTTCAAGATATTCCATATACTTTTCACTTTGACCTCGAGACTTTTAGATAAAATTCAACACAAGTATTCTAAAAGTAAGGAGAGCAATTTAAGCATCCAAAATCACACCAAATTAAGGTTTAGTGAAATTTCGTAAATTGCTAACACAAAATTTTATATATAACTAACACAAGGGATGGAATATATTATGAATGGTGTTGATTTTCAAAAATAAATTTCAAATTAATTTTATGAGAGTATGATGGAGAGAAATTCTCTCTGATACAATTGATAGGAGCCTAGTTGTGAATGCGCATGTGTCACTAGTTACCCTTCCACTATACATCCTAACCATAGGTTGGCCAGTGGCCTTGTGCATGTTTCATTCTGTTAGACATCCCCAAATCCCGGAATTTATGCTACAACTAGGCTTGTCAATCGGGCCATCTTAATCACACTTTAACAATCTCATCCTTGAGTTATATAATTAGTACTACTTTCAATTTTGGGTTGATAAATATGAAGTTCATACTTGACTCAGAAAATATTGAAATTGTGAACCTAATTCGGGTCTGCTTGTCATGAACAAGGTCACGGCATGCCAATTTCCACTAGAAATAGACGATAACCAATAGCAATACTAGGACAACAAACTCAGTGGGCATTCATCAACAGAGTACAGATAAGATGTAAGAGTCAAGACTTTGTTGCAATTAATGATGCTAGTTGAATAATATGTCAGTTTAAACGCTCATAATACTGAGCACTGGACTAAAGATGTAGGAACCCTGTGCCTAAAATAGACAACTATTTTTGAAAAATTTTGAAATATTGAAGTAACATTTTTTCTGATACAATATATGTGAAATAAAAAATAACTAAAAAGATAAATGTGATTGGAATAGGTGTTTGTATTAAAGTAATTAGTATACAACTTTAGTTGCTCTGGGGAGAGAGAAGGGCATTTTAAAAAATTTTAAAATATTTAATTAACTGTTTTACTTTATCAAATATAATTAACTGTTTATATAATCAAATATAATCAAACAACTATATGTCATTGAGTTGAAACAACTATAATCAATTTTCTTTTTCTTTTTCTTTGTTTGGCATTTCAACTAGTTGTCAATTAAGTTTCAATTGAAATAAAGATTTTATAATTATTTAAATTATAAAATAAAATTATCAATTTAAGATGAACATAAATATAAATACATTAAATTTATTATTGAAATATTTGATTTAATATGAAGGAAAGACAAGAAGAAATGGCAAGAATTTTTTTTAAAAATTCATGTGAGTCCTTTATATTGGTAATCACTTTTATTTGTTATTATAATCATAATGCCTGATCATAACCGATTGAAACTCATATTCACAAGTTGTATAACGATTTGTGTTATACTATTTACAACTAAAGTTATTATATATTCAAATTAAAATTTTCTTTTATATATGATTTATGGGTTATCATTTGTTGGTAATTAATTCAACGAAAATATGCTCTTTAGGCTAATATTTTGACAATGTGGATTACTTTTAAGGATTTTAATGAGATTTAGAACACATTTTTATGCATTTAATCTAATTCACATTTTATTTCATTTAAAATATAATTATTTAAAACATAAGGGACCAAAAAATATGAAGTCAAACATTTGACTATATGCTTCATAGGCTCTTGATTTTTTTTTTTTTTTTCAAATATCAACTTCAATATATATCATAGGCTCTTGGTAGTTATTGCTCAAAGTGGATATATGCTCTGTCTGTAGGAATCCAGAAGAACTATGAAGCCTTAGTGGACAAAGCAGATGGATATACTTACTTCTATCCGGCAGCAGTAAAATTTTTTTTTTTTAAACGCTTCCGGGCCTTGTCAATGCGGTAGCACGAAACAAATTTTTTTTTTTTTTAAAATTTCGCTGGCTGCTGAGCTAATGTCAGATTTAAAAAAAAAAAAAAACCTGTTTTGCTGCTGGGCTGACACAATTCGACAGCCATAGTTTTATACGCAGCACGAAACAAATTTTTTTTTTTTTTTAAATTCACTGGCTGCTGAGCTAATGTCAGACTTAAAAAAAAAAAAAAAACCTCTTTTGCTGCCGGGCTGGCACAACTCGACAGCCATAGTTTTATGCGCACCCTTATCAGATTCATATATGTTCGACTTTTTTTTTTTCCACCGATATTCTAAGTAATTAGCCACCGACACCAGCTCCATCCTTTGATTTTTCCTCCTATTTATCTACTGTTTGACTGTACAGACACTTCACCCGTCACTTATTTCGCCACCGCTCCAGAGTAAACTGATCGGCACCAGATTCCATGGATTTTCCTCGTGGCCATAACACCCACCACCACCACCACCCCCACCGCCCAGGTCCGGAAGAAGAAGTGTACCCACCCGCAGCACGGCCACATCCACCTCCCTACTATGAAAACGAGCCGCCGCCACCGCCACCACCAGTAGTCCACCATCCGCATCCAGCCCCTTACTATGCAAACGAGCCGCCGCCGCCACCGCAAGTGACCCATGTTCACCATGGAGGAGGTGCCGGAGGACCACATCCCCCAGATTTCCGCAACGATCCACCACCACCACCACCACCTGTTGTTGAGCATGTTTCCCATCACTCCTTTCATCCCCACATGCCTTCTGTTTTCCACCATCACACCCATCACTCAAAGATCGCTGATAAGCCTTCTGTCAGAGTTTACACTAAGGCAGAGCCTAATTATTCTCTTACCATCCGTGATGGAAAGGTTATCCTTGCTCCTTCTAATACATCTGACCCTTTTCAGGTGAGTTTTGCTTTTTGAATTTTAATGCCTTAGGATAACTCTTTTTTGTCTAAATTAGCTTATTTGGAGTTCTAAGATAGGCGGACTGAATATTATTTAGTGTCTTCGGTCTTTGTTAAGGAGAATTTGATCATTGTCCATTTTTCATCCCCTTGGAAGAGAGAGAGAGAGAGAGAGAGAGAGAGAGAGTTTCAGGAGGGATTTGGTAAAATGTTGTTCCTTTTAATTGTAATTTTAGGTTGAGAGAGGTGGTTGATCAGTTATTAGTTTTTTTTTTTAACGGTTGTGATTGTGGTGTGGACATGGATTTTTGCAGCACTGGATCAAGGATGAGAAGTATAGCACCAAGGTGAAGGATGAAGAGGGATTTCCCAGTTTTGCACTGGTCAACAAAGCCACTGGCCAGGCCATGAAGCACTCTATTGGGGCTACTCAACCTGTATGTTCTGCTGCTTTCTGTCTTTGTACAATTTCAGATGAAGATGTGTGAAGCATATTGAAAAGAACTTTTGATTGCATTGTTTCCCTCTTGAAAGTTTTGATTAGCTGTTGTAGTAAACCTACAAAGAATCTATTGCAGTCAAATATAAATAATCAGTATTCTGTGACCTACAAAGCTCAAAATCTATTCTTAAATAGTTTGACTTTGGTCCTGGTAATAGGCCTAACCTGTAGAAGATGGTTAGCAAGGTGAGTTAAAAAGTAAAAAATTGTAGCTTCAGTAGATAATTCAGAGGTTCAATAAAGTAACAATTCTTTTCCACTAAAACCACATTCATACCTGTAGAGAATGGAGATATTGGCATATAGTCAAGTGAAAATGATGATGAAAATTAGCAAAGTCATAACTTGGGAGGGATGAAGCTTGTAAATTATGTAAAGGTACTTGAAGGCTTCCAAAAGTGTTATAGAATTATCTGAAGCTCAACTCATTGTTTTAAAATTATGATTTAGTACAGCATTACATAGTGCCAAGTTAGGTGAATGTTTGATTCTAGTGATAGTTATCCTTGTGTTGGCGTTGAGCATCACTATCAACCATGAAGTTCAAAATTTTTTTATTTGGTTAAGAATCCAAACTGATTTTATTATAGTTCTGCAATGCTATGGATGATTATGTTGCCACCCATCTGCAGAGCACTAAGCTTCTCATCGCATGGCATGTGAGGCGCTTAAGTTGGCTAGATCTAGCTCTTTGATGGAATGGTGGTTCTTTGTTCCTTAACAAGTGTTTGGGACTTAATAGAAAGTTTTATTTTGTTAAATAATTACCTTCAAAAAACTAATGCCTGATTTTGACTCTCTCTTGAATTTGGGTATTAGGGATTTTTTGAGCCAATTCTAGCCTACAACTAGTTCTAACTAAAATGGGATAATTTTTTTTTTCTAGTTGCCAGACTTTCTTATGGACTCTATGCAAGGAGCTTCTATTTTGTCAAATGCTTATTTATTTATTTTTTGTAAGTGGGAGATCTTGAACCTAGGGTCTCCCAACCCAACCCTCCCCACTCGTCAAATGTTGTATTTTCTTCATTCAACTTAAACTTTTCTTTGCTTACTCTAACAAGTGTTGAAGGAATTAAAAAGGAAAATAGATAAACCCATCCAAAGGAGAAAGGCAGTATTGAGGGTATGAGAGGCACAAAAGATTTCCATTGGAAACGAGGAATGTTGGGATCTATGAAAAGAGATAATGCCTTGCAGGATGGAGTATAAGAGATAGTTATCTCTGTCTATGTAAGAAGCCTGAATTCTTTGCAGAGAAGAGAACCCAACATGGAGAATCAAGATTTTAGGAAGCGTTAATGATCATACCTCAGGTTTAATAACCTGACTTGTTGAAACTCCTCATTTAGGTTGGTAATGCTCAAGCTTGTGGAGGAATTAGATTGGGATGAAAGTCCAGTATTGTGAGGATGCCAAAACCTTTCTTTCCATTCTAACTTTATATTTTATGATAAGAAGTTTGAATACACTTCACAGCCACACTCAGACAGATTGAAACACGCTTATATTTGTCTATGCACTGACCGTTTTAAGTGTCTTTTAATCAAGGAAGGTTAGATGCATGCTATGTTTACATGAGGAATACAGAATTCTGTATAAATCAAGTGACATGCATCTAAAAGTGTTTGGTAATGAAGAATTGTACCTATTAGTGCATGTAAAGATCAGCCCCTTACATGTGTGTGTGGGTTTAGAGTCAGATCTTAATCTTTTGAACTGTTTCTGTAGACACCCTACTCAAGTTAACTCCTTAAACATGCTCAAGGGTTCAGCTGCAGTAATTCTTATGTAAACTATGGATTTGGCAAACTAACTTGAGCTGGCATGGATGGCATCTCATATTGTATTATTCTAGTGTAAGCTGGATATATTTGGGAAAAGTATTAGATGGTCAAGGTACCCAAGTGGCATGTCATGTGGTGCACCAAAACCAATCATATCCCATTAATGGCAGTCCTTGTGTGGTGAGTACTAGACATGGAGGACCCACGCTGCTTGGTGGGATGTGATTGGTATTAGTGCACCACGTGGCACTTCAGTATGGCATGCCTTGAGCATTTAATACCTTCTTGATATATGTGCTCTGTGATGGTTTGTTTCATGCCTTTAGTGGTACAAGTGTCAAGCAGAAAGAGTGATATCATTGATTTTCTATGGATTACTTAGCCATCTTTGCTGATCCATTTTGACTGGCAATGGATTTTACCATTCATGAATTGAGGAGTGTGATCGGTTTTAATCTAGACGTACTAGCTATGTCAAGCTACCAGTTTTGCATCTGTCAAAGCGCCAAATAAACGTCGCCTTAGAGACATACACAGGAATAGTTACCTGCAAAACCTGCATAAAGACAAATGTATAAACAAGGTTTTCAAGAGAGTTAATGGAGGACTATATCTTGTGGTTACTGCTTTATTTCTTTTCAACACCTTAGACATTCTTGCTGATTGCAATACATTTTCTTGATTTTATTGAATGTACACCTTACAAAACTGGACATCTGATATTTGACTTTTATAACAAAGAGCACAAAGAAAGAGAGAAGAAAACGTCAGAAATAAACATCATTGGTCTGGGCTCTAGCATTTCTGCTCTTTGATCTTTTTGCTTAATTTTGTAACCATATTCTTATAGAACTTTTTTTCTAAGTGATCCCATGCATTTCTTCTTTGTTCTCATATATGTCTTCAGAAATTCACCATCTTTAGCATCATATTTAGTAGAATTGTCAGAGTTAGTACCTTTTTCTTAGCCTATTCACACATGATGGTAAGTTTAGGTGGTCATTTAGTTGGTACTATCTCCTTTTTTGTTCGTATTGTTTATGTTGTGAAAGGCCATCAGTCACTTGTCCACAACTTTACTACAATTTTTCAAGTGTTAAGTTGAGATTGCCCAAAATAGTCGTAGCTGTACGGTGTTGGTAAAAGTGAAGTTCATTTATTTTCCATGTTATTTTATAAGACGGTTTTAGTCCTGCAAAAGTAGTAGTAATATGCTAGATTCTTGAAGGTCTAGGGATTCATTTGTATGGTTCTATGCTTTGTTTTGGCTTTGGATCTCGTGCATTCGCATACCTAATCTCCTAGGGACTTCTACCCTCTTTCCCTGAGTGCATGATAAGCTTGGGAATTAATTGTTTGACTTGTTGAGGATATTTAATGAAAGTCTACTAGGAAAATTATTACGTGACTGTTTGTGCCAAGATATATTCAACATTTCAATCTTTGCCAACAGGTGCAGCTAATCCCTTACAATCCTGATGTTCTTGATGAGTCAATCTTGTGGACCGAGAGCAGGGACTTGGGTGATACCTTCAGAACAATTAGAATGGTGAACAATATTCGCCTGAACGTGGATGCTTTCAATGGCGATAAAAATCATGGTGGTGTACATGACGGCACCGTTATTGTTCTATGGGAATGGAAGAAAGGGGATAACCAAAGATGGAAGATAGTGCGCTACTGTAAGTCTTAACATGTTTTGAACATTTCAAAATCTTTGAAGATATTAATTTTTGCGTTGCTTTTTAAAAAAAAAAAATCTTTTTTCGTTTGATAGAGGGTTTATCTATTCCCATATGGTAGGCGTTATTCCATTATCTGCAGAAATGGGTAATAGATTTAGAAAGCTTTTTCGTGTCAAATCTTTAGCAAATGCACTTTCCCATTTCTGCATGCATTTCGAGTCTCGGCAGCTTCTGTCTTCCCCATCTTTCATTTGTCACCTTGCTTTCTTTTTCACTAGCACCTTATGTTGCTTGCAGAATATTCGGACCTGCAGAATGAATCGGCCTTCTTTCAGCTACTCTTCCATTTCTATGATCTGGAAGAATGGGCTTCTTCTTTCAGGGCCTAAATATGTGTGTAAGGGAATTAAAATAAATTGTTGAGAAGTTTGTTCTCTAGTAGTGACTTGTGTGTCTTGTATTGTGCGTGTGAAATAATTGTGTTCAGCTTCCACTTGAAGAACCACTGGCAGCACGTCTTTTAAGAGGGGGCTAAATTTATAACAGTATGTAAAATGATTTAATATAGTTCTCATATCTCGTATACCCATTGTCTTCTTTTTTTAACCATTTTCAAGTTGTCCGGTTGCATTTACCCTTTCAGATTCATTTTCAGTTCGTCTGAAATTTTGTTTCTCTATTGAGTCATACAAATGCATTTACCTTTATAGGTTGACTTAAATTACAAAAGGCATGGTAGAAGGCAAGAAAATTAGATGCACGATTTATTAGGATAGCAAACAGTTTCTATTTAACTTCCAAACTGGAAATTACATTTGTATTTAGCAGTTTGTTTACCTAGAATTTGATTAATTGTCAAGACAAAATTTTAGGAATTATACTTACTTTGTAGAATTTTTTCTACAGCACAAAGAAAAACCAACGTAATTTCTATTTTTGACTCTACTGTAGAGTTTACTACCACTTACAATTTAAACTTTAACTGACGGTAGAAAATTAGTTAAATTGTTCTTAATATGTAAGTTATTGGTTGAATTAACTTGAAATAATTATCAGAGTGCGTGAAAAAGGTAGAAGCAAAAAGATAATTTATGTATGTAGCCCTTGTGTGGCACATGCAAAGATAATGTACAGCTTCTATGGTTTGAAAATTTACATTTTAACTCCATATGCTTTAGATTATATTGAACTATTAAATTTTTAGTTATAATTAAGGGTTAATTACGTTTACCTCTCTTTGAGGTTTAACTAAATTACAAGACCAACCCTTAAGTTTGGCCATATTACAAACAACTTGCCTGAGCCGGATAAGCGCATAACCACTACGCCCTTGGTGTCAGTTTTCTAGCGTTGCCGTTAAATGATCAATGATATCAGCATGGCTTTCTTACAAATATCCTATATTAACTAGAAGCAAAAATGCTTACTTTACGTTCCTCAAAAAAAGCACAAAAGGAAAAAAAAAAAGTTGAAAGCCTGAAGCATAAATTTCCCACAAAAACCCACAGAAACTATACTTGATCTTATTGTCTCAAAATCAAAGTTAAATCTACAAATACGCATTGCTTCCTTCCATTGCCGCCTGTATGATGCCCATTGCTTTTTTAATGAACATGTATGGAGTGGAGTACGCAAGTGAAAGCTGCTGTCTCTATCACATATTTTATGCTCACTGGTGCGTGTTTTTGGGTGTGGATTTCTGGATGCGTTTTTGTCTATAAAACAAAGAGAAAAGTTCGATGAGAGAAAAAACTATTCAGGTCAGGAGTAAATTGAGAAAAATTAATGCTACCAAAAATTCTAGAGCTAGTGCGTCCAGATGATCAGAGCTTCGGGCACTTATATAGCTTTCATGAACTCTAAAATTGATATGGGTCTGGTTCATTGTTGTTGGTGATGGCAGCTTGTTTTCTTTGTTCTTGTGTTGTTTCTTCTATTCTCATGCTCCTCCTGGCTGTTGCATTTGGAATTTTTCCTTTTCTTCTGTTGGAATTTGGTGGTTGGGACATGGTTTGGGTAAAGGCTGGAGAGACGTTGGAGCGAAATTTTCTTTTTCTTTTTCTGTTTTTTCTTTCTTTTGTTGCAGTGTGCGTTGCACGTTCTTAGATTTTTCAGCAATCTAAGATAGTTGCTAATTTTTATTTTCAGACTTTTTGTTCCTTTGTTTTTTTTATTGTTAACCTATCTTTTCCTTTATTATAATTTTCACTTGTTTAACTTTGTTAGCAACATGGGGATGACAGTAATACAGCCAAACATGAGGGTTTCATCTGTAATTTGGTTAAACTTCAAGGAAGGTATTTGCAACTAATGCTACAATTAACTATCATAAAGGTTAGATTGATCATTTGATTATTAAGAGAATCATAAAAGAAAAGGTTATATTTGGATGTTATCATTTTCTGAAAATTAATCTGATTGTTTGAATTGGGAATTTTGAATGGAGCTGAGTCGAGGAGCTCGACTCGAGCTCGATATGTGCTCGGCCAAAAGCTCGAGCTCGAGCTCGATTAATCGAGCTCGATCTCGATCTCGAGCTGCTCGATAGAGCTATCGAGTCGAGCTCGAGCCCATAAATTTGATACTCGAAAGCTCGACGAGCTTTATCGAGTATCGCATAAAAATTTAAAAAAAAATTATATATAAAATTACTAATATTATTAAATAAATTCTGAGGAATAATTATGGGTGAAGTGATAATTATACTAAAAAGAATAGTCAAGTTCCTACTTCCCAATTCAGTTGCTGTGGTCATTCTGCTGTTCTCAGTTGGAGGAAGCCAAGACAAGGCCATTTCGCTTGACACAAGCTATCCCTGGGTCCAAGTCCTTGGTAAAAATAAAATCAAACTGCTTGGATAATTAAATGTTATATTTGCATAAGAAATAATACAATAATCATAATAATGATAATACAATAATATTGGTGTAATAAAACTGCCATTAATTTAAATATTTACTTATAATGCCCAAAGAGCCTAATTACCAATTTTTTCTTCTCGCGCTCAAATATAACATTAACCCGCATGCGAGCTAACCTTGAAATAGAAAAAACACAGAATCCCGCTTGCGGGTTTCAGGAGTATTCGGATATTCTCATATGCACCTATGCAAATCGAACCAACCGGATATCTTATCCGTATCCCATTTTTTTAAATAAAAATCTTATAAATTTGAAAAATAAAATCAAATTTAGATGTATTAGGGTTTTAAAAATATTATATAAGTGATAAAAATTTAAATGAAGCAAAATGCATGTTTTAATATGAATTGCTATATTGAAGGATAGCACAGTTTTTTGCGCTCAATTTTTGCTGAATTCTGGTTTAGAAAACAAATGTTTTCGAGCTCATTTTACGAGCTTAGTTCGAGTACTCGAGCTCGAATCTTATACGAGTTCGAGCTCGAGTTCTCTTTAATTACATCGAGTCGAGTTCGAGTCCGAAGTTTGAGGCTTGTTCGAGCTCGAGCTCGAGCTCGAGCAGTACTCATAACCTTCGAGCTCGAGCTCGAGTATGGTACTACTCGAGCTCGACTCGGCTCAACTCCACCCCTACATTTACCCTTTCAGATTCATTTTCAGTTCGTCTGAAATTTTGTTTCTCTATTGAGTCATACAAATGCATTTACCTTTATAGGTTGACTTAAATTACAAAAGGCATGGTAGAAGGCAAGAAAATTAGATGCACGATTTATTAGGATAGCAAACAGTTTCTATTTAACTTCCAAACTGGAAATTACATTTGTATTTAGCAGTTTGTTTACCTAGAATTTGATTAATTGTCAAGACAAAATTTTAGGAATTATACTTACTTTGTAGAATTTTTTCTACAGCACAAAGAAAAACCAACGTAATTTCTATTTTTGACTCTACTGTAGAGTTTACTACCACTTACAATTTAAACTTTAACTGACGGTAGAAAATTAGTTAAATTGTTCTTAATATGTAAGTTATTGGTTGAATTAACTTGAAATAATTATCAGAGTGCGTGAAAAAGGTAGAAGCAAAAAGATAATTTATGTATGTAGCCCTTGTGTGGCACATGCAAAGATAATGTACAGCTTCTATGGTTTGAAAATTTACATTTTAACTCCATATGCTTTAGATTATATTGAACTATTAAATTTTTAGTTATAATTAAGGGTTAATTACGTTTACCTCTCTTTGAGGTTTAACTAAATTACAAGACCAACCCTTAAGTTTGGCCATATTACAAACAACTTGCCTGAGCCGGATAAGCGCATAACCACTACGCCCTTGGTGTCAGTTTTCTAGCGTTGCCGTTAAATGATCAATGATATCAGCATGGCTTTCTTACAAATATCCTATATTAACTAGAAGCAAAAATGCTTACTTTACGTTCCTCAAAAAAAGCACAAAAGGAAAAAAAAAAAGTTGAAAGCCTGAAGCATAAATTTCCCACAAAAACCCACAGAAACTATACTTGATCTTATTGTCTCAAAATCAAAGTTAAATCTACAAATACGCATTGCTTCCTTCCATTGCCGCCTGTATGATGCCCATTGCTTTTTTAATGAACATGTATGGAGTGGAGTACGCAAGTGAAAGCTGCTGTCTCTATCACATATTTTATGCTCACTGGTGCGTGTTTTTGGGTGTGGATTTCTGGATGCGTTTTTGTCTATAAAACAAAGAGAAAAGTTCGATGAGAGAAAAAACTATTCAGGTCAGGAGTAAATTGAGAAAAATTAATGCTACCAAAAATTCTAGAGCTAGTGCGTCCAGATGATCAGAGCTTCGGGCACTTATATAGCTTTCATGAACTCTAAAATTGATATGGGTCTGGTTCATTGTTGTTGGTGATGGCAGCTTGTTTTCTTTGTTCTTGTGTTGTTTCTTCTATTCTCATGCTCCTCCTGGCTGTTGCATTTGGAATTTTTCCTTTTCTTCTGTTGGAATTTGGTGGTTGGGACATGGTTTGGGTAAAGGCTGGAGAGACGTTGGAGCGAAATTTTCTTTTTCTTTTTCTGTTTTTTCTTTCTTTTGTTGCAGTGTGCGTTGCACGTTCTTAGATTTTTCAGCAATCTAAGATAGTTGCTAATTTTTATTTTCAGACTTTTTGTTCCTTTGTTTTTTTTATTGTTAACCTATCTTTTCCTTTATTATAATTTTCACTTGTTTAACTTTGTTAGCAACATGGGGATGACAGTAATACAGCCAAACATGAGGGTTTCATCTGTAATTTGGTTAAACTTCAAGGAAGGTATTTGCAACTAATGCTACAATTAACTATCATAAAGGTTAGATTGATCATTTGATTATTAAGAGAATCATAAAAGAAAAGGTTATATTTGGATGTTATCATTTTCTGAAAATTAATCTGATTGTTTGAATTGGGAATTTTGAATGGAGCTGAGTCGAGGAGCTCGACTCGAGCTCGATATGTGCTCGGCCAAAAGCTCGAGCTCGAGCTCGATTAATCGAGCTCGATCTCGATCTCGAGCTGCTCGATAGAGCTATCGAGTCGAGCTCGAGCCCATAAATTTGATACTCGAAAGCTCGACGAGCTTTATCGAGTATCGCATAAAAATTTAAAAAAAAATTATATATAAAATTACTAATATTATTAAATAAATTCTGAGGAATAATTATGGGTGAAGTGATAATTATACTAAAAAGAATAGTCAAGTTCCTACTTCCCAATTCAGTTGCTGTGGTCATTCTGCTGTTCTCAGTTGGAGGAAGCCAAGACAAGGCCATTTCGCTTGACACAAGCTATCCCTGGGTCCAAGTCCTTGGTAAAAATAAAATCAAACTGCTTGGATAATTAAATGTTATATTTGCATAAGAAATAATACAATAATCATAATAATGATAATACAATAATATTGGTGTAATAAAACTGCCATTAATTTAAATATTTACTTATAATGCCCAAAGAGCCTAATTACCAATTTTTTCTTCTCGCGCTCAAATATAACATTAACCCGCATGCGAGCTAACCTTGAACTAGAAAAAACACAGAATCCCGCTTGCGGGTTTCAGGAGTATTCGGATATTCTCATATGCACCTATGCAAATCGAACCAACCGGATATCTTATCCGTATCCCATTTTTTTAAATAAAAATCTTATAAATTTGAAAAATAAAATCAAATTTAGATGTATTAGGGTTTTAAAAATATTATATAAGTGATAAAAATTTAAATGAAGCAAAATGCATGTTTTAATATGAATTGCTATATTGAAGGATAGCACAGTTTTTTGCGCTCAATTTTTGCTGAATTCTGGTTTAGAAAACAAATGTTTTCGAGCTCATTTTACGAGCTTAGTTCGAGTACTCGAGCTCGAATCTTATACGAGTTCGAGCTCGAGTTCTCTTTAATTACATCGAGTCGAGTTCGAGTCCGAAGTTTGAGGCTTGTTCGAGCTCGAGCTCGAGCTCGAGCAGTACTCATAACCTTCGAGCTCGAGCTCGAGTATGGTACTACTCGAGCTCGACTCGGCTCAACTCCACCCCTACATTTACCCTTTCAGATTCATTTTCAGTTCGTCTGAAATTTTGTTTCTCTATTGAGTCATACAAATGCATTTACCTTTATAGGTTGACTTAAATTACAAAAGGCATGGTAGAAGGCAAGAAAATTAGATGCACGATTTATTAGGATAGCAAACAGTTTCTATTTAACTTCCAAACTGGAAATTACATTTGTATTTAGCAGTTTGTTTACCTAGAATTTGATTAATTGTCAAGACAAAATTTTAGGAATTATACTTACTTTGTAGAATTTTTTCTACAGCACAAAGAAAAACCAACGTAATTTCTATTTTTGACTCTACTGTAGAGTTTACTACCACTTACAATTTAAACTTTAACTGACGGTAGAAAATTAGTTAAATTGTTCTTAATATGTAAGTTATTGGTTGAATTAACTTGAAATAATTATCAGAGTGCGTGAAAAAGGTAGAAGCAAAAAGATAATTTATGTATGTAGCCCTTGTGTGGCACATGCAAAGATAATGTACAGCTTCTATGGTTTGAAAATTTACATTTTAACTCCATATGCTTTAGATTATATTGAACTATTAAATTTTTAGTTATAATTAAGGGTTAATTACGTTTACCTCTCTTTGAGGTTTAACTAAATTACAAGACCAACCCTTAAGTTTGGCCATATTACAAACAACTTGCCTGAGCCGGATAAGCGCATAACCACTACGCCCTTGGTGTCAGTTTTCTAGCGTTGCCGTTAAATGATCAATGATATCAGCATGGCTTTCTTACAAATATCCTATATTAACTAGAAGCAAAAATGCTTACTTTACGTTCCTCAAAAAAAGCACAAAAGGAAAAAAAAAAAGTTGAAAGCCTGAAGCATAAATTTCCCACAAAAACCCACAGAAACTATACTTGATCTTATTGTCTCAAAATCAAAGTTAAATCTACAAATACGCATTGCTTCCTTCCATTGCCGCCTGTATGATGCCCATTGCTTTTTTAATGAACATGTATGGAGTGGAGTACGCAAGTGAAAGCTGCTGTCTCTATCACATATTTTATGCTCACTGGTGCGTGTTTTTGGGTGTGGATTTCTGGATGCGTTTTTGTCTATAAAACAAAGAGAAAAGTTCGATGAGAGAAAAAACTATTCAGGTCAGGAGTAAATTGAGAAAAATTAATGCTACCAAAAATTCTAGAGCTAGTGCGTCCAGATGATCAGAGCTTCGGGCACTTATATAGCTTTCATGAACTCTAAAATTGATATGGGTCTGGTTCATTGTTGTTGGTGATGGCAGCTTGTTTTCTTTGTTCTTGTGTTGTTTCTTCTATTCTCATGCTCCTCCTGGCTGTTGCATTTGGAATTTTTCCTTTTCTTCTGTTGGAATTTGGTGGTTGGGACATGGTTTGGGTAAAGGCTGGAGAGACGTTGGAGCGAAATTTTCTTTTTCTTTTTCTGTTTTTTCTTTCTTTTGTTGCAGTGTGCGTTGCACGTTCTTAGATTTTTCAGCAATCTAAGATAGTTGCTAATTTTTATTTTCAGACTTTTTGTTCCTTTGTTTTTTTTATTGTTAACCTATCTTTTCCTTTATTATAATTTTCACTTGTTTAACTTTGTTAGCAACATGGGGATGACAGTAATACAGCCAAACATGAGGGTTTCATCTGTAATTTGGTTAAACTTCAAGGAAGGTATTTGCAACTAATGCTACAATTAACTATCATAAAGGTTAGATTGATCATTTGATTATTAAGAGAATCATAAAAGAAAAGGTTATATTTGGATGTTATCATTTTCTGAAAATTAATCTGATTGTTTGAATTGGGAATTTTGAATGCCATTACTGTGGTGTCATAGCAGCTTTGATTCCTTTAGGGACAGCTACTGCCGAACTTTGATTATCTACTAATTACTTGAATTTATAGCTGATTGGGTACTCTTATCGCAAATTGAATTGAGTCCGCTGAACATGACTAAGAACGCTGATGGGAACTTGAAGAAATATATGGTAGATCTAGGTAGTATTGTCAGGGGGGTTAGTAATAGAAGTGATGGGTTTGAGAGGACTTCATCTGTTCTGGAAAATAGGCTGGAGAATGTGAAAAATTCAACTCATAACATGGATTTTAATTATGAAGGTTTGATGGCTATGGTTGCTTAGATGGTCACTGATATATTGAGCTTGAATACCACTGTCCATGGGTTGATATCTAGTATGGCAAAACTCTACAAGAAGGGGCATGATGATTATGTGAAGCTGGTAAGAAAGAGAACGGAAGAATAGAAGGAAAGGATCTGGGAAGAATGATTGTAAGCAGAATAATAGACTCCCGAGGATTGACTTCCCTGTGTTTGAGGGAGAAGATCCCAGAGAGTGGGTGAGAAAGGCAACCCAATGCTTCAGGATCCATGAAATTGAGGGAGATAAGAGGACTGAGATTGTTGAGCTATATTTGAAGGGAAAAGCTGAAACATAGTTTCACAGTAACTTTAATAGGAGATTAGCAGTATCATGGGCTGAAACATGGTTTCACAGTAACTTTAATAGGAGGTTAGCAGTATCATGGGCTGAGTTCATAGATGCTCTTTGTAAGAGATTTGGTGATAGATCTCCTGAGGAGATGTTGGAAGAGTTTTCCAAGATTTCTCAAGCTGGAACAGTCACTGACTACTAAAAGATGTTTGAGATTTTGAAAGCTCTATCTAATACCATTTTTTACCACCTATGCATGAATCATATTATATCTCAATCCTCATGAGTGGACTTAAAGAAAAGATTAAAAACTAAGTGAAAATGTTTGAACACATTAACCTCAGCTCAAACAATGGAAGTTGCTGAACTGCAATAAAAAACAGTATTAGCTATTCATAAAGCCAGAAACCAACCTTTCAACCTCAAGAGCCAAATTTTCAGAAGAACCAACACTTCAGTTCTAATACTTAGAAACCTTTTTCAAAACATTCAACCACACCCAAATGGAACGTAGACAACCTAAGAAACCAGAAAACTGCACCACCAAACCATTTCGTCCTTCAATAAACCTTCGAATTAGTTTAAGAAGCTGAATTCAATGCTAAGAAGTAGAAGAGCCTTTGTTATAAGTGTGATGAACCTTGTACTTATGATCATGTATGCAAACAAGCTCATGTGAATTATATACTAGTAGTAAACATGATGATCCTGTGCTAGTTGATGCAAAACCAAAAAAGAAAGTAAAAAATTACTGACTATATGGAAGAGGCTGAGAATGAGGAAACAGTGGAAATCTTCATCCATGCTTTTGCTGGCAGTTCAAGTCATAAAACCATTAGGATTAAGGATATGATTAAGGGAAGAACTGTTAGTATCTTAATAGATACTAGGGGTCCGCACTACTTTATTAATGAGAACATAGCTCATGCATTGAGATGCAAATTGAATGAAGCTAAACCTTTGAATATGATAGTAGCTAACAGAGAGATATTGAGCTCTAAGAGGTTGCAAGCACCATTAATTTGGCGAAATTTGGGTTTGAATTCCAATGAGTACATTGAAATTGGGTGGCAGCGAATGTTTTTTGGAGTTAACCAGTTGAGCAGATTCAGTCCAATGGAATTTGATTGTAGGAAACTCAACATGAAATTTAAGAAAGATAAAGAAGAGGTAATGATGCAGAAGATGAGTGATGAAGTGCAGTTGAAGCTAATTAGGGGAAAGATGGTAATTATATAGAGAACGAAACAAGTAAATGGTATTGCTGCTGAACTAAGTGCAGTAAAAGAGGACAATGGAGCAGAAGAGCCGATTTTATCTGGGATAGCTGAACTATTGGAAGAATATTAGGGTACTTTTGTTGTAACCAATGGATTACCTTCTTAGGGGAATCATGCCTCCCAAATTGTGCTCAAGGAGGGGGCAAAGCCTTTTAAGCTCAAACCTTATAGGTGTCCTTATAGGTGTCCCTATATCCAAAAAAACAAAGATATATGTAGTTTACTTTAGAGCTTTAAATATGTGAAATTTTGATGGATTTAGTTGCCAAAAAGATGTTTCATACACCCTAAGATATGTTATCTTGATTGATATTGGTTTTGCCATGAAAATAGGGTTGAAAATTGGAAGGTTAACTTGAGGAATTTGGGGTTTTATTGCTGCAAATTCTTTCTTGGTTGGTCAAGTAAGAGAGTGAGAGTTGAGGTGTAAGTTTAGGGCGATTTTGACTTCCTATGCTTGAGTTACTTGCGAACACCTTGATTTTCACATATAGGTTGGTTTTGAGTTAAAGCAAAGCGATTTAAGAGGAGGAAAATCTTGTTTGCCCTAAAAATGTTTTATAGTTGGAAGTGTCCAGCTTTAAACTCGAGATTTTTGTCACTTTGCTTCAAAAAGTCATGTTTACACTTAACATATTTTTGCTCCATGCTATGCCTATGGTAGTGAGCTACATCTATGTGGTTTTCACAAGTACAAGGTGTGATTTTTGAACCACTATGTTGGAAGTTTGATGGCTTCTTATTATATTATATCTAATCGCAGATTTTCGAGAGTGGCCAGGCAACAGAGCTTGAGCTTGTCATTGATAGACCTTAATTAGTTGGTGAGTGTACCAATTGCATGGTAGAACTTGCTCCTTGCTTGAAATGCTCTTTTGATGTGAATGAGCAACACTTGACATGAGATCGTGATTGAATGAATGTTACTGCTATGCTCTTGACTTGTTTTGGTTGGGCGACTGTGTTTTTTATCACACTTGCCCTAATTGGACTAAAGTATTGTGCACTGTTTGCAAGTGAATTGATATTCATGTGCATGACTTGAAAGTAACTGCCTAGGATTTCAAACCCCATCGGCTAGTTAGTTGAATCAAGCCAGTAAGGGCTTGGTTCAAGAGATTGACGAACCATGGGTACTGTTTATTGTTTATTCCACTAGATTTGGTCTATTGGATTCGGTATACTCGAGTATTACCTCTACTGTTATCTTTGGAATTTGGACTCGATAAGGGATTGATCGGTGGATGGAGATTGGAGATAAGCGGTACTCTACTGAATTTGTTATTATATTTCCATGGTTGACGGAGTGTCAACGGATCCTGATCAAGCTACTGCCAGACTAGCTCACAAGAGGAAACTGTATCTTTATGCATGAAAATGTTAATTGCTTATTTGACTTGTTTACTTGAAATGTTAATGACTTATCTTGTGAACGTTTACTTTCTTCAGTTTGAGATTGAGATATATGTAATTGCCAACTTGCTACTTCATTTGCATGTTGTCTTGGAATCTCACTAGGCGATAGCTCACTCCGTTAGTTTGTTTCCTTACAGGCGGCGAAAACGTGGGTGTGTGAGTTGGAGAAGGCTAGCGTATTTGGTTTAGATCCTTTGTCTATTGTTCTAGTGTTCTTCTAGTTTTAGTGGGTTGACTTGAATTTGAATCTCTTGTTATATTTTGGGTTTGTATGGGATTTGATGACCACGAATGTATATATCTAAGTTTCAAAGTTGCTATTGCTTTTGTTATCAAGGTTCTTGTATTGCATTGGGACTTGTGCGTGAGACTTGGCGAGAGTTGGGCATGCGGTCCGCCAAGTCCTGGGGTACACCCGAGAGGGAGGTGGGGTCGTCACAGTTCATTTGTGCCATTTTCTTGTACTAGCACCAACAATGTTTAGGCTTTCTCTTGCTGGCAAAATAAACGTGAGTTTGTTGAAAAAATTGGCTATTAACATAGTCAAATTAGAGCAATTTGATGGAGGTAATGCTATCTATTGGCAAATTGTTTTCTTCTAACTTCACTACAAGTGGTCTATGTGTTGACCACTCCAAAACTTCATGTTGTCAGCATTGAGGAAGAGACGCTTGATGATCTGCGAAGGCTCCCAAAATGGGAGAATGATAATGAGATTTGTCTTAGTCATATCCTTAGTGCAATAAGTCATGGTCTGTTCGATGTTTACCATACTATTAGCATCACCAAGGAACTATGGGGGATCATTTGGAGGCTAAGTACATGCATGAAGTCACTTCAAGTAAGAAGTCCCTTGTCTCTAATTTCAATAACTATAAAATGGTAGATAATATATCTATCATGGAACAATTTGTAGAAATTGAAAGGTTTCTCAATCATTACAACCAATATAATTTAGATATGGATGAAGCCATAATTGACACCTTCTTGCCATAATTGTATGTTCCATAATAGATAAATTGACACCTTCTTGGAAGGACTTCAAGAGAGATCTCAAAACATAAGAAAGAGGAAATCTCTCTTGAAACTCTTACTTAATCTCTTCGTGTAGAAAAAGAAATTTACATGCATGAAAAGAAGGACACTCGAGTTTTTGAAGAGAACAAAGATTCTTCAAAATAAAGTGCATGTAGTTAAAGAGAGATGAACAAACAAATCCCAAGGAGGCAAGAGAAGACATCAATCCAAGAATAAACCCAACAATAATAAAAGGAAGAAGAGGGGGTGAATGCTCCTATGTCAAAATGAAGCATACTACATGTCCGAGTGCAAGATTCTCAAAAACAAATGAGAGAAGCAAGACTCTTCTTACAATTCTGGCAAAGTTCTTGTGGCTATGATCTCTAAAATCAACCTTGTTGAAGATGACTTTGCTTGGTAAATTGATTCATGGACTACTCGACACATGCAAGAACAAGGAATTCTTCAAATCCATGAAAGTGGTTGATGATGACACCATTGTTTGCATGGAAAATTCTCCCACCATTCCGATTATAGGAATTGGTGAAGTAGAATTAGTATTTACTTTTAGAAATCTTGTAACTCTTTCTAATATATTCTGTGTATAATGTAAGTTCCAAAACAACCTAAGAGGGGCGTAAATTATGTTGACAAAAAAATAAAGCAAGCAAAGGCGAAATTTTTCACCAAATTTTTCACCAAATTATTCAACCAAAATAACTTAAATAATCAAGAACTCAAGTAAACACAATAACAAGAGATATAAACAAATTAAGACATACAAACAAGTAACGAAAAGAGAACAATAAAGTAAAAGGATTGCAAACCAATCAAACTCCCAAACTTCTTCCAAACTTGCTGTTGAATCCACTAGCAAGTTCTTCAATTGTTGGTGAAACTAATCAACTTGTATAAGTGAAGGTTCACTCTTTGCTCACCCTAAACTTTTTAGTTGAGTCAAAGAGTTTTACAACTTACCCAATTTAATCCTCAATTAGCTATAATTGAAAGATCACCCAATCAATTAGGAACTACATACAAGTGAGACTCACCTTGTCCAAGATTTTACTTCTCCTCAATGAGAAATCTCACAAATCTAAGAACTTTCCAGACCTATACAATATTCAAAGTATTTTTCTACCCAAAAGTCACTCTTGAAAGCTTGTATCTCATGTAGGCAAAAGTTCATCATATTTTCAAACTTGGGGTATTTATACATAGTGAAAATTTGTTCCAAACGTCTCTCCAATGGTCAAAAAACTAGTTGTCGAAAAACTAGCCGTTAGAGTTGTCAAATGTTAGATCCTGTGTCTGACACCCTATTGAACATCCTATCCTATTGCTTTGCATCTGATAGCCTTGCATCTGACAGAAATAGATTGTTTGACTTCCTTTCTCAATTGTGTCGGATGGCCGATAGGAGAGATGAGTCTCCAATCGATATGTCCGATATTTTGCTTTGTCTTTCAGACGTACTATAGTTTTATTCTTTGTCCGAGGGGCTGCGTCTGAAAAGTACTCGCTAATTGTTGGACATTCGATACTATGCCATGCATCTGATCCTTCCGTCTGATAGTCATTATTGTCTTTCAACCTTTCTTATTTGTTTACCTTCTCTTTCTATTTGGCAAGGTGACTATTCTAAATCATTTCTCATGTAAAAACATTAGTCCAAATCATCATTTTGTTTGTTAATCATCAAAACTAAGGATTGATCAATCTAAATCTTTCAATCTCCCCCTTTTTGATGATGACAAATAAATTGATGATTTCTTTGTTGAAATAAAGTTAAAATAGACTCCTCCTCAACACAAGCCAACATTAAAAAAAATAACATCTAATCTACTCCCTTTTTTAGCGTCATAAAAAATAAAGTATGTAAGTACGAAGAGAAATTGCTTATAGATAATTGCAAGTAAAACTCCCCGAAAGATCAAATTCACATCAATTTTATCATCATTCTTATCAATTATCTTCTCCTTAAAATAACCATGTAAATCAAGTAAGCACAAAGGGATAAATCACATTCAAAAAGTTACTTCCCTTCAAAGGCATATCAACAAGTACACACAAGGGAATCATTTAAAGGATTATTTTAAAGGCAATTTTTACTTATCCTTTCTATAGTACTTCCTATTTTGAAAAAAATATATAAATAGGCACCAATGGTAACATAAAAGTATCATCAAAACAAGTGTTGATCAACATTTAAACACATGTAATGCAACTTCCTCTATCATTGTGAGGTTAAGAATATTCCCTCTTTCTAAACATGAATGGATGGATAACTAATACATTTTCTTGCGTGATGTCGATAAGCATAGATATTGCATGTAAGTACAAAATTGACAATCAAGTCACTTATACAAAATAATATGTTAGGTTCAATTAAGTTAGGGTAGAATGTTCTCACACTTAAATTAGGAGATACATTATAGCTAGTGGTTAACCTATGTCAAATTTAGATAACTAATATAATCTATATATAAAGGTCATAGGAAGTAGACATAAAGGATTTTCTACCACATATTGCTCTTGGTAAAACTCACCCATTTCTTTTGTAAATCATGAATATATTTGAGATAAATTTGGAAATTACTATAATCAAGCATTTATATGTCCAAATTCATCATTTTGAAAGACATTTTCACACATAGGACATATATAAATAGAATTTTAAAATAATTAGGTATAACAAATCCATGTGTTATGTTCTCATAAGATGCAAATCACAATACACATCAATTAAACATTCAAATATCACATATTTGCTTCATACAAAATTTGAGATAAGAAAGTTTAGTTTTAAAAGTATACTTCAATAGCATTTCATCTATTTACAATAGTTATCATTCTTATTGTCCAAAATAAATGCAAGCTTTACTTTTTCTTCTGTTCTTCATCTACTCCATGATGCAAAGCTGAAATTGGAAGATGAGAACTCTATTTCTTTCTTCTTTCCAAACCTCCAAACTATTTGGACGATCATTTTATAAGTGTGGCAATAATCTTGATAATTCTTGAACTTTCTTGAGTACATCCTTGAAACCTTGAAGTTCTTGAATTACATCTTCAGGTTCTTGGAAATCTTGGGTTGAATTTTTTATAATTCTTGATGTTCTTGAATAGCCCTAGTTCAAGTTCTTGAAACTTGCAGCTTGTTTGTGATTCTTCTTGAAGTTGTGAGTTAAAAAAAAAAGAGGGAAAGAAGCACAAAAATGCAGTTCATTAGCTTCAGCTTTGGTCTGTTAACAAGAAATCTCCAAATCAGGTTCGAGTCATAAGGATTTCCAAATAAAATAGCCACACATCCAAGCCTTTTCCTAGTTATCTTTGGTTTCCAATTATCTTCGGTTTCCTTCTTTTCTACGAGTCTTTTCCAGTTATTTTAAAGTCCTAAAGTCATCTTTTGAGTAACAAATTCATCCGGGTCAGTTGTGCTCCTTGCCCTCATAAATTGCCAAAATCTTACTTTATTTAAGTTTTTAAGTTGGTCAACACTAGAAGGAACTCCAATTTCTTCAAGGAGTTGATCGAGAAGCCTTGAGAATTGATTTGGTAAGACTATTAGAGAGACATAATTGAGTGAAAACATGAGAGTTGAGTGCACACACGTGAGGGAGTGTGCAAGGTAAATCATCTCTTTCCGTTGCTAACTCAATTTGACAGCTTTCACTTTTTACAGAAGCATTAAAAGGAGATTTGGGGCACATGATGGACCAAAAATTGGAGGCAATGAACTAGCGGATTGATAACTTGGAGATGTCTCAAGGGAGTTCCAAAGGCAGCCAAGGGAAAACATTTATGCAAGAATCAAGTGACTCCAATTCTGAGGATGAATATTAAATAGGCAAAAGAGACCTAAACGTGATACTAGACCAGTTGGTGACTCTATTAAGGGCATCAAGACGAAAATTCCTCCTTTCCAAGGAAGGTCGAATCCTGATGCATATTTGGAATGGGTGAAATGGATCGAATTGGTTTTGAACTACAACACTTACTCTGAGGAACAAAAGCTAAAGTTAGCTATTATAGAATTCACCGATTATGCTATTGTTTGGTAGTGCCAAATTTCAACTAGTCGAAGGAGAAGTAGAGAATTACCTATCCAAACATGGGCCAAGTTAAGACACCTCATGAGGAAGCAATTTGTACCTCATTATTACCGTGACTTGTTCCAAAAGCTTCAAACTCTTACTCAAGGAGCTCGAAGTGTTGAGGACTACAACAAAGAGATGGAAATCTTGATGTTACGGGTTGACATTGTGGAGGATAGAGAGGCTACAATGGCTCGTTTCTTGAGTGGGTTAAGGCCTAAAATTGCGGAGCAAGTAGAATTACAACATTATGTGGAGCTTAGTGACTTGGTGGAGAAAGCCATCAAGATTGAGACGAGGTTAAAGATGAGGGGATAGCCGAAAAACTACACAAATTTCTCATCTTCTTTTACGTGAACATCATAGCCAAAGAAGGAAGAAAAAGGAGCAGCCAGTTCAAGTGCCTTAAACCGAAACAAGGGGATCAAGATGGAATTCCAGACCAGCACTTAAGCCTAATTTTGATCTGGCTAAGTGAAGGAACCGTGACAATAAATGCTTCAAATGTCAAGGTAGCGGACATATAGCAAGTCAGTGTCTGAATCAATGAGTTATGACTATTCTACCAAATGAGGAAATCATCACTGATGATGAAGTGGAGTACAAAGATATGCCACCACTTACGGAGGAAGAAGAAGAGGAAGAGTTGCCAGTTAATGAGCAAGTTGGACTTGTTGTTAGGCGAGCTTTAACTACTCATGTTAAGGAGACCGATAACTTACAAAGAGAAATATCTTCTACAACCGATGCCATATTAAAGGCAAAGTGTGTAGCTTGATAATAGATGGAGGGGACTTGTGCTAGCATTTTAAGTGCTCTAATAGTGGAGAAATTAGCATTTCCAACCTTATGACATCCTAAGCCTTATACGTTGCTGTGGTTAAACGACAGTGGGGATGTTCATGTCATCAAGCAAGTTCAAGTTCTTTTCTACATTGGAAGGTATAAAGATGTGGTCTTATGCGATATAGTCCTAATGCAAGCTTGCCATATCTTGTTTGGAAGGTCATGGTAGTTTGACAAGAGGATTAGCTTCGATGGAATTTCAAACAAATATTATTTTAAACATTGTAATAGAAAGGTCACCCTTGTACCATTAACTCCTAGCCAAGTGCGTGAAGATCAAGAGAGACTACAAAAAGAATGTGAGTTAGAGAATGAGAGGAAAAAGAAAGAAAAATTCGAAGGTATAAAAAAAAGTGAAGCGGTCAAGCAAAATGAGAGGAAAAAGGCTATTTATTAGTTGGCCAAAGAAGAAAAACAACAGAGAAAACAAAGTAAGTTGGTAAAAGCCAAGAAAGTGAGGAGAGGTTTTTATGCTCCGACACACCTTTATTTGTACTTTTATGCAAAATGGTGATTTTAATTTCAAGTGACCTTACCAACAGTTTACCTGTGACAACCCTACTTTCCTCAAAGGCGAACCAGAAGGGTCAGCGAACTGCCTGCCCAACTCTCGCCGGGGCTCACTACAATCCATAATTCAAAAACTAGAAATATTTCAAATATTTTCAATATACATTTAAAGTACTCGAAAACATTAATGCTTAAAATTAGCTAACCTTCAAGCTTAAATACAACCCAAAAGAATATATACTACAGTCATTGCTATAATACAACTTGAAGTCTCCAAAAGAAAACAACTTAGTACTATTCGTGAGCACTCTCGGTATTGAAACCCTGTTAAGGAAAACAAAGGAATGGAATGAGTTAAACAGCCAAGTGAGGTTCCAAAACACACAAGCAGTTCAAATAAATCAAGTAAATTAAGTATAACGCACATACGGTTCAATGTTTCACATTGGCACATTAAAATGAGACATTTATCATTTTACAGAAATAAACACACACTAAAAGGATATGGTGTTCCCGTGGAACGATTTCGGTCAGCTTCACCTTATAACTCCAATAATTTCCTCGATTTGTCTGGCCATCGCCTTATTCCTCCAGTGGTAATACTCGAGTATACCGAAACGGTAGCTCAGGGTTCCAACCTACTCGACCAAGCCCAGTCCTAGTTTGAGTAGGTTAGCAACCAAGGGCAGGTCTCAGTTCAGCTAAGAGCTTACAACATGCGCAAGTAATCAAATATACCGGTAAACGGCAGAAATTCACGGTTAAACGGTAGAAATTTGTTATTTTAGTAGGTCGAGTGAGATAAAGTACACACTCGCCTTAAAACGGTGGAAAATTACATAGGAGCAATTATAGAGAATACTTAACACTTAAACACACGAGAAATATGAAGTAAATATATAGCAAAACTATTCAACGAGTGAGATAAAGTACACACTCGCCTTAAAACGGTGGAAAATTACATAGGAGCAATTATAGAGAATACTTAACACTTAAACACACGAGAAATATGAAGTAAATATATAGCAAAACTATTCAAGTCACACACATGCAGGGAACACTCACCAATTCAAAATAAGTGAGTAAATAAGTCCTTTAGTGCTCCGCTCCGAGGTTTCCTTCAATCCTCTTGAGCGCCTGAAGAAATAGTGAGCAATTATCACTCACATATACTCACAATCACTTAACATGCAAGGAAGGAAATGCATTTGCTTAAACTTACAATGCCTCAAAAGAGGTTCACTCTAGTGAAATTCAAGATTCAAAAGTGAGGATTTAAAGTCACAAGGGAAAACTCGTATCCTCCATGAAATGAGTTTAAAACGGATGATCGATATCGAAAGACAATGAAAAGTTCTCAAAAACTCATTTCCCAAGAAATCATGAATTTTCAGCTTTGCATGATAAACTTGGTAAAATCAGATCTTGAGTTTGGTACCTCCAAAAATTGGGAAACTTTATATCATTGAAAACTAGATTCAAAGTACTAAAAGTTTCTAGAAGACACTTTTCCAAGATTCCAAACGGAAAGCATTCATTTTTCAGCTCAAAGTTGCTGATTCAAGAAAGCAAGACAGAACCAGTCTTGGTTTTCGGCGATGTTTGGAAATTCGACAAAATTCACAGAAAATGAATCAGTCTATGAAATTTATAACACAATAAGAGTCCCAAACAAAGTTTCAAACACAATAAGCGGAACTAAATTTGGAGTTTTGAGAAACAAGATATAACAGTTTGAAGTCGGTTAATTTTCACAACCTGACCAGTGAATTTCCAGATTTACGGAGCAATGTTTGGGGCATTATTTGGGTATCGAAATAGCATTGAAATCACACCAAATTTGGTACACTTAAACTTCCAATAGGTACTACTTATCTATAAAAATTCAGGTAAAAACTCGCACGGAAAGGCAGTTAACGAAACGACCAAAATTTGTAAAAATTTCAAAGCTAATCTGCCAACCCTATTTTTCTTGCTTTTCAAAAGTTTTGTCCAACGAAATTAGCCCCAATTGACTCAATTTTTGAAACCAAGATCCCAGAAACATTTAATAAGCAATTGATGAGCAATTGACTCTAAAATTTTTGAAATATAATATCCCAAAACAGATTTGACTATTCGGTCAGCAAGGAAGGGAAAAGTTTCCAGTCCAACTTTGTTTGATACGAATCCCGTTGGTATGACGGAGTCCGTGATCACAAGCCTGGATCTTGATGGTGGGATTCAAGTTTGGAATTGGCAGCGGAACCTTATGACCCCTCTAATCCCCGAGATTGTGAACAATATTGATACTATCTCAACCCACAAACTAACGGATTAGCGAACCAAATGTGTTGGTAGAAGCGCGCCACAATCAAGTGCGATTCCTGATTGATAAGCCAAAATTGAACACTCAAGAGAACCTCTAAAGTATTCAAAGGTGTGAGAACCCGAAAATTTCTTTATTTCTAATCATTATTTTAGTTTCTTGCAAACAATTTCTATACCTTTCTTTATTATATTAATTTTTGAGAGATTTTTATAAGGGAATTAAGTTGTTAAGACATTTTTCCGATACAAGTTAGTCTATGTGACGTTAGTAGTGTATATTGGACGTGGGACCCGCTAGTGCGATAAAATTTTGACGACTAGGTGACGTTGTATTAGAGAATATTATTTTTACAAGGTGCTCGGGGATAATTAGAGGTTAGCTAGATAAATTAACCATTGGTAGCCAAAAGGATGAGAATAAACCCTAGTGCGCCATTTGTCGCGAAACCAATGGATGGTAGATTTTGACCAAGACTTTCTTACTTCTACTAAATACAAAAAATTGACTAAAATTTCCTTTTATTTTGACTCAATTGCCTTATGATAGTTTTACTACTCATTTACTCCCTCAATAGGTGTAATGAATAAGAGATTTAAGAGTTCTACCCTTAGTTTTATAGTTCGGGTAAATTAGGGTTTTCGCGTATTTTGGTAGTGTGATTAATTGTGGAGGTGTGTGTACTAAATTTGGTGGTTAAGAGTGAATTTTAGATAAGAAAAAGTATGTGATTAGAAGTAATAATAATAAGTTAGTGAATTATAAGTGAAAACCCTAGTACGCACGAGATAAGGAAAAATGATGTGAACCGACGTATAACGTTTGTTACCGAGTGAGTACACCACTTGAACACTATTTTATTACCTTAATGTCCTTGATTGTATTTCAGTTAATTAACACTAAAATATCTCTTAAACCAGCCACAATGTTTGACCAAATAAAAAGAAAAAAAAAGAAAAAATTGAGCTTTGATCCTACGGCGACACTTGTCGGAAATCTACCCAACTTTGACCCAAGTTTCTTACCTTTACTAAAACTCAAAATTTGACCACAATTTCCTTCACTTTCTTGTCTTCTTGGCCGAAAATAGGGAGAGGAAAAAAGAGAGAAAACTTCATCTTGCATCTTCAATTTCTTCCTCAAATCTTGAGTTCCAACCGTTAAAATTACAAACTACTCCATAAAAGTTACTCATTAAGAAGGTTTAGAGTTTTTGGTGGAGTGATTTTGGAAGAAGAAACCCTAAACTACCATCTTTCTTAAGGTTCCAAGGTAACTTGTCTAAAAATCCTTCTTTGCTCTTAATAATTGTAAATTGGTGGATTAGAGTTGTTAAATATGTAGTTTTGTGAGAAATTTCATGGGTTGAAGTAGTGTTATGATAAATTTCAGTTTTTATGGTGAATTTTCTGCTCTCACGTGATGATTAATGATTGGCCATGGTTTGATAGTTTTGTTATGTGACAAATTAGTGTATTATGTGCTAGATGGACTTGCCTAAAGAAAATTTCCAACTTAAGGTTGAAACTGCCCTGTTCTGACCTGTTTAATTCGTCCATGTTAGAGGCCGAATTAGACTTAGGTCAAAACATGAAAGTTGTAGAAAATGGTATTAACTAGCTGCCTGAAATAGTTCAGCTCAATCGGAGCACGGTAGCATATGAAATGACAAAAATACCCTTGACTGCCAAATGTACTATTTGGTGGACAGTGTTTTGTTTTCTCTGAAATTGCATATTTTGACCTTGAAAATGAACGAATTGGGTTTTAATATCTTCATATGAAATGTATGTCTCTATCTTAGCTTCGAAACGGTGTAAAGTGTACCCCAATCCGATAATCATAGATTCGGTTGTGATCGAAACGCCAAGAGATGTCAAACCTGTTATTTTGTTATTTGTCTTGAACATTAGTTCCAGTCGCATTGCTAGCATTATTTTGTAATTGAATGACATTGAGCCTAGTGAAAGGCTATTGTGGCAAGATTATTTTTGTGTGATTATGGGGTTGAATTGAGAAAAATAATGAAGCCATATATGGCTGAAAAATAGGTAAATACAAAGGACGTGCTGCCCAAATTTTCACTCGAGGGCTAGTTGGATGTACTCGCGATTTGAGCGAAAGGTTTTAGGGTTGTTCATGTTTTTAAGACCAACTGCTACCTTTTCACTCCAATGCCATATTGTTATCTCTTTGCCCTAGTAGTTAACTTGACTAAATACACGACTTGTAGTCGAGTCTCATTTGTGCATTCCATTTCCTGGGTTTGTGGATGGGGGAAACCATAATTGTTTTACCTCGGTTGTTGTTAGGATGTGACGGTGATTAAAACCATCCTTTGGGAGAAAACTTTTGAAGTTATCTTTGCTTGAACTAGTGAGTGTACCACTTCCCTGATTTGTTGCTTAACTGGTTTATTTGTACTTGAAATATGTGACTTGAATGACTATGAACTCTGTTTATTCTGAATGAGACGAGGGTGTACTTTATCGCACTCGTTCTCTTGCCTGTGTGATCGTTTGCTGTGTGAATTTGAATATGTTATCTGTGTCTGTTCTGACGTCGTTTGGGGGCTTGTATCCAACGACCCTTCTGTGACCTCTAAGCTCAAATCCTGTGGCTAGTTACTCGAGTCGAGCCAGCAAGGGTCTGATCGATTAGATAGCGAGCCACGGTAGTCTATTTCTGGGAAATCTTTGGGTATTGGAGACTCTGAATTTTTGGTATACTCGAGTATTACCACCTCTGTTCTGTGTGTGGTGTTCGGGCCCGGCAAGGGGTATGTTTGGTGGATGAAATTTGATGTCAAGTGGGGTCTACGGTCATGTTTGTTTCCTCGAACGTTGATGGAGCGTCAACGAGTTGGGATCAAGTACTGCAACGGGAATTTGGCTCTTGAGAGCCACCTGTATCCTTTCTATCTGAGGTGTTTGTTCATTTCCTTATATGATGTGTATATGTGCCTTAAAAGTGAAATGCCATGATTCTTGACTACTTGTACTTGTGGTACCTCATTGGGTGTAAACTCACCCCATTTCCGTTATCTTTGTTTTCCTTACAGGGTTCAATATTTTGAGAGTTATGATTTTTGAAGAAAGAGTCGAGCTAGTGTAGACATTCTTTTGATCATGCTCCTCTATAACCGAAACCCTAATTGTATTTTGTATACGTATGGTTACTATGGCTTGTATTTCAAGTTAATTTGTTGAAGACTCGGATGTATATATGTATATAAGTGTGTAATCTGGTGTTTCAAGCGAATTCGTTTGAGATTGTACGTTTCTATGGTTATGTGAACTTTCTTGTATCCATTGGAGAAATCGAGCGAGTGTGAAGCTTGAACGAGGAAGAAAAAAATTTGGTCGGATTTTGACATGGCTGCGGTCCTTCGCGCTTTCCGATGATTAATTTTCCCAAAGTTCTTTGGACTGTTTGGTATGGTTTATGAGTGATTTGATCTGTAGTTCTGGCGAGAGTTGGGCAGGCCGTCCACCGACCCTTTGGTTCGCCTTAGGGGAAGGTGGGGCCGTCACAGATGGTATCAGAGCTGCTTCGCGTGGTCTCTGCGCGAAGTGAGCTTGGGCCAAGTGGTGAATAAGTGTAAAGGACTAAGTGCTCTTTTGAGCATAAGTTATGGATCGTGAAATGCTATAGGTTTCAAACCTTTCTCGTGGTACTTGGAAATAATAGATATGCATGTCAGGTAGGAATCTCAAATGTAGATGATTTACTCTTGGGGACTTGCTAGCTCGAGTTGTGAATTATCTTATTTTAGATTCTTGTATCCGAATACTAAAGATGAGAGCCTAGGTTAGAAATAACTTGGGCGAGCTAGAACTTTGATTCTACTAAACTTCGTGTGATGTGTTAAGGTATCATTAAGTATGATTAACCCTATCTACGATATAAACTGCGTTATTTTTGTTGGTTACAGATGGAGCTCCTAGAGAGGGAGACGCACCTAGTTCTACCCATGAGGGAGAGTTCGTCAACTCTATTGGGAACTAGGTTAGACCTCCTGTAAGCCAAGTTTGATTCCATATGAGGGGCAGTTAGGAAAGCTCAGATGCTTTTGTACTTCTGGCCTAGTTTGTATATTGTACTTTTGAATGACCCCCTACTTCCATGGGATTACTTTTGTTTGTATCTGACTGTTACTATGTGACATATATGTTAAAACTGTGTTAACTGTTTGATTTTTTTGACTTGTGTGTATTGTTGTAACTTGTCCATGTATTTATCTCTCTTTCATATTACCTTCGTGCTTCAACCTTAGATTGGTTAAATCGAATGGAGGGTACTCGTAGTGGACGAGGCCATGGGCGCAGATTTAGGCAACCTGTGAATGAAGAGGGTAACCATGAACCGGTACTTGAACAGAATCCTGGACCGGGGATTGACCCTAATGTTCAGGTAGCCACCGCTATTCAGCGTATGACCAATCTGTTGGCCCATATAGTGGAGCGTCAGGGCCAAAACCCTATTCCTTAACCTGGAAACCTTGGAAACCTTGTAGAGGGTGAGGATAGGGCCCTCGAACGATTTCAAAAGTTCTCTCCACTACAATTTATTGGAGGACCAGACCCAGATGTGGCCGAGAAGTGATTGGAGAAGATGATTGATATTTTCGCTGCTCTGCATTATACTGAAGAGAGACAAGTAACATTTGCTGTCTTCCAGTTGGAGGGAGCAGCCCGTTCCTGGTGGAATGTGATCAGAACGAAGTGTGAGAGAGAGCAAACACCAAGGATTTGGGTCAATTTCATGAGACAGTTCAATGCCAAGTATTTTCCTCCTTTAGTTTAAGAACAAAAGGAGGATGAGTTCATTAGGTTTCGTCAGGGAGCTCAAACCGTGGCAGAATACAAGAGCCACTTTACTAGGTTGTATAAGTTCGCTCCTGAACTTATTGTGACCGAGCAGAGGAGGATACGGCGATTTATTCAGGGGTTGAACATTGAGATTCAAAAGGATTTAGCCGTACTCCAGATCAATATATTTAGTGATGCTGTAGAGAAAGCCCTATGGTTTGAAAATGCAAGATTTCAAGTTAGAACCTTCCAAGCGAAGAAACGGGGATGGCCTGGAAGTAGCTCGGGACAAGAGGATGAAAGTACCCCTCCCAAGTCTGGAAGTGTTAGGATCGAAGACAACCAATCGAAAAGCCAATCGATAAGCAATTAAAAGATCGCAATATAACAATAAGTAAATAAAAGGGAAAGAATTGCAAACCAATTAACTACCCAGCTCCTCTTGAGCTTGTAGATTAATTCAAATAAGCTTCTTCAAATTGATGAATTACAATCACTCTTACGTACAAAGGAACGTTCACCTCCTCCTTGCCTCGAACACCACTCGGTCAAGCCAGGACGTTTTACTATCCCTCAGGACAACCCTCACAGAGCTACACTCATGAAAGATTCACTCACAAATGAAAAGCTTACAATGAATCTCACACCACTAAGACTACAAATCTTATTTGATGAGTATTTTCTCACTAAAATCACTCTAGATCTTTTGTATCTTTAGTGTGCCAAAGTTGTTTGAAGTATCTGACCAACCACTATTTATATAGGATCAAGAAAGTGCCTCATTAATGTTTCCAATGGATAGAAAGTAGTTGAAGAGTCAACTAGCCGTTGGAGTGTCGGACGTCCGATAGCCCTGTTTTATGCGTCCGACAGCAGGCAGTGAGTTGAAGAGATTTTCTTCAATTCTTTCGGACGTCCGATGCAAGCTTTTTGTGAGTCCGACAGCAAACAAAGAGATTTGAGAAATTATCTTGTTTCTATCGGACGTCCGGTAGAGACATATTCAACGTCCGATAGATTCGTCGACTTCGAAAGATCCTATTGGACGTCCGAAGCATTCGTCCGAAGTTGTGCAATGATTATCGGACGTCCGGTACTGTCTTCTTGAGCGTCCGACAGGTTCAGCATACTCTGTCTTTTTCAAATGTGCTTAATCTTTGAACCTGATTTGTTTCATTTCCGAAAAAGCCTTTGAGGAGATGTTAGCAACATCCATTTGTTTTGTAATCATCAAAAGTTAGGAACCAAGGTCAACATTCTCCCCCATTTTGATGATGACAAAACAATGGATGGAAAAAAAATTGAGCATATAAGCATAAGCTCCCCCTCACACAATGCATCTAAACTTATGAATTCAGAATAACTCCCCCTTACACATAGCATCCATTTCTCCCCCTTTTTGTCATCATAAGATGAGAGTAAAAACCAGCTACCAAAAATCAGCAACAATAACAGAGAATTCAATAATCTAAATAAAAAACAGAGAAATGACAGCAATCACAGTAAATCATCATGAGATCAGCATTATTCTTTTTTCTCTCTTTTTGACATCATATAAATTCAGTAATATTAAAAAATATCAAGAAAAAAAACAGTTCTAAGCATCAGAAACTTCAAAAAAGAATTACAGAAAAGCATTATGAACAAGAATCTCATCAATTTTACCAATATCCCCTACTTGTTAGAATTAGCATCATGTTTAACTATCCACATGCATTTCATGCCTCTTCTCATGTTTTTCCTCACATAACAATCACTTTTGATGTGACCTTTTTGACAACAAAAATTACACATAATCAAAGAGTTATTCACATGAACGGGTTTAATAAATCTGACTTGCCTTTTTCTATGGATAGCAAACTCATTTGCATATTGATTCAGTCTTATATGATTAGTGCCAAAATGAGGTTTTGATTTATTACTTTGAAAACAGTCTTGTTTTTTATGTTGGAGCAACTCATTTAAACCATCCATTCTTCTTTTCAAATCACCTTGTTCCTTTTTGAACAATTCACAAAGCTTTATTTTTCTATCAAGCTCAAAGTGTAAAGCAGTCTCACTCTTTTTGAAGAAATCATTTTCAGCATTCAACTTTTTATTTTGTTGAAAAAGATTTGCATTATCTCGAAGTAAAAAACTAATTTTCTGTTTTAACTCCTTGTTTCTAGCATAAGATTCTTTCAAACTATCATGCAATTTTATAATGAAAGATTCAAGATCATCATCACTTTCATCATCACTTTCAAATTGAGAGTTACAAGTTGTTACCTCATCATCTCCAATGACCATGAAAGCCAATTGAGCAGATTCTTCTTCCTCTTCAATTTCACCATCGGAGTTGCATTCATTCCATGTGAACTGGAAGTTATTGAATCTGGGTTTTCTTTCACCTTTTCTCTTCTTCACTGGACACTCACTTGCATAATGTCCAGGTTGACCGCATTCAAAGCACTTGTCATCTTGCTTTTTGTTGGCCTCATATCTTCCTTTATTTCTTGCATTGTTGAATTGATTAGAATCTGAATTGATAGATCCTCCTCTTCTAAATCTCTTTTTGTTGAGAATCCTCTTGAAACTTCTTGTGATGAGAGCAAGATCACTGTCATCAACTTCAACATCTTCTTCATCTAGGGAGGCAGAATCATCTTCATCTTGAGATGCCTTTAAAGCAATGCTCCTTCTTACTTTCGCATCCTCCTCCTCTTGCACTTTGGATTTAAGTTTCAGCTCATAAGAGGTTAGAGAATTAACAAGAGATTCAATAGGCATAGTATTCAAATCTTTAGTCTTCTCAATAGCAGTCACTTTATTTTCCCAATCATTGGACAAGACATTCAGGATTTTTCTATTTTTCTCACCTAGAGAATATTCTTTTTCCAGCACCTCTAAGTCCTTAATGAGGTCATTGAATCTACAGTACATCTCATCAATGTTTTCATGAGGTTCTATCTTGAACGATTCATACTTGGTAACCAGAATGGACTTCTTTTGTTCTCTAACATTCTCACTACCTTCATGAATTTCTCTCAGTTTATCCCAAATTTCCTTGGCTGACTTGCAGCCTTTGACTCTAATAGATTCATTTGAGTCTAAAGTACAATGTAACACATTCATGACTTTTGCATTTAAGGTGAGATGAGCTCTATCCATAGCAGTCAGTTCATTTCTTGTTTTTGGTCTAGATCTATGAGTATTTTCATCTATAAGAGAGACATCATATGGACCTTCACTAATAATAAACCACAATTCAATATCAATAGATTGCAAAAAAATAATCATTCTTTCTTTCCAACTCACATAATTTGACCCATTAAACATAGGTGATCTAATGACAGAATGTCCTTCAAAAAACATAGCATTATTGGTTGTCATCTTTACTCCAAAGCCGATTGAGCTTAAACTCAAGGAGACCAAAGTCTGATACCAATTGTTAGGATCGAAGACAACCAATCGAAAAGCCAATCGATAAGCAATTAAAAGATCGCAATATAACAATAAGTAAATAAAAGGGAAAGAATTGCAAACCAATTAACTACCAGCTCCTCTTGAGCTTGTAGATTAATTCAAATAAACTTCTTCAAATTGATGAATTACAATCACTCTTGCGTACAAAGGAAGGTTCACCTCCTCCTTGCCCCGAACACCACTCGGTCAAGCCAGGACGTTTTACTATCCCTCAGGACAACCCTCACAGAGCTACACTCATGAAAGATTCACTCACAAATGAAAAGCTTACAATGAATCTCACACCACTAAGACTTCAAATCTTCTTTGATGAGTATTTTCTCACTAAAATCACTCTAGATCTTTTGTATCTTTAGTGTGCAAAAGTTGTTTGAAGTATCTGACCAACCACTATTTATATAGGATCAAGAAAGTGCCTCATTAATGTTTCCAACGGATAGAAAGTAGCTGAAGAGTTAACTAGCCGTTGGAGTGTCGGACGTCCGATAGCCCTGTTTTATGCGTCCGACAGCAGGCAGTGAGTTGAAGAGATTTTCTTCAATTCTTTCGGACGTCCGATGCAAGCTTTTTGTGCGTCCGACAGAAAACAAAGAGATTTGAGAAATTATCTTGTTTCTATCGAACGTCCGGTAGAGACATATTCAGCGTCCGATAGATTCGTCGACTTCGAAGGATCCTATTGGACGTCCGAAGCATTCGTCCGAAGTTGTGCAATGATTATCGGACGTCCGATACTGTCTTCTTGAGTGTCCGACAGGTTCAACATACTCTGTCTTTTTCAAATGTGCTTAATCTTTGAACCTGATTTGTTTCATTTCTAAAAAAGCCTTTGAGGAGATGTTAGCAACATCCATTTGTTTTGTAATCATCAAAAGTTAGGAACCAAGGTCAACAGGAAGGGGAACTGGAGGAGTAAAACTTTCCAAGGAGTCAAGGGGAGCCCAGGCCAGAGGTGGTCAGGTTGGGCGAGAATAGAGTGGTGCCTCACGGGGAGGCTCGTTTTCTACATCCCGTGGTCCCTATGAATTTTGCGGGGGGCCAAATTACACGGAGAATAATTGCTGGAAAAAAGAGGGAAATACCTGCGCTGTGGAAGCGCCGATCATCGGATTGCTGACTGCCCAGTTCGATTGCGAGAAGGGAAAGGGACCCAGCAACCAACCAAGACTAACCTTGGACAGTCGAAAAGGGAAGGGACTGGATCGAAAGTACTGACTCGGGTGTATTCCCTAGAGTAACATCGGGTCCCTGACTCGTTTGAGGACGTAGAAGGTACAATTCCCGTACTTCACCGTTTAACTAAGATTTGGATAAATTCTGGTGATAAGAAAACTTCGAGGACGAAATTTCTTTAAGGGGGAGAGAGTGTAAGAACCCGAAAATTTCTTTATTTCTAGTCATTATTTTAGTTTCTTGCATACAATTTCTATACCTTTCTTTATTATATTAATTTTTGAGAGATTTTTATAAGGAAATTAAGTTGTTAAGACATTTTTTCGGTACAAGTTAGTCTATGTGACGTTAGTAGTGTATATTGGACGTGGGACCCGCTAGTGCGATAAAATTTTGACGACTAGGTGACGTTGTATTAGGAAATATTATTTTTACAAGGTGCTCGGGGATAATTAGAGGTTAGTTAGGTAAATTAACCATTGGTAGCCAAAAGGATGAGAATAAACCCTAGTGCGCCATTTGTCGCGAAACCAATGGATGGTGGATTTTGACCAAGACTTTCTTACTTTTACTAAATACAAAAATTTAACTAAAATTCCCTTTTATTTTGAATCAATTATCTTATGATAGTTTTACTACTCATTTACTCCCTCAATAGGTATAATGAATAAGAGATTTAAGAGTTTTACCCTTAGTTTTATAGTTCGGGTAAATTAGGGTTTTCGCGTATTTTGGTAGTGTGATTAATTGTGGAGGTGTGTGTACTAAATTTGGTGGTTAAGAGTGAGTTTTAGATAAGAAAAAGTATATGATTAGAAGTAATAATAATAAGTGAAAACCCTAGTACGCGCGCGATAAGGAAAAACGGTATGAACCGACCTATACCGTTTGTTACCGAGTATGTACACTACTTGAACACTATTTTATTACCTTAATATCCTTGCTTTTATTTCAGCTAATTAACCCTAAAATATCTCTTAAACCAGCCACAATGTTTGACCAAAGAAAAAGAAAAAAAAAGAAAAAATTGAGCTTTGATCCTACGGCGACACTTGTTGGAAATCTACCCAACTTTGACCCAAGTTTCTTACCTTTACTAAAACTCAAAATTTGACCACAATTTCCTTCACTTTCTTGTCTTCTTGGCCGAAAATAGGGAGAGGAAAAAAGAGAGAAAACTTCATCTTGCATCTTCAATTTCTTCCTCAAATCTTGAGTTCCAACCGTTAAAATTGCAAACTACTCCATAAAAGTTACTCACTAAGAAGGTTTAGAGCTTTTGGTGGAGTGATTTTGGAAGAAAAAATCCTAAGCTACCATCTTTCTTAAGGTTCCAAGGTAACTTGTCTAAAAATCCCTCTTTGCTCTTAATAATTGTAAATTGGTGGATTAGAGTTGTTAAATATGTAGTTTTGTGAGAAATTTCATGGGTTGAAGTAGTGTTATGATAAATTTCAGTTTTTATGGTGAATTTTCTGCTCTCACGTGATGATTAATGATTGGCCATGGTTTGATAGTTTTGTTATGTGACAAATTAGTGTATTATGTGTTAGATGGACTTGCCTAAAGAAAATTTCCAGCTTAAGGTTGAAACTGCCCTGTTCTGACCTCTGAGCTCAAATCTTGTGGCTAGTTACTCGAGTCGAGTCGGCAAGGGTCTGGTCGATTAGATAACGAGCCACGGTAGTCTATTTCTGGGAAATCTTTGGGTATTGGAGACTCTGGATTTCCGGTATACTCGAGTATTACCACCTCTGTTCTGTGTGTGGTGTTCGGGCCCGGTAATGGGTATGTTTGGTGGACGGAATTTGATGTCAAGTGGGGTCTACGGTCATGTTTGTTTCCTCGAACGTTAACGGAGCGTCAACGAGTTGGGATCGAGTACTGTAACGGGAATTTGTCTCTTGAGAGCCACCTGTATCCTTTCTATCTGTGGTATTTGTTCATTTCCTTATATGATGTGTATATGTGCCTTAAAAGTGAAATGCCATGATTCTTGACTACTTATACTTGTGGTACCTCATTGAGCATAATCTCACCCCGTTCCCGTTATCTTTGTTTTCCTTACAGGGTTTAATATTTTGTGAGTTATGATTTTTGAAGAAAGAGTCGAGCTAGTGTAGACATTCTTTTGATCATGCTTCTCTGTAACTGAAACCCTAATTGTATTTCGTATACGTATGGTTATTATGGCTTGTATTTCAAGTTAACTTGTTGAAGACTCGGATGTATATATGTATATAAGTGTATAATCAAGTGTTTCAAGCGTATTCGTTTGAGATTGTACGTTTCTATGGTTATGTGAACTTTCTTGTAACCATTGGGGAAATCGAGCGAGTGTGAACTTTGAACGAGGAAGAAAGAAATTTGGTCGGATTTTGACATGGCTGCGGTCCTTCGTGCTTTTCGATGATTCATTTTCCCAAAGTTCTTTGGACTGTTTGGTAAGGTTTATAAATGATTTGATCCTTAGTCCTGGCAAGAGTTGGGCAGGCAGTCCGCCGACCCTTTGGTTCACCTTAGGGGAAGGTGGGGCCGTCACAAAAGGAGCTCACGAAAAGCTAAGAGAAAGTACTCTCATAAATCTATCTTCTTGTTGAATCCCTCTATCACTTGAAAGAGGCTTTATTTATAGCCTTACAAACGGTAACCCTAATATGACTTTGTGACGACTGAAAAATTCGCACATATTTTCTTAAAATTCCTTCTTATTTTGATTAAATGACTTTATAATATATTTACTACTTATTTACTCCCTCAATAGTTGGAATAAAGAATAGAATGAAGAGTTTCCCCTTTACTTGCATCATTAGGGTAAACTAGGGTTTTTACTTCTTTCGGTAGTGTGATTACTTGGTATGGAGTGTGTACTAAATTTGGTGGTTAAGAGTGAGTTTTAGATGAGAAAAGTGTGTGATGAGAAGTAATAATAATACATTAGTCAATTATAAGTGAAAACTCTAGTACGTGCGACTTAAGGAAAAACGGTGTGAACCGAAGTGTACCGTTTGTTACCGAGTGAGTACACCACTTGACCACTACTTTATTGCCTTAATCTTCTCACTTTATTTCAGTTAATTAACCCTAAAAATATCTCTTAAATCAGACACAATATTTGACCAAAAGAAATGAGAGAAAAGTCTAGAAAAAAAAACAAGTGTCATGACACCTATGGAAGTTGGACTTTGACCAACTTGTTTTAAATTTCCTAAAACAAAAATTTGACCCAATTTTCTTCATTTCTTTCCTTGCTTGGCCAAATCCTTGAGGAAGAGAGAAGAGAGGAAAGACTTCATCTTGCACCATCCTTTCTTACTTCAATCTTGAACTCCAACCACTAATCTTGCAAACCACTCCATATAAGCTGCTCTTTAGGGAAGATTAAAGCTTTGTGTGACAAAGTTTTGGAAGGAAAGGTTGTGGATTTCTCTTGCAAGCATCTTGGTGAGGTATTATGGCTGTCTTTTCTATTTCTCTCCCTTAATCTTGTTTAAGTTTGGCTAGCAACTCATACTCTTGGCTAAGGATGGTTATTTAAATAGTTTTGATTGATGTGGTGGATTTTTGAGTTAGGGTTTAAGTTGTTCAGTTGTATTTCTTATTGTTTATATAGCATATGATGTTTATAAGCTTGGATAGGGAGTTGGGATAGTGGTTCAAGACATGAATGAGAATTTTAAACCCTGAATTCCTCAAATTTCCAGCTTTAAGATTGAAACTGTCCTGCTTCTGACCTGTTTAATTTGTCCATGTTAGAGGCCAAATCAGGCTTAGGTCAAAACATGAAAGTTGTAGAAAATGGTGTTATATAGCTGATTGTAAAGTTTCAGCTAATCGGAGCACTGTAGTATGTGATTTGACAAAAATACCCTTGACTGCCAAATGTACTGTTTTGCGGACAATTTTGAGATTTCACATTTTTGGCTTCATTTTTCACTTTGATCTACATCAAATCAGTGTTTGGTCAAAACATGATAATTTTAGCCCTATATTTCAGCATTCTAACGCATCTAAAAACACCTCAATTGGAATTTTGTAGTTTTAGTTATTGTCATTCAAATCCAGTGCTAACAACCAGACTAACACTAAAATTCTGGTTCTGTAATCTGCAAATTCAACCTGGATCAAATGTGAACTGGGTTGACTTGTCTTCATGAAAGTTGTAACCCTTTGTCTTTTTATACCCCAATCCGATAAACGTAGCTCCAGTTGTGACCAAAATGCTATAAGATGTCAAATCTGCTGTTTAGCCTTTTGTCTTCAAAACTAATTTCCGGTATTATTATTAGACTTGTGTTATAATTGGATGATTTTGGAGCCTAATTGAAGGGGTATGGTGGTAACATTGCTTGTGTGTGACTTTGGGGCTGATCTGAGAAAAATAATGAAGCCATAAATAGCTGAAAAATAGGTAACTACAAAGGGCGTGCTGCCCAAATTTTCATTCAAGGACTGGACATGTGCACTTGTAGTTTGAGCGAAGAGTTGGGGTTGAATTGAGTTTGAATTGTCTAGGTTATTCAAGTCCTCTTTCATGGAGGTATGTAAGCTAGAATTCGGCTGAAACTTGTGCCCTTGGAAAAATGAAAGTAACGACTAATAGAAATACGTTTTCCTCGTCTCTTCGACTCAAATGGTGATTTCAAAGTTCAATCGCTTCAAAGTTTCAAAGTTTTAAGAGCGAGCATGAGTTTTCTAGGACATGATAAGTAATACGAATATTCCCCAAATAAGTTTCAATTACTTGATTTTCGTTAAACGAAATGTTTAAGTGTCGAACCTTAGTTGATTTTCAAAACTCTTAAATGATATTTTATCACAGATTTGGACTCCCAACAAGGAATAATACCTGAATGTGACCCGTAAAGGCACTACATCTTTGGTGAGTGCTTCCAAATACCTGATTGAACTTGACACTTGTGTTCAATACTTGACTAATGTGATCAAATGATATTTGATTGGTATGGTCGGGTAAGGGTGTACTTTATCGCACTTACTCTAATGTGAGATGTACGTGTTTATTGGTACAATTGACTTGATATACTTGTGCTTGATTTGTAAGTACTAGAGCGGCAGCATGTACCACACTAAATCCGAGTAGGAGGTGCCTCTCATTCCCGTCTCTGTACTTTTATCTTGATTCTGTCGATTGGAGATGTTAACTCATCGAATTCTTGGGAATCCAAACCTCACTGGCTAGTTAATCGAGTCGAGCCGGCAAGGGTTTGGTTGATTAGATAACGAACCATGGGTATCTAGTATTGTCGAGTGGAGTGTTATCTCCTCGACTAATCGGTATGCTCGAGTATTACCACCAGTGTTTATTGAGGATTTTGGGCCCAATAGGGGGTTTGGATGGTGGACGGAGATTGTAGCTAAGTGGTGCTCTACTGGACTGGTTACTACTTGATCAAGCTCTGGTGAAGCAATGGGAACTTGGCTCCTGAGAGCCATCCGTATCCTTATACTTTGAAATGATTATTGCTTATTGGATTATTGTTTCCTTTGAAAAAAAAACTTTACACTCGCTCATTTTGAGATTTGCTACTTGAAGTGTTATTGCTTATTTTCTTGACTTGTTATGCTCGCTATTTTCCTATTCTAATACTTTCACTTTGAAATAATGGTCAACTTGCTGTTTGGAACCTCACTGGGCTTTTAACTCATTTCACGCCATTTGTTTTCCTTACAGGGGGTACGAGTTTGGCGTGAGACTTGTACAGACTAGCGTAGTCTAGTTTTTTGAATTTTATAATTGTACTCGCATTAGTCGCTCGATTAGGGTTGAATGTATGTAGAACTTCAATCTTTTGATGTATTTGGGGTTGTATGGATGTTTGAGACAGATATGAATGTAATTGTACTTTCCAAACTTGGTAACTGTTATTTCCTTTATTCTTGAGGTTGTACCCTGTTTGAGTTGAAGTGAGTGAGTGAGTCCTGACGAGAGTTGGGCAGGCGGTCCGTTAAACCCTGGGGTACACCTTAGGGGAAGGTGGGGTCGTCACAGATCGTATCAGAGCTCTTATCGAGCTCGTGTCGGGAGAGGGTTCTCGGACTGTGGGGATTGGTTTGTTTAAGTGTGGAATAAATGTCTATTGTTGGGGACCTTAGATATGTATGTTGGGTAGGAATCTCAAAAGTGGTTGATTTCCTCTTGAGCCTAGCTAACTCGAGTGGTGAATTATCATATTTTCGGATTCCTGTACCCGAGTACCGAAGAGTGATACCTTTATGATAAGTTGATATCCCGAGTAAAATTAGGATAAGTCTGGATGGCGAAAGCCAAGGCATGGGGGATGCGAATAATCTGGACTTGGGATATATTGAAAATATTAGTGAGATGTGGGATACTTATTATTCATGTGTACGTACTTGGTTGTATTTCCTCAAGTTTTGGATAAGTATAGTGTTAGAGCAAAACCTAGGGTTAATGTCCCATAGGACATGTGAATTGCTATGATATGTATTGTGACGGCACCACCTCACCCTAGGGCGGACCAAAGGGTTCGGCGGGTCGCCTGCCCAGCTCTCGCCGGGACTCACTCACTCACTATAGTCTTCAAACAAATTACAAGGTAAAACTCAGATAATACATCCAATTCTCCAAGAATTACACAAACTAGTACATCAAGTCGTACATACCACGAGTACCAGAAAGTAAACCCTAGAAAAACTGATAATTATAACCACCACAACAACTATATACATCTTGCCAGTTAACTTATAACAAGTACAAGCTCACTCATCTAAAATCGAAACACTAAACACCTTCCCGAGCAATCTCCCGCGTCGGCCCCCTGCTAAGGAAAACAAATGGAATGGGGTAAGCTATATGCTTAGTGAGTAATCAGGGGGAGAAATGAAAACTCACATAATTAAACAAGTAAATCAGGAGTTCACATCAATAACAGAAAAGTAACATCACAACGGTAGGATACGGGTGGCTCCAAAGCCAATTCAATTCCCCGAACTTGAACGCCTGTTGACACTCCGTCAACCAAGTACTCATGGTCCGCAGACTCCACTTAAACTTTCCCGTTCACCTTATCAACCCCCGCTGGCCAGTCAACAGCACACAGCAGCTCGAGCGAGATAAAGTAACTTAGCTTTCGTCAAAGCTTTAACAAGAAACTAAATCCCAAGTTTAGCATGGAACTATCTTCGACCAAACCCCAACTGGCTCGAATAGATCATCTAACCCTTGGAACCGGGCTGGAACCAAGCCCTGAGATATCCGATCTCTCAATAGATGGTATCTCTCAACAAGTGCACAACAAGATACTTACCCCAAACAGCACACAGCAAATGGGGTTTAATTCAAGTCACGAGATCACCCCTATCAGCACACAGCAAAAGGGTGATACTCAAGTCATGTAATTCCCCTCCTCAGCGCACAGCAAGAGGGTGATACTCAACATAAAGCATGTATTCTCACATAGGAAATCAAAACAAAGGATGGGCTTAGGTCGAGTGAGATAAAGTACACCCTCGCCTACGTACCCATTTAACATGTACAAAGCACTTTAACAATTTCACATCAATAACCACCCAATTACTCACTTGATACAACTTGGCACGAAAAATGATACAATTCACGGAGCTTGACCGTCACCGTCAAAAGCCTCAAGATCTGTATGGGCAGATTATATACACACATGAGTGAAACGGCCATACAACAGCAATTTATAACTGAAACGATCGAATACAGTTGAAAACGGTCAAAATAATCAAAACGGTTACACGATCTTGTCCATAACGGGAGCTAGGGTTATCGGATCAAAATGTACTAGATAGTGTCTCGAACCTTAGACAAAAGGTTACAACATCCATGAAGATAACTCAATCCATTTTTCAGTGTATCCAAGTTAAATTTGCAAAATATAAAACTAGGACTCCGAAGACTAGTTTATCTTTCTCGTGAAAATTCGGCGGCATGCCCCTTGTGTTTACCCATTTTCCAGCCATTTATGGCTTCAATATTTTACTCAATCCAACCCAAAGTTATCCATAACACAATTCCATTTCAATAGCCATTCCATAGGCTCCAAAACAATACGAGAACAACAATTAAGCTAATATCAAGTGCGGAAACAACGTTTACAAAAAAATTATTTTGACGGGTTTTTCCGGAACGGGCACATCCGAGGCTACGCTTATCGGATTGAAATGTAACTTATACCATTTCGAAGCTAAGACGAAGGCCTACAATTTTCATGAAGAGCACTTAGTCTAATTTTCAGTGTAACCTAATCAAATTTCCAATTCATATAACCTGGTTCCAACTATTTGGCTAATCAACCGTACTGCATTCAAATGGCCATATCTCAGTCTACCAAGGTCTGTTTAAGGCGTTTTTTATGGCGTTGAAAAGCTAAGACAGGGTACTAAAACTTTCATGTTTTGGAAAATGGCTAAATCAGAACGGATTATAGTGAATAAACACAGCCAAAAAGTCTGAACTGTCCACGCGGAACACTGGAATTTAACCTAGAGCAGTGAGGGTATTTTGGTCTTTTCATGTCCTACGTTGTTCCGATTGAGCTCACATTTTGTAGGCAACTATAAAATACCATTCTCTACAACTTTTATGTTTTATGACAAGCCTAATTCGACCTCTAACTATACGAACTTGAACCGGACAGAACGGGGTGAAATTTTTCCAGAAATCTGGAATTTTTTTGGTTTCAATGATACTCTCTTCATTTCTTGCTTCACTTGCTACCAAAACCCCCTAAATAATCTTGGATACCACATATATTAACCATACACCAAGTTTGGGCAGAAATTCATCAAACCCTAACTCATGTACCCACAAGGAAAAACAACACCCAAGGCATGATAACAACCATTATACACCACAATTTTGAGTTGCTAAGCTAATTGGAACAAGATTAAGAGTAAAATTTGGAAAAACCATCATCCTTACCTTGCTTAGTGTCTACCAAGAGCAACCCTAGCTTTCCCCTTCAAAAATTCACCAACACTTCACTAAACTAACACTCAAAGATAACTTTAATCGGTTTATTTTCTTTGTTTTCTCACTTTGTAGCTCCAAATCAAGAAGAAATGGAGCAAATTCTTTTGGTGTTTTTTCCTCTCTCTTCTCTCGGCCAAGGAACAGAAATATGAAGAGGAAAGGATGTAAAATTGGGGATAAGTAGGAAGACTAGTCTCTTGGTCAAGAAACCCTTAGGTGGCGGACAAGTGTCGCCACCACCACCTCTCATTTTTCTCTTTCCTTTTCCTTGCAATTTGGTCCACATTTTCGGTCAAGGCTAGCTGGCAATGAGGGGGTATTTGGCTCAAATATTAATGAGTTTATTGTGGTAAGAAAGTGGTGGTCAGTGTGCGATTCAATCGGTAGTGCGCGGGTACTTCGTCGGTTCGCGCCGTTTTTGTTAAAAAACATGTACTAGGGTTTTTACTTTCCTATTTGCTACCCTTGTATCATTGTCTAATCACATTTATTTCTCACTTAAAAAGTCACTTTTTAATCACCAATTTGATCCTTGCTCCGTACGAAAATCATCCGGCGAAAATCGCGAAAACCCTATTTGACTCCAATCTATGAAAATGAAGTGAAAACCCTACTTTCTAGTGCATTTGCACTTATTATGGGGGTGCTTAAGTAGTATGGCCATAATAAATGATAATTTCCAATAAAAGGTATGTTTAAGAAAAATGTGATGATTTTACATTCCATAGAATGAAAATTAGGGTTTTGAGTCAATTGAGGGATTTAACATTAGTTCAGCAAGCTAAACTAGGGTTTGATTAAAATTTTAGGGTTTCTATGTCTTTTAAAAAAATAAGGTTTTAATCAAACCAAAGAAATAACCTTTAATATTCTTCTTTGAAACAAAATATGTTTAATAAATTAAAACTAAAGAACCCGTAGGATCCTCCTTTGACTAAACAACAATGCATCCTAAAAGTTGGTGTCACAATCCTCCCCTCCTTAAAGAAATTTTCGTCCTCGAAATTCAATCAACGAACTAAAGGGTTGGATACTACAATACCTCAATACGATGGAAAATTAGGAAGGTACCTTCGGTGCATTGTTAAATGGGTCTGTCACCTCTTGGCTTCCTATTGCATAGGTCCTTGCGCGGTACTTTCGGTCGATTACCGTGGCATTTAGTCATTCTTAGACGTCGTTCCCTTCTGCCTTTGGCAAATTTCTTCCTTTTTGGTAGGTGAGGGCACTGGAGTGATCAGATGCTCAGCACTTACCACAGCGATAGCATGTGTCGTACTTGTCCTTTCTTTCAACAATTATCTTCTATGTGTTAGCAGCTCCACAAATCCGATGTCATTCGGTAGGTCGCTTGATGTCGAACCTCCTCGTGGGGGTACCCCTTTTGGGTCTCTCTTCCTACCTGGATTTTTCTCAACATTTCCTTGATTGCGGATCCCGTGGATCGTTGGTCCACTTATTCCTCGGACTCTTCTTAAGTGGTGGCTTCGCTCCTCGAGCTCTGTCCCTCAATATAACAAGGCTTGTATCTGGGTTGCCTTCTTTTCTTATCATGAAAGGCCTTTACTGTGATCTTAGACTTTCAATTCTTTGCCTTTTTCAATCGCTTGATCTTATGAATGATTATCCACTAATATGCAGTCGTTTAACCAATCATTGCAGGCTACCATTGCAATTTTACCACGTATCAGTATCCTGAACTAACACAGAGTTATTCTTCTCATAAGGTTAGGAAATCATGACTAACAGCTACTAATTCTAGACAGAAATAGACAGTAAGAACGTTTATGGTAAGGACTGACTGTGTCTCGTACTCCGCCACACTCATAGTCCCTTGACGTAGGCGTATGAACTCATCCTCTCGCCTTTCCTGAACAAGTGGCGGTAAGTACTTCTCATTAAACTCACGAGTAAAATTCACCCATGTCCATGGGGTTTGCTCTCTATCCCATTTGGCTCGAATCACATTCCACCAGGCACAGGCCGCTCCCTCAAATTGAAAAACGGCGAAAACTATCTGCCGTTCCTCTGAGTATCCTAACGCAGCAAAAATGTCTAACATTCGCTCCAACCAACTCTCCGCTATATCAGGACTAGGTCCACCCAAGAATTTTGGCGGTAGAAATTTTTGGAACCGTTCTAAGGCACGGTCCTCTCCTTTATGATTGCCAGGATGCTGTACTTGGCCTTGACCCTGTTGGTTGACAATTCGTTCTAGTAAATCAGCCATTCGCTGTATGGCTGTAGCTACCTGGGTTTCGGCTTGCGTATTCGCATTTTCATTAGTTACCCCTTCGGTTCCTTGTCCTCGTCCT